>NW_025727855.1:0-324879 GCF_021461385.2 Schistocerca piceifrons | reverse complement strand
CTTACTGACTATGTTTAGAACCATTCCTGTGACACTAGTTATAGATTCCGATGCTCCACTCCACTTTTATTGTATCCCTTGGTCCTTCTTATTGACGATGTAACACAGAAATTGCATCGGAATTCAATAGAAAAGGCACAATGCCTACTTAAGTACAAGAAGACTGATTCTTCTTACTGACTATACTTTGAACCATTCCTGTGACACTAGTTATAAATTCCGATGCTTCACTTCAGGATTACTGTACCCCTTGGACCTTCTTATTGACGATGTAACACAGAAATTGCATCGGAATTAGATACAAAAGGCACAATGCAGAATTAAGTACAAGAAGACTGACTCTTCTGACTGACTATGTTTTGAACCATTCCATTGACACTAGGTTATAGATTCCGATCCTTCACTCCAGGTTTACTGTATCCCTTGGACCTTGTTATTGACGATGAAACACAGAAATTGCATCGGAATTAAATACAAAAGGCAAAATGCCAACATAAGTACACGAAGACTGACTCTTCTTACTGTCTATGTTTTGAACCATTCCTGTGACACTAGTTATACATTCCGATGCTACACTCCAGGTTTACTGTATCCCTTGGACCCTCTTATTGACGATGAAACACAGAAATTGCTTCGGAATTAAATACAAAAGGCACAATCCCGACTTAAGGACAAGAAGACTCACTCTTCTTACTGACTTTGCTTTGAACAATTCCTGTGACACTAGTTATAGATTCCGATGCTTCACTTCAGGTTTATTGTATCCCTCTGACCTTCTTATTGACGATGAAACACAGAAATTGCATCGGAATTAAATTGAAAAGGCACAATGCCGACATAAGTACAATAAGACTGACTCTTCTTACTGTCTATGATTTGAACCATTCCTGTGACACTAGTTATAGACTCTGATGCTGCACTTCAGGTTTACTGTATCCCTTGGACCTTCGTATTGGCGATGAAACACAGAAATTGCATCGGAATTATATACAAAAGGCACAATGCCGACTTCATTACATGAAGACCGACTCTTCCTACTGACTATGTTTTGAACCATTCCTGTGACACTAGTTATAGATTCCGTGCATTACATGAGGTTTACTGTATCCCTTGGACCTTTATATTGACGATGAAACCCAGAAATTGCATCGGAATTAAACACAAAAGGCACAATGCCGACTTAAGTACAAGATGACTGACTCTTTTTACTGTCTATGATTTGAACCATTCCTGTGACACTAGTTATAGATTCCGATGCTTCACTCCAGGTTTACTGTATCCCTTGGACCTTCTTATTGACGATGAAACACAGAAATTGCATCGGAATAAAATGCAAAAGGCACAATGCCGACTTAAGTACACGAGGACTGACTCTTCTTACTGTCTATGATTTGAAGTATTCCTGTGACACTTGTTCTAGATTCCGATGCTACACTCCTGGTTTACTGCATCCCTTGGACCTTCTTATTGACGATGAAACACAGAAATGGCATCGGAATTAAATACAAAAGGCACAATGCCGACTTAAGTACAAGAAGACTGACTCTTCCTACTGTCTATGTTTTGAACCATTCCTGTGATACTAGTTATGGATTCCGATGCTTCACTTCAGGTTTACTGTATCCCTTGGACCTTCTTATTGACGATGAAACACAGAAATTGCATCGGAATTAAACACAAAAGGCACAATGCAGACTTAGGTACATAAAGACTGACTCTTAATACTGACTATGTTTTGAACCATTCCTGTGCCACTAGTTATAAATTCCGATGCTTCACTTCAGGTTTACTGTATACCCCTGACCTTATTATTGACGATGAAACACAGAAATTGCATCGGAATTAAATACAAAAGGCACAATGCCGACTGAAGTACAAGAAGACTGACTCTTCTTACTGACTATGTTTTGAACCATTCCTGTGACGATAGTTATAGATCCCGATGCTTCACTTCAGGTTTACTGTATCCCTCTGACTTTCTTATGGACGATGAAACACAGAATTTGCATCGGAATTAAATAGAAAATGCACAATGTCGACTTAAGTACAAGATGACTGCCTCTTCTTACTGTCTAAGTTTTGAACCATTCCAGTGACACTAGTTATAGATTCCGATGCTTCACTTCAGGTTTACTGTATCCCTTGGACCTTCTTATTGACGATGAAACACAGAAATTGCATCGGAATTCAATACAAAAGGCACAATGCCCACTTAACTACATGAAGACTGACTCTTCTTACTGACTATGCTTTGAAAAATTTCTGTGACACTAGTTATAGATTCCGATGCTTAACTTCTGGATTACTGTATCCCTCTGACCTTCTTAGAGACGATGAAACACAGATATTGCATCGGAAATAAATACAAAAAGCACAATGCCGACTTCAGTACAAGAATACTGACTCATCTTACTGTCTATGTTTTGAACTGTCGCTGTGACACTAGGTATAGATTCCGATGCTTCACTCCAGGTTTACTGTATCCCTTGGACCTTCTTATTGACGATGAAACACAGAAATTGCGTCGGAATTAAATACAAAAGGCACAATGCCGACATAAGTACAAGAAAACTGACTCTTCTTACTGACTATGTTTTGAACCATTTCTGTGACACTAGTTATGGATTCCGATGCTTCACTTCAGGTTTACTGTATCCCTCTGACCTCCTTATTGACGATGAAACACAGAAATTGCATCGGAATTAAATACAAAAGGCACAATGCCGAATTAAGTACAAGAAGACTGACTCTTCTTACCGTCTATTTTTGAACCAGTCCTGTGACACTACTTATTGACTCCGATGCTTCACTCCAAGTTTACTGCATCCCTTGGACCTTCTTATTGACGATGAAACACAGAAATTGCATCGGAATTAAATACAAAACACAATGTTGACTTAAGTAAAAGAAGTCTGTCTCTTCTTACTGTCTATGATATGTACCATTCCTGTGACACTAGTTATAGACTCCGATGCTTCACTCGAGGTTTACTGTATCCCTTGGACCTTCTTATTGACGATGAAACACAGAAATTGCATCAGAATTAAATAGAAGATGCACAATGATGACTTAAGTATAAGAAGACTGACTATTCTTACTGACTATGCTTTGAACCATTCCTGTGACACTAGTTATAGATTCCGATGCTTCACTTCAAGATAACTGTATCCCTCTGACCTTCTTATTAACGATGAAACACAGAAATTGAATCGGAATTAAATACAAAAGGCACAATGCCGACTTAAGAACGAGAAGACTGACTCTTCTTACTGTCTATGCTTTGAACCATCCCTGTGACACTAGTTATAGATTCCGATGCTTCACTCCAGGTTTACTGTATCCCTTGGTCCTTCTTATTGACGATGAAACACAGAAATTGCATCGGAATTCAATACAAAAGGCACAATGCCGACTTAAGTACAAGAGGACTGACTCTTCTTACTGACTATATTTTGAACCATTCCTGTGACACTAGTTATAAATTCCGATGCTTCACTTCAGGATTACAGGATCCCTTGGACCTTCTTATTGACGATGTAACACAGAAATTGCATCGGAATTAAATACAAAAGGCACAATGCAGAATTAAGTACAAGAAGTCTGACTCTTCTTACTGTCAATGCATTGAACCATTCCTGTGACACTAGTTATAGATTACGATGCTTCACTCCAGGTTTACTGTATCCCTTGGACCTTCTTATTGACGATGAAACACAGAAATTGCATCGGAATTTAATACAAAAATCACAATGCCGACTTAAGGACAAGAAGACTGACTCCTCTTACTGACCATGATTTGAACCATTCCTGTGACACTAGCTACAGATTCCGATGCTTCACTTCAGGTTTACTGTATCCCTCTGAGCTTCTTATTGACGATGAAACACACATATTGTATCGGAATTAAATACAAAAGACACAATGCCGACTTAAGTACAAGAAGACTGACTCCTCTGACTGACTATGTTTTGAACCATTCCATTGACACTAGGTATAGATTCCGATGCTTCACTCGAGGTTTACTGTATCCCTTGGACCTTGTTATTGACGATGAAACACACAAATTGCATCAGAATTAAATAGATGATGCACAATGATGACTTAAGTATAAGAACACTGACTATTCTTACTGACTATGCTTTGAACCATTCCTGTGACACTAGTTATAGATTCCGATGCTTCACTCCAGGTTTACTGTATCCCTTGGACCTTCTTATTGACGATGAAACACAGAAATTGCATCGGAATTTAATACAAAAATCACAATGCCGACTTAAGGACAAGAAGACTGACTCCTCTTACTGACCATGATTTGAACCATTCCTGTGACACTAGCTACAGATTCCGATGCTTCACTTCAGGTTTACTGTATCCCTCTGACCTACTTATTAACGATGAAACACAGAAATTGCATCGGAATTAGATACAAAAGGCACAATGCCGACTTAAGGACGAGAAGACTGACTCTTCTTACTGTCTATGTTTTGAACCATCCCTGTGACACTAGTTATAGATTCCGATGCTTCACTCCAGGTTTACTGTATCCCTTGGTCCCTCTTATTGACGATGAAACACAGAAATTGCATCGGAATTCAATACAAAAGGCACAATGCCGACTTAAGTACAAGAGGACTGACTCTTCTTACTGTCTATGACTTGAAGTATTCCTGTGACACTTGTTCTAGATTCCGATGCTACACTCCTGGTTTACTGCATCCCTTGGACCTTCTTATTGACGATGAAACACAGAAATGGCATCGGAATTAAATACAAAAGGCACAATGCCGACTTAAGTACAAGAAGACTGACTCTTCCTACTGTCTATGTTTTGAACCATTCCTGTGATACTAGTTATGGATTCCGATGCTTCACTTCAGGTTTACTGTATCCCTTGGACCTTCTTATTGACGATGAAACACAGAAATTGCATCGGAATTAAACACAAAAGGCACAATGCAGACTTAGGTACATAAAGACTGACTCTTAATACTGACTATGTTTTGAACCATTCCTGTGCCACTAGTTATAAATTCCGATGCTTCACTTCAGGTTTACTGTATACACCTGACCTTATTATTGACGATGAAACACAGAAATTGCATCGGAATTAAATACAAAAGGCACAATGCCGACTGAAGTACAAGAAGACTGACTCTTCTTACTGACTATGTTTTAAACCATTCCTGTGACGATAGTTATAGATCCCGATGCTTCACTTCAGGTTTACTGTATCCCTCTGACCTTCTTATTGACGATGAAACACAGAATTTGCATCGGAATTAAATAGAAAATGCACAATGTCGACTTAAGTACAAGATGACTGCCTCTTCTTACTGTCTAAGTTTTGAACCATTCCTGTGACACTAGTTATAGATTCCGATGCTCACTCCAGGTTTACTGTATAGCTTGGACATTCTTATTGACGATGAAACACAGAAATTGCATCGGAATTAAATACAAACGGCACAATGCCGACTTAAGTACAAGAAGACTGACTCTTAATACTGTCTATGTTTTGATCCATTCCTATGACAATAGTTGTAGATTTCGATGCTTCTCTTCAGGTTTACTGTATCCCTTGGACCTTCTTATTGACGATGAAACACAGAAATTGAATCGGAATTAAATACAAAAGACACAATGCCGACTTAAGTACAAGAAACTGACTCTTCCAACTGTCTACGTTTTGAGCCATGCCAGTAACACTTGTTATAGTTTCCGATGCTTTACTTCAGGTTTACTGTATCCCTCTGACCGTCTTATTGACGATGAAAAACAGAAATTGCAGCGGAATTAAATAGAAAAGGCACAATGGCGACTTAAGTACTAGAAGACTTACTCTTCCTACTGTCTATGTTTTGAACCATTACCGTGACACTAGTCGTAGATTCCGATGCTTCACTTCAGGTATACTGTATCCCTTGGACCTTCTTATTGACGATGAAACACAGAAATTGCATCGGAATTCAATACAAAAGGCACAATGCCCACTTAACTACATGAAGACTGACTCTTCTTACTGACTATGCTTTGAAAAATTTCTGTGACACTAGTTATAGATTCCGATGCTTAACTTCTGGATTACTGTATCCCTCTGACCTTCTTAGAGACGATGAAACACAGATATTGCATCGGAAATAAATACAAAAAGCACAATGCCGACTTCAGTACAAGAATACTGACTCATCTTACCGTCTATGTTTTGAACTGTCGCTGTGACACTAGGTATAGATTCCGATGCTTCACTCCAGGCTTACTGTATCCCTTGGACCTTCTTATTGACGATGAAACACAGAAATTGCGTCGGAATTAAATACAAAAGGCACAATGCCGACGTAAGTACAAGAAAACTGACTCTTCTTACTGACTATGTTTTGAACCATTTCTGTGACACTAGTTATGAATTCCGATGCTTCACTTCAGGTTTACTGTATCCCTCTGACCTCCTTATTGACGATGAAACACAGAAATTGCATCGGAATTAAATACAAAAGGCACAATGCCGAATTAAGTACAAGAAGACTGACTCTTCTTACCGTCTATTTTTGAACCAGTCCTGTGACACTACTTATTGACTCCGATGCTTCACTCCAAGTTTACTGCATCCCTTGGACCTTCTTATTGACGATGAAACACAGAAATTGCATCGGAATTAAATACAAAACACAATGTTGACTTAAGTAAAAGAAGTCTGTCTCTTCTTACTGTCTATGATTTGTACCATTCCTGTGACACTAGTTATAGACTCCGATGCTTCACTCGAGGTTTACTGTATCCCTTGGACCTTCTTATTGACGATGAAACACAGAAATTGCATCAGAATTAAATAGAAGATGCACAATGATGACTTAAGTATAAGAAGACTGACTATTCTTCCTGACTATGCTTTGAACCATTCCTGTGACACTAGTTATAGATTCCGATGCTTCACTTCAAGATAACTGTATCCCTCTGACCTTCTTATTAACGATGAAACACAGAAATTGAATCGGAATTAAATACAAAAGGCACAATGCCGACTTAAGAACGAGAAGACTGACTCTTCTTACTGTCTATGCTTTGAACCATCCCTGTGACACTAGTTATAGATTCCGATGCTTCACTCCAGGTTTACTGTATCCCTTGGTCCTTCTTATTGACGATGAAACACAGAAATTGCATCGGAATTCAATACAAAATGCACAATGCCGACTTAAGTACAAGTGGACTGACTCTTCTTACTGACTATATTTTGAACCATTCCTGTGACACTAGTTATAAATTCCGATGCTTCACTTCAGGATTACAGTATCCCTTGGACCTTCTTATTGACGATGTAACACAGAAATTGCATCGGAATTAAATACAAAAGGCACAATGCAGAATTAAGTACAAGAAGTCTGACTCTTCTTACTGTCAATGCTTTGAACCATTCCTGTGACACTAGTTATAGATTACGATGCTTCACTCCAGGTTTACTGTATCCCTTGGACCTTCTTATTGACGATGAAACACAGAAATTGCATCGGAATTTAATACAAAAATCACAATGCCGACTTAAGGACAAGAAGACTGACTCCTCTTACTGACTATGATTTGAACCATTCCTGTGACACTAGCTACTGATTCCGATGCTTCACTTCAGGTTTACTGTATCCCTCTGAGCTTCTTATTGACGATGAAACACACATATTGTATGGGAATTAAATACAAAAGAAACAATGCCGACTTAAGTACAAGAAGACTGACTCCTCTGACTGACTATGTTTTGAACCATTCCATTGACACTAGGTATAGATTCCGATGCTTCACTCGAGGTTTACTGTATCCCTTGGACCTTCTTATTGACGATGAAACACAGAAATTGCATCAGAATTAAATAGAAGATGCACAATGATGACTTAAGTATAAGAAGACTGACTATTCTTACTGACTATGCGTTGAACCATTCCTGTGACACTAGTTATAGATTCCGATGCTTCACTTCAAGATAACTGTATCCCTCTGACCTTCTTATTAACGATGAAACACAGAAATTGCATCGGAATTAAATACAAAAGGCACAATGCCGACTTAAGAACGAGAAGACTGACTCTTCTTACTGTCTATGTTTTGAACCATCCCTGTGACACTAGTTATAGATTCCGATGCTTCACTCCAGGTTTACTGTATCCCTTGGTCCTTCTTATTGACGATGAAACACAGAAATTGCATCGGAATTCAATACAAAAGGCACAATGCCGACTTAAGTACAAGAGGACTGACTCTTCTTACTGACTATATTTTGAACCATTCCTGTGACACTAGTTATAAAATCCGATGCTTCGCTTCAGGATTACAGTATCCCTTGGACCTTCTTATTGACAATGAAACACAGAAATTGCATCGGAATTAAGTACAAAATGCAAAATGCCGACATAAGTACACGAAGACTGACCCTTCCTACTGTCAATGTTTTGAACCATTCCTGTGACACTAGTTATAGTTTCTGATGCTACACTCCAGGATTACTGTATCCCTTGGACCTTCTTATTGACGATGAAACACAGAAATTGCATCGGAATTAAATACAAAAGGCACAATGCCGACTTAAGGACAAGAAGACTGACTCTTCTTACTGACTTTGCTTTGAACAATTTCTGTGACACTAGTTATAGATTCCGATGCTTCACTTCAGGTTTATTGTATCCCTCTGACCTTCTTATTGACAATGAAACACAGAAATTGCATCGGAAGTAAATAGAAAAGGCACAATGCCGCCTTAAGTACAAGAAGACTGGTTCCTCTTACTGACTTTGTTTGAACCATTCCTGTGACACTAGTTATAGATTCCGATGCTTCACTTCAGGTTTACTGTATACCTTGGACCTTCGTATTGACGAAGAAACACAGAAATTGCATCGGAATTAAATACAAAAGGCACAATGCCAACTTAAGTACAAGAAGACTGACTCTTCCTACTGTCTATGTTTTAAACCTTTCCTGTGACACTAGTTATAGATTCCGATGATTCACTTCCGGTAAACTGTATCCCTTGGACCTTCGTATTGACGATGAAACACAGAAATTGCATCGGAATTATATACAAAGGGCACAATGCCGACTTCATTACATGAAGACCGACTCTTCCTACTGACTATGTTTTGAACCATTCCTGTGACACTAGTTATAGATTCCGATGCATCCCTTGAGGTTTACTGTATCCCTTGGACCTTCATGTTGACGATGAAACCCAGAAATTGCATCGGAATTAAGCACAAAATGCACAATACCGACTTAAGTACAAGAAGACTGACTCTTCTTACTGTCTATGATTTGAAGCATTCCTGTGACACTAGTTATAGATTCCGATGCTACACTCCTGGTTTACTGCATCCCTTGGACCTTCTTATTGACGATGAAACACAGAAATGGCATCGGAATTAAATACAAAAGGCACAATGCTGACTTCAGTACAAGAAGACTGACTCTTCCTACTGTCTATGTTTTGAACCATTCCTGTGACACTAGTTACAGATTCCGATGCTTCACTTCAGGTTTACTGTATCCCTCTGACCTTCTTATTGACGATGAAACACAGAAATTGCATCGGAATTAAAGACAAAAGGCACAATGCAGACTTAGGTACATTAAGACTGACTCTTCATACTGACCATGTTTTGAACCATTCCTGTGACACTAGTTATAGATTCCGATGCTTCACTTCAGGTTTACTGTATCCCTCTGACCTTCATATTGACGATGAAACACAGAAATTGCATCGGAATTAAATACAAAAGGCACAATGCCGACTGAAGTACAAGAAGACTGACTCTATTTACTAACTATGTTTTGAACCATTCCTGTGACACTAGTTATGGATTCGGATGCTTCACTTCAGGTTTACTGTATCCCCCTGACCTTCTTATTGTCGATGAAACACAGAAATTGCATCGGAACTAAACAGAAAAGGCACAATGCAAACTTAAGTACAAGAAGACTGACTCTTCCTACTCTCTATGTTTTGAACCACTCCTGTGACACTAGTTATAGATTCCGATGCTTCACTTGAGGTTTACTGGATCCCACTGACCTTCTTATTGACGATGAAACACAGAAATTGCGTCGGAATTTAATACAAAAGGCACAATGCCGACTTTAGTACATGAAGACCGACTCTTCCTACTGACTATGCTTTGAACCTCTCCTGTGACACTAGTTATAGATTCCGATGATTCTCTTGAGGTTTACTGTATCCCTTAGACCTTCTTATTGACGATGAAACACAGAAATTGCATCGGAATTAAATACAAAAGGCACAATGCCGACTTAACTACAAGAAGACTGACTCATCTTACCGTCAATGTTTTGAACCATTCCTGTGATACTAGTAATAGATTCCGATGCTTCACTTCAGGTTTACTGTATCCCTTGGACCTTCTTATTGACGATGAAACACAGAAATTGCATCGGAATTAAATAGAAAAAGCACAATGCCGACTTAAGTACAAGACGACTGACTTTACTTACTGTCTATGCTTTCAACCATTCCTGTGACACTAGTTATAGAATCCGATGCTTCACTTCAGGTTTACTGTATCCCTTGGACCTTCTTATTGACGATGAAACACAGAAATTGCATCGGAATTAAATACAAAAGGCACAATGCCAACTTAAGTACAAGAAACTGACTCTTCTTACTGACGATGTTTTGAACCATTCCTGTGACACTAGTTATAGATCCCGATGCTACACTTCAGGTTGACTGTATCCCTCTGACCTTCTTATTGACGATGAAACACAGAAATTGCATCGGAATTAAATAGAAACCCAACAATGCCTACCTAAGTACAAGAAGACTGACTCATCTTACTGGCTATGTTTTGAACCATTCCTGTGACACTAGTTATAGATTCCGATGCTTGACTTCAGGTTTACTGTATCCCTCTGACCTTCTTATTGACGATGAAACACCGAAATTGCATCGGAATTAAATACGAAAGCACAATGCCGATTTAGGTTCACGAGGACTGACTCTTCTTACTGTCTTTGATTTGAAGCATTCCTGTGACACTAGTAATAGATTCCGATGCTTGACTTCAGTTTTACTGTCTCCCTTGGACCTTCTTATTGACGATGAATCACAGAAATTGCATCGGAATTAAATATAAAATGCACAATGCCGCCTTAAGTACAAGAAAACTAACACATCTCACTGTCTATGCTTTGAACCATTCCTGTGACACTAGTAATAGATTCCGATGCTTGACTTCAGTTTTACTGTATCCCTTGGACCTTCTTATTGACGATGAATCACAGAAATTGCATCGGAATTAAATACAAAGGGCAAAATGCCTACTTAAGTACACGAAAACTGACCCTTCTAAGAGTCTATGTTTTAACCATTCCTGTGACACTAGTTATAGATTCCGATGCTTCACTCCAGGTTTATTGTATCCCTTGGACCTTCTTATTGACGATGAAACACAGAAATTGCATCGGAATTAAATAAAAAAGGCACAATGCCGACTTAGGGACAAGATGACTTACTGTTCTTACTGACTATGCTTTGAACCATTCCTGTGACACTAGTTATAGATTCCGATGCTTCACTTCAGGTTTACTGTATCCCTCTGACCTTCTTATTGACGATGAAACACAGAAATTGCATCGGAATTAAATACAAAAGGCACAATGCCGACTGAAGTACAAGAAGACTGACTCTATTTACTAACTATGTTTTGAACCATTCCTGTGACACTAGTTATGGATTCGGATGCTTCACTTCAGGTTTACTGTATCCCCCTGACCTTCTTATTGTCGATGAAACACAGAAATTGCATCGGAACTAAACAGAAAAGGCACAATGCAAACTTAAGTACAAGAAGACTGACTCTTCCTACTCTCTATGTTTTGAACCACTCTTGTGACACTAGTTATAGATTCCGATGCTTCACTTGAGGTTTACTGGATCCCACTGACCTTCTTATTGACGATGAAACACAGAAATTGCGTCGGAATTTTATACAAAAGGCACAATGCCGACTTTAGTACATGAAGACCGACTCTTCCTACTGACTATGCTTTGAACCTCTCCTGTGACACTAGTTATAGATTCCGATGATTCACTTGAGGTTTACTGTATCCCTTAGACCTTCTTATTGACGATGAAACACAGAAATTGCATCGGAATTAAATACAAAAGGCACAATGCCGACTTAACTACAAGAAGACTGACTCATCTTACCGTCAATGTTTTGAACCATTCCTGTGATACTAGTAATAGATTCCGATGCTTCACTTCAGGTTTACTGTATCCCTCTGACCTTCTTATTGACGATGAAACACCGAAATTGCATCGGAATTAAATACGAAAGCACAATGCCGATTTAGGTTCACGAGGACTGACTCTTCTTACTGTCTTTGATTTGAAGCATTCCTGTGACACTAGTAATAGATTCCGATGCTTGACTTCAGTTTTACTGTCTCCCTTGGACCTTCTTATTGACGATGAATCACAGAAATTGCATCGGAATTAAATAGAAAAGGAACAATGGCGTCTTAAGTACAAGACGACTGACTCTTCTTACTGGCTACGTTTTGAACCATTCCTGTGACACTAGTTATAGATCCCGATGCTTCATTTCAGGTTTACTGTATCCCTCTTACCTTCGTATTGATGATGAAACACATTAATTGCATCGGAATTAAATAGAAACGCCACAATTCCTACTTAGGTACAAGAAGACTGACTCTTCTTACTGGCTACGTTTTGAGCGATTCCTGTGACACTAGTTATAGATTCCGATGCTTGACTTCAGTTTTTCTGTATCCCTTGGACCTTCTTATTGACGATGAAACACAGAAATTGCATCGGAATTAAATACAAAAGGCACAATGCCGACTTAAGTACAAGACGACTGACTTTTCTTACTGTCTATGTTTTGAACCATTCCTGTGACACTAGTTATAGAATCCGATGCTTCACTTCAGGTTTACTGTATCCCTTGGACCTTCTTATTGACGATGAAACACAGAAATTGCATCGGAATTAAATACAAAAGGCACAATGCCGACTTAAGTACACGAAACTGACTCTTCTTACTGACGATGCTTTGAACCATTCCTGTGACATGAGTTATCGATCCCGATGCTACACTTCAGGTTGACTGTATCCCTCTGACCTTCTTATTGACGATGAAACCCAGAAATTGCATCGGAATTAGATAGAAACCCCACAATGCCTACCTAAGTACAAGAAGACTGACTCATCTTACTGGCTATGTTTTGAACCATTCCTGTGACACTAGTTATAGATTCCGATGCTTCACTTCCGGTATACTGTATCCCTTGGACCTTCGTATTGACGATGAAACACAGAAATTGCATCGGAATTAAATACAAAAGGCACAATGCCGACTTCATTACATGAAGACCGACGCTTCCTACTGACTATGTTTTGAACCATTCCTGTGACACTAGTTATAGATTCCGATGCATCACTTGAGGTTTACTGTTTCCCTTGGACCTTCATATTGACGATGAAACCCAGAAATTGCATCGGAATTAAACACAAAATGCACAATACCGACTTAAGTACAAGAAGACTGACTCTTCTTACTGTCCATGCTTTGCACCATTCCTGAGACACTAGTTACAGATTCCGATGCTTCACTCCAGGTTCACTGTATCCCTTGGACCTTCTTATTGACGATGAAACACAGAAATTGCATCGGAAATAAATACAAAAGGCACAATGCCGACTTAACTACAAGAAGACTGACTCATCTTACCGTCTATGTTTTGAACCATTCCTGTGACACTAGTTGTAGATTCTGATGCTTCACTTCAGGTTTACTGTATCCCTTGGACCTTCTTATTGACGATGAAACACAGAAATTGCATCGGAATTAAATAGAAAAAGCACAATGCCGACTTAAGTACAAGACGACTGACTTTACTCACTGTCTATGTTTTGAACCATTCCTGTGACACTAGTTATAGAATCCGATGCTTCACTTCAGGTTTACTGTATCCCTTGGACCTTCTTATTGACGATGAAACACAGAAATTGCATCGGAATTAAATACAAAAGGCACAATGCCGACTTAAGTACAAGAAACTGACTCTTCTTACTGACGATGCTTTGAACCATTCCTGTGACACTAATTATAGATCCCGATGCTACACTTCAGGTTGACTGTATCATTCAGACCTTCTTATTGACGATGAAACACAGAAATTGCATCGGAATTAAATAGAAACCCAACAATGCCTACCTAAGTACAAGAAGACTGACTCATCCTACTGGCTATGTTTTGAACCATTCCTGTGACACTAATTATAGATTCCGATGCTTGACTTCAGGTTTACTGTATCCCTCTGACCTTCTTATTGACGATGAAACACAGAAACTGCATCGGAATTAAATACGAAAGCACAATGCCGGTTTAGGTACACGAGGACTGACTCTTCTTACTGTCTATGATTTGAAGCATTCCTGTGACACTAGTAATGGATTCCGATGCTTGACTTCAGTTTTACTGTATCCCTTGGACCTTCTTATTGACGATGAATCACAGAAATTGCATCGGAATTAAATATAAAATGCACAATGCCGCCTAAAGTACAAGAAAACTGACACATCTTATTGTCTCTGTTTTGAACCATTCCTGTGACACTAGTTATAGATTCCGATGCTTGACTTCAGGTTTACTGTATCCCTCTGACCTTCGTATTGACGGTGAAACACAGAAATTGCATCGGAATTAAATACGAAAGCACAATGCCGATTTAGGTACACGAGGACAGACTCTTCTTACTGTCTATGATTTGAAGCATTCCTTTGACACTAGTAATAGATTCCGATGCTTGACTTCAGTTTTACTGTATCCCTTGGACCTTCTTATTGACGATGAAACACAGAAATTGCATCGGAATTTAATACAAAAGGCACAATGCCGACTTAAGTACAAGAAGACTGACTCTTCCTACTGTCTAAGTTTTGAACCACTCCTGTGACACTAGTTATAGATTCCGATGCTTCACTTGAGGTTTACTGTATCCCACTGACCTCCTTATTGACGATGAAACACAGAAATTGCGTCGGAATTTAATACAAAAGGCACAATGCCGACTTTAGTACATGAAGACCGACTCTTCCTACTGACTATGCTTTGAACCTTTCCTGTGACCCTAGTTATAGATTCCGATGATTCACTTGAGGTTTACTGTATCCCTTAGACCTTCTTATTGACGATGAAACACAGCAATTGCATCGGAATTAAATACAAAAGGCACAATGCCGACTTAACTACAAGAAGACTGACTCATCTTACCGTCTATGTTTTGAACCATTCCTGTGACACTAGTTATAGATTCCGATGCTTCACTTCAGGTTTACTGTATCCCTTGGACCTTCTTATTGATGATGAAACACAGAAATTGCATAGGAATTAAACACAAAAGGCACAATGCCGTCTTATGTAAAAGAAGACTGACTCTTCTTACTGACTAAGCTTTGAACCATTCCTGTGACACTAGTTATAGAATCCGATGCTTCACTTCTGGTTTACTGTATCCCTTGGACCTTCTCATTGACGATGAAACACAGAAATTGCATCGGAATTAAATACAAAAGGCACAATGCCGACTTAAGTACACGAAACTGACTCTCCTTACTGACGATGCTTTGAACCATTCCTGTGACAAGGGTTATCGATCCCGATGCTACACTTCAGGATGACTGTATCCCTCTGACCTTCTTATTGACGATGAAACCCAGAAATTGCATCGGAATTAAACACAAAATGCACAATACCGACTTAAGTACAAGAAGACTGACTCTTCTTACTGTCCATGCTTTGCACCATTCCTGTGACACTAGTTATAGATTCCGATGCTTCACTCCAGGTTCACTGTATCCCTTGGACCTTCTTATTGACGATGAAACACAGAAATTGCATCGGAATTAAATACAAAAGGCACAATGCCGACTTAACTACAAGAAGACTGACTCATCTTACCGTCTATGTTTTGAACCATTCCTGTGACACTAGTTGTAGATTCCGATGCTTCAGTTCAGATTTACTGTATCCCTTGGACCTTCTTATTGACGATGAAACACAGAAATTGCATCGGAATTAAATAGAAAAAGCACAATGCCGACATAAGTACAAGACGACTGACTTTACTCACTGTCTATGTTTTGAACCATTCCTGTGACACTAGTTATAGAATCCGATGCTTCACTTCAGGTTTACTGTATCCCTTGGACCTTCTTATTGACGATGAAACACAGAAATTGCATCGGAATTAAATACAAAAGGCACAATGCCGACTTAAGTACAAGAAACTGACTCTTCTTACTGACGATGCTTTGAACCATTCCTGTGACACTAATTATAGATCCCGATGCTACACTTCAGGTTGACTGTATCCCTCTGACCTTCTTATTGACGATGAAACACAGAAATTGCATCGGAATTAAATACGAAAGCACAATGCCGATTTAGGTACACGAGGACTGACTCTTCTTACTGTCTATGATTTGAAGCATTCCTGTGACACTAGTAATAGATTCCGATGCTTGACTTCAGTTTTACGGTATCCCTTGGACCTTCTTATTGACGATGAATCACAGAAATTGCATCGGAATTAAATATAAAATGCACAATGCCGCCTAAAGTTCAAGAAAACTGACACATCTTACTGTCTATGCTTTGAACCATTCCTGTGACACTAGTAATAGATTACGATGCTTGCCTTCAGTTTTACTGTATCCCTTGGACCTTCTTATTGACGATGAATCACAGAAATTGCATTGGAATTAAATACAAAGGGCAAAATGCCCACTTAAGTACACGAAAACTGACCCGTCTAAGAGTCTATGTTTTGAACCATTCCTGTGACACTAGTTATAGATTCCGATGCTTCACTCCAGGTTTATTGTATCCCTTGGACCTTCTTATTGACGATGAAACACAGAAATTGCATCGGAATTAAATAAAGAAAGGCACAATGCCGACTTAGGGACAAGAAGACTTACTGTTCTTACTGACTATGTTTTGAACCATTCCTGTGAAACTAGTTATAGATTCCGATGCTTCACTTCAGGTTTATTGTATCCCTTGGACCTTCTTATTGACGACGAAACACAGAAATTGCATCGGAACTAAATAGAAAAGGCACTATGCCGACTTAAGTACAAGACGACTGACTTTTCGTACTGTCTATGCTTTGAACCATTCCTGTGACACTAGTTATAAATTCCGCTGCATTACTCCAGGTTTACTGTATCCCTTGGACCTTCTTATTGACGAAGAAACACAGAAATTGCATCGGAATAAAATACAAAAGGCACAATGCCGACTTCAGTACAAGAAGACTGACTCTTCCTACTGTCTATGTTTTGAACCATTCCTGTGGCACTAGTTACAGATTCCGAATCTTCACTTCAGGTTTACTGTATCCCTTGGACCTTCTTATTGACGATGAAACACAGAAATTGCATCGGAATTAAACACAAAAGGCACAATGCAGACTTAGGTACATAAAGACTGACTCTTCATACTGACTATGTTTTGAACCATTCCTGTGACACTAGTTATAGATTCCGATGCTTCACTTCAGGTTTACTGTATCCCTCTGACCTTCTTATTGACGATGAAACACAGAAAATGCATCGGAATTAAATACAAAAGGCACAATGCCGACTGAAGTACAAGAAGACTGACTCTATTTACTAACTATGTTTTGAACCATTCCTGTGAAACTAGTTATGGATTCGGATGCTTCACTTCAGGTTTACTGTATCCCCCTGACCTTCTTATTGTCGATGAAACACAGAAATTGCATCGGAACTAAATAGAAAAGGCACAATGGCGTCTTAAGTACAAGACGACTGATTTTTCGTACTGTCTATGTTTCGAACCATTCCTGAGACACTAGTTATAGATTCCGATGCTTCACTTCAGGTTTACTGTATCCCTTGGACCTTCTTATTGACGATGAAAAACAGAAATTGCATCGGAATTAAATACAAAAGGCACAATGCCGACTTAAGTACAAGAAGACTGACTCTTCTTACTGACTATGTTTTGAACCATTCCTGTGACACTAGTTATAGATCCCGATGCTTCATTTCGGGTTTACTGTATCCCTCTGATCTTCGTATTGATGATGAAACACAGAAATTGCATCGGAATTAAATAGAAACGCCACAATTCCTACTTAGGTACAAGAAGACTGACTCTTCTTACTGGCTACGTTTTGAACCATTCCTGTGACACTAGTTATAGATGCCGATGCTTGACTTCAGTTTTTCTGTATCCCTTGGACCTTCTTAATGACGATGAAACACAGAAATTGCATCGGAATTAAATACAAAAGGCACAATGCCGACTTAAGTACAAGATGACTGACTCTTCCTACTGTCTATGTTTAGAACCACTCCTGCGACACTAGTTATAGATTCCGAGGATTCGCTTGAGGTTTACTGTATCCCTTAGACCTTCTTATTGACGATGAAAGACAGAAATTGCATCGGTATTAAACACAAAAGGCACAATGCCGTCTTATGTACAAGAAGACTGACTCTTCTTACTGACTATGCTTTGAACCATTCCTGTGACACTAGTTATAGATTCCGATGTTTCACTTCAGGTTTACTGTACCCCTCTGATCTTCTTATTGACGGTGAAACACAAAAATTGCATCGAAATTAAATACAAAGGACACAATGCCGTCTTAAGTACAAGAAGACTGAATCTTTTTACTGACTATGTTTTGAACCATTCCTGTGACACTAGTTATAGATTCGGATGCTTGACTTGAGGTTTACTGTATTCCTCTGACCTTCTAATTGACGATGAAACACAGAAATTGCATCGGAATTAAATAGAAAAAGCACAATGCCGACTTAAGTGCAAGACGACTGACTTTTCTTACTGTCTATATTTTGAACCATTCCTGTGACACTAGTTATAGAATCCGATGCTTCACTTCAGGTTTACTGTATTCCTTGGACCTTCTTATTGACGATGAAACACAGAAATTGCATCGGAATTAAATACAAAAGGCACAATTCCGACTTAAGTACAAGAAACTGACTCTTCTTACTGACGATGCTTTGAACCATTCCTGTGACACTAGTTATCGATCCCGATGCTACACTTCAGGTTGACTGTTTCCCTCTGACCTTCTCATTGACGATGAAACACAGAAATTGCATCGGAATTAAATAGAAATCCCACAATGCCTACCTAAGTACAAGAAGACTGACTCATCTTACTGGCTATGTTTTGAACCATTCCTGTGACACTAGTTATAGATTCCGATGCTTGACTTCGGGTTTACTGTATCCCTCTGACCTTCTTATTGACGATGAAACACAGAGATTGCATCGGAATTTAATACGAACGGCACAATGCCGACTTCAGTACAAGAAGACTGACTCTTCTTACTGACTATGTTTTGAACCATTCCTGTGACACTAGTTATAGAATCCGATGCTTCACTTCAGGTTTACTGTATTCCTTGGACCTTCTTATTGACGATGAAACACAGAAATTGCATCATTATTAAATACAAAAGGCACAATGCCGACTTAGGTACAAGAAGACTGACTCTTCCTACTGACTATGTTTTGAACCATTCCTGTGTGACTAGTTATAGATTCCGATGCTTCACCTCAGGTTTACTGTATCCCCTGGACCTTCTTATTGACGATGAAACACAGAAATTGCATCGGAATTAAATACAAAAGGCACAATGCCGAATTAAGTACAAGAAGACTGACTCTTCTTACTGTCTATGTTTTGAACCATTCCATTGACACTAGTTATAGATTCCGATGCTTCACTCCAGTTTTACTGTATCCCTTGTACCTTCTTATTGACGATGAAACACAGAAATTGCATCGGAATGAAATAGAAAAGGCACAATGCCAACTTAAGTACAAGACGACTGACTTTTCTTACTGTCTATGTTTTGAACCATTCCTGTCACACTAGTTATAGATTCCGATGCTTCACTTCAGGTTTACTGTAGCCCTTGGACCTTCTTATTGACGATGAAACACAGAAATTGCATCGGAATTAAATGCAAAAGGCACAATGCTGACTGAAGTACAAGAAGACTGACTCTATTTACTGACTATGATTTGAACCATTCCTGTGACACTAGTTATGGATTCGGATGCTTCACTTCAGGTATACTGTATCCCCCTGACCTTCTTATTGACGATGAAACACAGAAATTGCATCGGAAATGAATAGAAAAGGCACAATGCCAACTTAAGTACAATACGACTGACTTCTCGTACTGTCTATATTTTGAACCATTCCTGTGACACTAGTTATAGATTCCGATGCTTCACTTCAGGTTTACTGTATCCCTTGGACCTTCTTATTGACGATGAAAAACAGAAATTGCATCGGAATTAAATACAAAAGGCACAATGCCGACTTAAGTACAAGAAGACTGACTCTTCTTACCGACTATGTTTGAACCATTCCTGTGACACTAGTTATAGATACCGATGCTTCACTTCAGGTTTACCGTATACCTCTGACCTTATTATGGACGATGAAACACAGAAATTGCACCGGAATTAAATAGAAACGCCACAATTCCTACTTAGGTACAAGAAAACTGACTCTTCTTACTGGCTACGTTTTGAACCATTCCTGTGACACTAGATATAGATTCCAATGCTTGACTTCACTTTTTCTGTATCCCTAATACCTTCTTATTGACGATGAAACACAGAAATTGCATCGGAATTAAATACAAAAGGCACAATGCCGACTTAAGTACAAGAAGACTGACTCATCTTACCGTCTATGTTTTGAACCATTCCATTGACACTAGTTATAGATTCCGATGCTTCACTCCAGTTTTACTGTATCCCTTGTACCTTCTTATTGACGATGAAACACAGAAATTGCATCGGAATTAAATAGAAAAGGCACAATGCCGACTTAAGTACAAGAAGACTGGCTCTCATTACTGTCTATGTTTTGAACCATTATTGTGACACTAGTTATAGATTCCGATGCTTCACTTCAGGTTTACTGTATCCCTCTGACCTTCTTATTGACGATGAAACACAGAAATTGCATCGGAATTAAATAGAAACGCCACAATGGCTACTTAAGTACAAGAAGACTGACTCATCTTACCGTCTATGTTTTGAACCATTCCATTGACACTAGTTATAGATTCCGATGCTTTACTTCAGGTTTATTGTATCCCTCTGACCTTCTTATTGACGATGAATCACAGAAATTGCATCGGAATTAAATACAAAGGGCAAAATGCCTACTTAAGTACACGAAAACTGACTCTTCTAAGAGTCTATGTTTTGAACCATTCCTGTGACACTAGTTATAGATTCCGATGCTTCACTCCAGGTTTATTGTATCCCTTGGACCTTCTTATTGACGATGAAACACAGAAATTGCATCGGAAATAAATAAAAAAGGCACAATGCCGACTTAGGGACAAGAAGACTGTCTGTTCTTACTGACTATGCTTTGAACCATTCCTGTGACACTAGTTATAGATTCCGATGCTTTACTTCAGGTTTATTGTATCCCTCTGACCTTCTTATTGACGATGAAACACAGAAATTGCATAAGAAATATATAGAAAAGGCTCAATGCCGACTTAAGTACAAGAAGACTGACTCTACTTACTGTCTATGTTTTGAACCATTCCTATGACACTAGTTATAGATTCCGATGCTTCACTCCAGGTTTACTTATCCCTCTGACCATATTGCCGATGAAACACAGAAATTGAATCGGAATTAAATACAAAAGGCACAATGCCGACTTAAGGACAAGAAGACTGACTCTTCTTACTGACTATGATTTGAACCATTCTTGTGACACTAGTTATAGATTGCGATGCTTCACTTCAGGTTTACTGTATCCCTTGGGCCTTCTTATAGACGATGAATCACAGAAATTGAATCGGAATTAAACACAAAAGGAACAATGCCGACTTAAGGACAAGAAGACTGACTCATCTTACTGTCTATGTTTTGAACCATTCCTGTGACACTAGTTATAGATTCCGATGCTTCACTTCAGGTTTACTGTATCCCTCTGACCTTCTTATTGACGATGAAACACTGAAATTGCATCAGAATTAAATAGAAAAGTCACAATGCCAACTTAAGTACAAGACGACTGACTTTTCTTACTGTCTATGTTTTGAACCATTTCTGTCACACTAGTTATAGATTCCGATGCATCACTTCAGGTTTACTGTAGCCCTTGGACCTTCTTATTGACGATGAAACACAGAAATTGCATCGGAATCAAACACAAAGGGCACAATGCAGACTTAGGTACATAAAGACTGACTCTTCATACTGACTATGTTTTGAACCATTCCTGTGACACTAGGTATAGATCCGATGCTTCACTTCAGGTTTACTGTTTCCCTCTGACCTTCTTATTGACGATGAAACACAGAAATTGCATCGGAATTTAATGCAAAAGGCACAATGCTGGCTGATGTACAAGAAGACTGACTCTATTTACTGACTATGATTTGAACCATTCCTGTGACACTAGTTATGGATTCGGATGCTTCACTTCAGGTATACTGTATCCCCCTGACCTTCTTATTGACGATGAAACACAGAAATTGCATCGGAAATGAATAGAAAAGGCACAATGCCAACTTAAGTACAATACGACTGACTTCTCGTACTGTCTATATTTTGAACCATTCCTGTGACACTAGTTATAGATTCCGATGCTTCACTTCAGGTTTACTGTATCCCTTGGAACTTCTTATTGACGATGAAAAACAGAAATTGCATCGGAATTAAACACAAAAGGCACAATGCCGACTTAAGTACAAGAAGACTGACTCTTCTTACCGACTATGTTTGAACCATTCCTGTGACACTAATTATAGATACCGATGCTTCACTTCAGGTTTACTGTATACCTCTGACCTTCTTATTGACGATGAAACACAGAAATTGCATCGGAATTAAATACAAAAGGCACAATGCCGACTTAAGTACAAGAAGACTGACTCATCTTACCGTCTATGCTTTGAACCATTCCATTGACACTAGTTATGGATTCCGATGCTTCACTCCAGTTTTACTGTATCCCTTGTACCTTCTTATTGACGATGAAACACAAAAATTGCATCGGAATTAAATAGAAAAGGCACAATGCCCACTTAAGTACAAGAAGACTGGCTCTTCTTACTGTCTATGTTTTGAACCATTATTGTGACACTAGTTATAGATTCCGATGCTTCACTCCGGGTTTACTGTATCCCACGGACTTTCTTATTGACGATGAAAGACAGAAAATTCATCGGAATTAAATACAAAAGGCACAATGCCGACGTAAGGACAAGAAGACTGACTCTTCTTACTGACTATTTTTGAACCATTCCTGTGACACTAGTTATAGATCCCGATGCTTCACTTCAGGTTTACTGTATCCCTCTGACCTCCTTATTGACGATGAAACACAGAAATTGCATCGCAATTAAATAGAAACGCCACAATGGCTACTTAAGTACAAGAAGACTGACTCATCTTACCGTCTATGTTTTGAACCATTCCATTGACACTAGTTATAGATTCCGATGCTTCACTCCAGTTTTACTGAATCCCTTGGACCTTCTTATTGACGATGAATCACAGAAATTGCATCGGAATTAAATACAAAGGGCAAAATGCCTACTTAAGTACACGAAAACTGACTCTTCTTAGAGTCTATGTTTTGACCCATTCCTGTGACACTAGTTATAGATTCCGATGCTTCACTCCAGGTTTATTGTATCCCTTGGACCTTCTTATTGACGATGAAACACAGAAATTGCATCGGAAATAAATAAAAAAGGCACAATGCCGACTTAGGGACAAGAAGACTGTCTGTTCTTACTGACTATGTTTTGAACCATTCCTGTGACACTAGTTATAGATTCCGATGCTTCACTCCAGGTTTACTTATCCCTCTGACCATATTGCCGATGAAACACAGAAATTGAATCGGAATTAAATACAAAAGGCACAATGCCGACTTAAGGACAAGAAGACTGACTCTTCTTACTGACTATGATTTGAACCATTCTTGTGACACTAGTTATAGATTGCGATGCTTCACTTCAGGTTTACTGTATCCCTTGGGCCTTCTTATAGACGATGAATCACAGAAATTGAATCGGAATTAAACACAAAAGGAACAATGCCGACTTAAGTACAAGAAGACTGACTCATCTTACTGTCTATGTTTTGAACCATTCCTGTGACACTAGTTATAGATTCCGATGCTTCACTTCAGGTTTACTGTATCCCTCTGACCTTCTTATTGACGATGAAACACTGAAATTGCATCAGAATTAAATAGAAAAGTCACAATGCCAACTTAAGTACAAGACGACTGACTTTTCTTACTGTCTATGTTTTGAACCATTTCTGTCACACTAGTTATAGATTCCGATGCATCACTTCAGGTTTACTGTAGCCCTTGGACCTTCTTATTGACGATGAAACACAGAAATTGCATCGGAATTAAACACAAAGGGCACAATGCAGACTTAGGTACATAAAGACTGACTCTTCATACTGACTATGTTTTGAACCATTCCTGTGACACTAGTTATAGATCCGATGCTTCACTTCAGGTTTACTGTTTCCCTCTGACCTTCTTATTGACGATGAAACACAGAAATTGCATCGGAATTAAATGCAAAAGGCACAATGCTGACTGATGTACAAGAAGACTGACTCTATTTACTGACTATGATTTGAACCATTCCTGTGACACTAGTTATGGATTCGGATGCTTCACTTCAGGTATACTGTATCCCCCTGACCTTCTTATTGACGATGAAACACAGAAATTGCATCGGAATTAAATAGAAAAGGCACAATGCCGATTTAAGTACAAGACGACTGACTTTTCGTACTGTCTATGTTTTGAACCATTCCTGTGACACTAGTTATAGATTCCGATGCTTCACTTCAGGTTTACTGTATCCCTTGGACCTTCTTATTGACGATGAAAAACTGAAATTGCATCGGAATTAAATACAAAAGGCACAATGCCGACTTAAGTACAAGAAGACTGACTCTTCTTACTGACTATGTTTTGAACCATTCCTGTGACACTAGTTATAGATACCGATGCTTCACTTTAGGTTTACTGTATCCCTCTGACCTTCTTATTGACGATGAAACACAGAAATTGCACCGAAATTAAATAGAAACGCCACAATTCCTACTTAGGTACAAGAAAACTGACTCTTCTTACTGGCTACGTTTTGAACCATTCCTGTGACACTAGTTATATATTCCGATGCTTCACTTGAGGTTTACTGTATCCCTTGGACCTTCTTATTGACGATGAAACACAGAAATTGCGTCGGAATTTAATACAAAAGGCACAATGTCGACTTAAGTACATGAAGACCGACTCTTCCTACTGACTATGCTTTGAACCATTCCTGTGACACTAGTTATAGATTCCGATGCTTCTCTTGAGGTTTACTGTATCCCTTAGACCTTCTAATTGACGATGAAAGACAGAAATTGCATCGGAATTAAATACAAAAGGGAAAATGCCGACTTAAGTACAAGAAGACTGACTCATCTTACCGTCTATGTTTTGAACCATTCCATTGACACTAGTCATAGATTCCGATGCTTCACTCCAGTTTTACTGTATCCCTTGTACCCTCTTATTGACGATGAAACACAGAAATTGCATCGGAATTAAATAGAAAAGGCACAATGCCGACTTAAGTACAAGAGACTGACTCTTCTTACTGTCTATGTTTTGAAACATTCCTGTGAAACTAGTTATAGATTCCGATGCTTCACTCCAGGTTTACTGTATCCCTTGGACCTTCTTATTGACGATGAAAGACAGAAAATTCATCGGAATTAAATACAAAAGGCACAATGCCGACGTAAGGACAAGAAGACTGACTCTTCTTACTGACTATGTTTTGAACCATTCCTGTGACACTAGTTATAGATCCCGATGCTTCACTTCAGGTTTACTGTATCCCTCTGACCTTCTTATTGACGATGAAAAACAGAAATTGCATCGGAATTAAATAGAAACGCCACAATGGCTACTTAAGTACAAGAAGACTGACTCATCTTACTGGCTAAGCTTTGAACCATTCCTGTGACACTAGTAATAGATTTCGATGCTTGACTTCAGTTTTACTGTATCCCTTGGACCTTCTTATTGACGATGAATCACAGAAATTGCATCGGAATTAAATGCAAAGGGCAAAATGCCTACTTAAGTACATGGAAACTGACTCTTCTAAGAGTCTATGTTTTGAACCATTCCTGTGACACTAGTTATAGATTCCGATGCTTCACTCCAGGTTTATTGTATCCCTTGGACCTTCTTATTGACGATGAAACACAGAAATTGCATCGGAATTGAATAAAAAAGACACAATGCCGACTTAGGTACAAGAGGACTGACTGTTCTTGCTTACTATGCTTGGAACCATTCCTGTGACACTAGTTATAGATTCCGATGTTTCACTTCAGGTTTACTGTATCCCTTGGACCTTCTTACTGACGATGAAACACAGAAATTGCATCGGAATTAAACACAAAAGGCACAATGCCGACTTAAGCACAAGAAGTCTGACTCATCTTACTGTCTATGTTTTGAACCATTCCTGTGACACTAGTTATAGATTCCGATGCTTCACTTCAGGTTTACTGTATCCCTCTGACCTTCTTATTGACGATGAAACACTGAAGATGCATCAGAATTAAATAGAAAAGGCACAATGCCCACTGAAGTACAAGACGACTGACTTTTCTTACTGTCTATGTTTTGAACCATTCCTGTCACACTAGTTATAGATTCCGATGCTTCACTTCAGGTTTACTGTAGCCCTTGGACCTTCTTATTGACGATGAAACACAGAGATTGCATCGGAATTAAACACAAAAGGCACAATGCAGACTTAGGTACATAAAGACTGACTCTTCATACTGACTATGTTTTGAACCATTCGTGTGACACTAGTTATAGATCCTTTGCTTCACTTCAGGTTTACTGTTTCCCTCTGACCTTCTTATTGACGATGAAACACAGAAATTGCATCGGAATTAAATGTAAAAGGCACAATGCTGACTGAAGTACAAGAAGACTGACTCTATTTACGGACTATGATTTGAACCATTCCTGTGACACTAGTTATGGATTCGGATGCTTCACTTCGGATATACTGTATCCCCCTGACCTTCTTATTGACGATGAAACACAGAAATTGCATCGGAATTAAATAGAAAAGGCACAATGCCGACTTAAGTACAAGACGACTGACTTTTCATACTGACTATGTTTTGAACCATTCCTGTGACACTAGTTATAAATTCCGATGCTTCACTTCAGGTTTACTGTATCCCTTGGACCTTCTTACTGACGATGAAACACAGAAATTGCATCGGAATTAAACACAAAAGGCACAATGCCGACTTAAGCACAAGAAGACTGACTCATCTTACTGTCTAAGTTTTGAACCATTCCTGTGACACTAGTTATAGATTCCGATGCTTCACTTCAGGTTTACTGTATCCCTCTGACCTTCTTATGGACGATGAAACACTGAAATTGCATCAGAATTAAATAGAAAAGGCTCAATGCCAACTTAAGTACAAGACGACTGACTTTTCTTACTGTCTATGTTATGAACCATTCCTGTCACACTAGTTATAGATTCCGATGCTTCACTTCAGGTTTACTGTAGCACTTGGACCTTCTTTTTGACGATGAAACACAGAAATTGCATCGGAATGAAACACAAAATGCACAATGCAGACTTAGGTACATAAAGACTGACTCATCATACTGACTATGTTTTGAACCATTCGTGTGACACTAGTTATAGATCCGATGCTTCACTTCAGGTTTACTGTTTCCCTCTGACCTTCTTATTGGCGATGAAACACAGAAATTGCATCGGAATTAAATGCAAAAGGCACAATGCTGACTGAAGTACAAGAAGACTGACTCTATTTACTGACTATGATTTGCACCATTCCTGTGACACTAGTTATGGATACGGATGCTTCACTTCGGGTATACTGTATCCCCCTGACCTTCTTATTGACGATGAAACACAGAAATTGCATCGGAATTAAATTGAAAAGGCACAATGCCGACTTAAGTACAAGACGACTGACTTTTCGTACTGTCTACGTTTTTAACCATTCCTGTGACACTAGTTATAGATTCCGATGCTTCACTTCAGGTTTACTGTATCCCTAGGACCTTCTTATTGACGATGAAAAAAGAAATTGCATCGGAATTAAATACAAAAGGCACAATGCCGACTTAAGTACAAGAAGACTGACTCTTCTTACTGACTATGTTTTGAACCATTCCTGTGACACTAGCTATAGATACCGATGCTTCACTTCAGGTTTACTGTATCCCTCTGACCTTCTTATTGGCGATGAAACACAGAAATTGCACGGGAATTAAATAGAAACGCCACAATTCCTACTTAGGTTCAAGAAAACTGACTCTTCTTACTGGCTACGTTTTGAACCATTCCTGTGACACTAGTTATAGATTCCGATGCTTGACTTCAGTTTTTCTGTATCCCTAGGACCTTCTTATTGACGATGAAACACAGAAATTGCATCGGAATTAAATAAAAAAGGCACAATGCCGACTTAGTGACAAGAAGACTGACTGTTCTTACTGACTATGCTTTGAACCATTCCTGTGACACTAGTTATAGATTCCGATGCTTTACTTCAGGTTTATTGTATCCCTCTGACCTTCTTATTGACGATGAAACACAGAAATTGCATCGGAAATAAATAGAAAAGGCTCAATGCCGACTTAAGTACAAGAAGACTGACTCTTCTTACTGTCTATGTTTTGAACCATTCTTGTGACACTAGTTATAGATTCCGATGCTTCACTTCAGGTTTACTGTATCCCTTGGAACTTCTTACTGACGATGAAACACAGAAATTGCATCGGAATTAAACACAAAAGGCACAATGCCGACTTAAGCACAAGAAGACTGACTCATCTTACTGTCTATGTTTTGAACCATTCCTGTGACACTAGTTATAGATTCCGATGGTTCACTTCAGGTTTACTGTATCCCTCTGACCTTCTTATTGACGATGAAACACTGAAATTGCATCAGAATTAAATAGAAAAGGCACAATGCCAACTTAAGTACAAGACGACTGACTTTTCTTACTGTCTATGTTTTGAACCATTCCTCTCACACTAGTTATAGATTCCGATGCTTCACTTCAGGTTTACTGTAGCCCTTGGACCTTCTTATAGACGATGAAACACAGAAATTGCATCGGAAATAAACACAAAAGGCACAATGCAGACATAGGTACATAAAGACTGACTCTTCATACTGACTATGTTTTGAACCATTCGTGTGACACTAGTTATAGATATGATGCTTCACTTCAGGTTTACTGTTTCCCTCTGACCTTCTTATTGACGATGAAACACAGAAATTGCATCGGAATTAAATGCAAAAGGCACAATGCTGACTGAAGTACAAGAAGACTGACTCTATTTACTGACTATGATTTGAACCATTCCTGTGACACTAGTTATGGATTCGGATGCTTCACTTCGGGTATACTGTATCCCCCTGACCTTCTTATTGACGATGAAACACAGAAATTGCATCTGAATTAAATAGAAAACGCACAATGCCGACTTAAGTACAAGACGACTGACTTCTCGTACTGTCTATGTTTTGAACCATTCCTGTGACACTAGTTATAGATTCCGATGCTTCACTTTAGGTTTACTGTATCCCTAGGACCTTCTTATTGACGATGAAAAACAGAAACTGCATCGGAATTAAATACAAAAGGCACAATGCCGACTTAAGTACAAGAAGACTGACTCTTCTTACTGACTATGTTTTGAACCATTCCTGTGACACTAGTTATAGATACCGATGCTTCACTTCAGGTTTACTGTATCCCTCTGACCTTCTTATTGACGATGAAACACAGAAATTGCACCGGAATTAAATAGAAACGCCACAATTCCTACTTAGGTACAAGAAAACTGACTCTTCTTACTGGCTACGTTTTGAACCATTCCTGTGACACTAGTTATAGATTCCGATGCTTCACTTGAGGTTTACTGTATCCCTTGGACCTTCTTATTGACGATGAAACACAGAAATTGCATCGGAATTTAATACAAAAGGCACAATGCCGACTTAAGTACAAGAACACTGACCCCTCTTCCTGTATATGATTAGAACCATTCCTGTGACACTAGTTATAGATTCCGATGCTTGACTTCGGTTTTACTGTATCCCTTGGACCTACTTATTGACGGTGAAACACAGAAATTGCATCGGAATTAAATACAAAAGGCACAATGCCGACTTAAGTACAAGAAGACTGACTCTTTTTACTGACTATGCTTTGAACCATTCCTGTGACACTAGTTATAGATTCCGATGCTTCACTTCAGGTTTACTGTATCCCCCTGACCTTCTTATTGACGATGAAACACAGAAATTGCATCTGAATTAAATAGAAAACGCACAATGCCGACTTAAGTACAAGACGACTGACTTCTCGTACTGTCTATGTTTTGAACCATTCCTGTGACACTAGTTATAGATTCCGATGCTTCACTTTAGGTTTACTGTATCCCTAGGACCTTCTTATTGACGATGAAAAACAGAAACTGCATCGGAATTAAATACAAAAGGCACAATGCCGACTTAAGTACAAGAAGACTGACTCTTCTTACTGATTATGTTTTTATCCATTCCTGTGACACTAGTTATAGATACCGATGCTTCACTTCAGGTTTACTGTATCCCTCTGACCTTCTTATTGACGATGAAACACAGAAATTGCACCGGAATTAAATAGAAACGCCACAATTCCTACTTAGGTACAAGAAAACTGACTCTTCTTACTGGCTACGTTTTGAACCATTCCTGTGACACTAGTTATAGATTCCGATGCTTCACTTGAGGTTTACTGTATCCCTTGGACCTTCTTATTGACGATGAAACACAGAAATTGCATCGGAATTTAATACAAAAGGCACAATGCCGACTTAAGTACAAGAAGACTGACCCCTCTTCCTGTATATGATTAGAACCATTCCTGTGACACTAGTTATAGATTCCGATGCTTGACTTCGGTTTTACTGTATCCCTTGGACCTACTTATTGACGGTGAAACACAGAAATTGCATCGGAATTAAATACAAAAGGCACAATGCCGACTTAAGTACAAGAAGACTGACTCTTTTTACTGACTATGCTTTGAACCATTCCTGTGACACTAGTTATAGATTCCGATGCTTCACTTCAGGTTTACTGTATCCCTCTGACCTTCTAATTGACGATGAAACACAGTAATTGCATCGGAATTAAATAGAAAAGGCACAATGCCGACTTAAGTACAAGACGACTGACTTTTCTTACTGTCTATGTTTTGAACCATTCGTGTGACACTAGTTATAGAAACCGATGCTTCACTTCAGGTTTACTGTATCCCTTGGACCTTCTTATTGACGATGAAACACAAAAATTGCATCGGAATTAAATACAAAAAGGCACAATGCCGACTTAAGTACAAGAAACTGACTCTTCTTACTGACTATGTTTTGAACCATTCCTGTGACACTAGTTATAGATCCCGATTCTTCGCATCAGGTTTACTGTATCCCTCTGACCTTCTTATTGACGATGAAACACAGAATTTGCATCGGAATTAAATAGAAACGCCACAATGCCTACTTAAGTACAAGAAGACTGACTCTTCTTCCTGGCTATGTTTTGAACCATTCCTGTGACACTAGTTATAGATTCCGATGCTTGACTTCAGTTTTACTGTATCCCTTGGACCTACTTATTGACGATAAAACACAGAAATTGCATCGGAATTAAATACAAAAGGCACAATGCCGACTTAAGTACAAGAAGACTGACCCCTCTTCCTGTCTATGATTTGAACCATTCCTGTGACTTTAGTTATAGATTCCGATGCTTCACTTCAGGTTTACTGTATCCCTCTGACCTTCTTATTGACGATGAAACACAGAAATTGCATCGGAATTAAACACAAAAGGCACAATGCCGACTTAAGTACAAGAAGACTGACTCTTCTTACTGTCTATGTTTGAACCATTCCTGTGACACTAGTTATAGATTCCGATGCTTCACTTCAGATTTACTGTATTCCTTAGACCTTCTTATTGACGATGAAACACAGAGATTGCATCGGAATTAAATACAAAAGGCACAATGCCGACTTAACTACAAGAAGTCTGACTTTCCTAATGTCTATGGTTTGAACCATTCCTGTGACACTAGTTATAGATTCCGATGCTTCACTTCAGGTTTATTGGATCCCTTGGACCTTCTTATTGACGATGAAACACAGAAATTGCATCGGAATTAAATACAGAAGGCACAATGCCGACTTAAGTACATGAAGACCGACTCTTCCTACTAACTATGTTTTGAACCATTCCTGTGACACTAGTTATAGATTCCGATTTTTCACCTCAGGTTTACTGTATGCCCTGGACCTTCTTATTGACGATGAAACACAGAAATTGCATCGGAATTAAATACAAAAGGCACAATGCCGAATTAAGTACAACAAGACTGACTCTTCTTACTGTCTATGCTTTGAACCATTCCATTGACACTAGTTATAGATTCCGATGCTTCACTCCAGTTTTACTGTATCCCTTGTACCTTCTTATTGACGATGAAACACAGAAATTGCATCGGCATTAAAAGGAAAAGGCACAATGATGACTTAAGTACAAGAAGACTGACTCTTCTTACTGTCTATGTTTTGAACCATTCCTGTGACACAAGTTATAGATTCCGATGCTTCACTCCAGGTTTACTGTATCCCTTGGACCTTCTTATTGATGATGAAACACAGAAAATTCATCGGAATTAAATACAAACGGCACAATGGGGACTTAAGGACGAGAAGACTGACTCTTCTTACTGACTATGTTTTGAACCATTCCTGAGACACTAGTTATAGTTCCCGATGCTTCACTTCAGGTTTACTGTATCCCTCTGACCTTCTTATTGACGATGAAACACAGAATTTGCGTCGGAATTAAATTGAAACGCCACAATGGCTACTTAAGTACAAGAAGACTGACTCTTCTTACTGGCTATGTTTTGAACCATTCCTGTGACTCTAGTTATAGATACCGATGCTTCACTTCAGGTTTACTGTATCCCTCTGACCTTCTTATTGACGATGAAACACAGAAATTGCACCGGAATTAAATAGAAACGCCAAAATTCCTACTTAGGTAAGGAAAAGTGACTCTTCTTACTGGCTACGTTTTGAACCATTCCTGTGACACTAGTTATAGATTCCGATGCTTGATTTCAGTTTTTCTGTATCCCTTGGACCTTCTTATTGACGATGAAACACAGAAATTGCATCGGAATTAAATACAAAAGGCACAATGCCGACTTAGGTACAAGAAGACTGACTCTTCCTACTGTCTATGTTTTGAACCATTCCTGTGACACTAGTTATAGATTCCGATGCTTCACTTGAGGTTTACTGTATCCCTTGGACATTCTTATTGACGACGAAACACAGAAATTGCGTCGGAATCTAATACAAAAGGCACAATGTCGACTTAAGTACATGAAGACCGACTCTTCCTACTGACTATGCTTTGAACCTTTCCTGTGACACTAGTTATAGATTCCGATGCTTCTCTTGAGGTTTACTGTATCCCTTAGACCTTCTTATTGACGATGAATCACAGAAATTGCATCGGAATTAAATACAAAAGGCACAATGCCGACTTAAGTACAAGTAGACTGACTCATCTTACCGTCTATGTTTTGAACCATTCCTGTGACACTAGTTATAGATTCCGATGCTTCACTTCAGGTTTACTGTATCCCTTGGCCCTTCTTATTGACGATGAAACACAGAAATTGCATCGGAATTTAATACAAAAGGCACAATGTCGACTTAAGTACATGAAGACCGACTCTTCCTACTGACTATGCTTTGAACCTTTCCTGTGACACTAGTTATTGATTCCGATGCTTCTCTTGAGGTTTACTGTATCCCTTAGACCTTCTTATTGACGATGAATCACAGAAATTGCATCGGAATTAAATACAAAAGGCACAATGCCGACTTAAGTACAAGTAGACTGACTCATCTTACCGTCTATGTTTTGAACCATTCCTGTGACACTAGTTATAGATTCCGATGCTTCACTTCAGGTTTACTGTATCCCTTGGACCTTCTTATTGACGATGAAACACAGAAATTGCATCGGAATTAAACAGAAAAGGCACAATGCCGACTTAAGTACAAGAAGGCTGACCCCTCTTCCTGTCTATGATTAGAACCATTCCTGTGACACTAGTTATAGATTCCGATGCTTGACTTCAGTTTTACTGTATCCCTTGGACCTACTTATTGACGATGAAAAACAGAAATTGCATCGGAATTAAATACAAAAGGCACAATGCCGACTTAAGTACAAGAAGACTGACTCTTCTTCCTGGCTATGTTTTGAACCATTCCTGTGACACTAGTTATAGATTCCGATGCTTGACTTCAGTCTTACTGTATCCCTTGGACCTACTTATTGACGATAAAACAAAGTAATTGCATCGGAATTAAATACAAAAGGCACAATCCCGACTTAAGTACAAGAAGACTGATCCCTCTTCCTGTCTATGATTTGAACCATTCCTGTGACTTTAGTTATAGATTCCGATGCTTCACTTCAGGTATACTGTATCCCTCTGACCTTTTTACTGACGATGAAACACAGAAATTGCATCGGAATTAAATAGCAACGCCACAATGGCTACTTAATTACAAGAAGACTGACTCATCTTACTGGCTATGCCTCGAACCATTCCTGTGACACTAGTAATAGATTCCGATGCTTGACTTTAGTTTTACTGTATCAGTTGGACCTTCTTTTTTGCGATGAATCACAGAAATTGCATCGGAATTAAATACAAAGGGCAAAATGCCTACTTAAGTACACGAAAACTGACTCTTCTAAGAGTCTATGTTTTGAACCATTCCTGTGACACTAGTTATAGATTCCGATGCTTCACTCCAGGTTAATTGTATCCCTTGGACCTTCTTATTGACGATGAAACACAGAAATTGCATCGGAATTAAATAAAAAAGGCACAATGCCGACTTAGGGACAAGAAGACTGACTCTTCTAACTGTCTATGTTTTGAACCACTCCTGTGACACTAGTTATAGATTCCGATGCTTCACTCCTAGTTTACTTATCCCTCTGACCATATTGCCGATGAAACACAGAAATTGCATCGGAATTAAATACAAAAGGCACAATGCTGACTGAAGGACAAGAAGACTGACTCTTCTTACTGACTATGGTATGAACCATTCTTGTGACACTAGTTATAGATTCCGATGCTTCACTTCAGGTTTACTGTATCCCTTGGAACTTCTTACTGACGATGAAACACAGAAATTGCATCGGAATTAAACACAAAAGGCACAATGCCGACTTAAGCACAAGAAGACTGACTCATCTTACTGTCTATGTTTTGAACCATTCCTGTGACACTAGTTATAGATTCCGATGCTTCACTTCAGGTTTACTGTATCCCTCTGACCTTATTGACGATGAAACACTGAAATTGCATCAGAATTAAATAGAAAAGGCACAATGCCAACTTAAGTTCAAGACGACTGACTTTTCTTACTGTCTATGTTTTGAACCATTCCTCTCACACTAGTTATAGATTCCGATGCTTCACTTCAGGTTTACTGTAGCCCTTGGACCTTCTTATTGACGATGAAAAACAGAAACTGCATCGGAATTAAATACAAAAGGCACAATGCCGACTTAAGTACAAGAAGACTGACTCTTCTTACTGACTATGTTTTGAACCATTCCTGTGACACTAGTTATAGATACCGATGCTTCACTTCAGGTTTACTGTATCCCTCTGACCTTCTTATTGACGATGAAACACAGAAATTGCACCGGAATTAAATAGAAACGCCACAATTCCTACTTAGGTACAAGAAATTTGACTCTTCTTACTGGCTACGTTTTGAACCATTCCTGTGAAACTAGTTATAGATTCCGATGCTTCACTTGAGGTTTACTGTATCCCTTGGACCTTCTTATTGACGATGAAACACAGAAATTGCATCGGAATTTAATAAAAAAGGCACAATGCCGACTTAAGTACAAGAAGACTGACCCCTCTTCCTGTCTATGATTAGAACCATTCCTGTGACACTAGTTATAGATTCCGATGCTTGACTTCAGTTTTACTGTATCCCTTGGACCTACTTATTGACGATGAAACACAGAAATTGCATCGGAAATAAATACAAAAGGCACAATGCCAACTTAAGTACAAGAAGACTGACTCTTTTTACTGACTATGCTTTGAACCATTCCTGTGACACTAGTTATAGATTGCGATGCTTCGTTTCAGGTATACTGTATCCCTCTGACCTTCTAATTGACGATGAAACACAGTAATTGCATCGTAATTAAATAGAAAAGGCACAATGCCGACTTAAGTACAAGACGACTGACTTTTCTTACTGTCTATGTTTTGAACCATTCGTGTGACACTAGTTATAGAAACCGATGCTTCACTTCAGGTTTACTGTATCCCTTGGACCTTCTTATTGACGATGAAACACAAAAATTGCATCGGAATTAAATACAAAAGGCACAATGCCGACTTAAGTACAAGAAACTGACTCTTCTTACTGACTATGTTTTGAACCATTCCTGTGACACTAGTTATAGATCCCGATGCTTCGCATCAGGTTTACTGTATCCCTCTGACCTTCTTATTGACGATGAAACACAGAATTTGCATCGGAATTAAATAGAAACGCCACAATGCCTACTTAAGTACAAGAAGACTGACTCTTCTTCCTGGCTAAGTTTTGAACCATTCCTGTGACACTAGTTATAGATTCCGATGCTTGACTTCAGTTTTGCTGTATCCCTTGGACCTACTTATTGACGATAAAACACAGAAATTGCATCGGAATTAAATACAAAAGGCACAATGCCGACTTAAGTACAAGAAGACTGACCCCTCTTCCTGTCTATGATTTGAACCATTCCTGTGACTTTAGTTATTGATTCCGATGCTTCACTTCAGGTTTACTGTATCCCTCTGACCTTCTTATTGACGATGAAACACAGAAATTGCATCGGAATTAAACACAAAAGGCACAATGCCGACTTAAGTACAAGAAGGCTGACTCTTCTTACTGTCTATGTTTGAACCATTCCTGTGTCACTAGTTATAGATTCCGATGCTTCACTTCAGGTTTACTGTATCCCTCTGACCTTATTGACGATGAAACACTGAAATTGCATCAGAATTAAATAGAAAAGGCACAATGCCAACTTTAGTACAAGACGACTGACTTTTCTTACTGTCTATGTTTTGAACCATTCCTCTCACACTAGTTATAGATTCCGATGCTTCACTTCAGGTTTACTGTAGCCCTTGGACCTTCTTATAGACGATGAAACACAGAAATTGCATCGGAATTAAACACAAAAAGCACAATGCAGACATAGGTACATAAAGACTGACTCTTCATACTGACTATGTTTTAAACCATTCGTGTGACACTAGTTAAAGATATGATGCTTCTCTTCAGGTTTACTGTTTCCCTCTGACCTTCTTATTGACGATGAAACACAGAAATTGCCTCGGAATTAAATGCAAAAGGCACAATGCTGACTGAAGTACAAGAAGACTGACTCTATTTACTGACTATGATTTGAACCATTCCTGTGACACTAGCTATGGATTCGGATGTTTCACTTCGGGTATACTGAATCCCCCTGACCTTCTTATTGACGATGAAACACAGAAATTGCATCTGAATTAAATAGAAAAGGCACAATGCCGACCTAAGTACAAGACGACTGACTTTTCGTACTGTCTATGTTTTGAACCATTCCTGTGACACTAGTTAGAGATTCCGATGCTTCACTTCAGGTTTACTGTATCCCTAGGACCTTCTTATTGACGATGAAAAACAGAAACTGCATCGGAATTAAATACAAAAGGCACAATGCCGACTTAAGTACAAGAAGACTGACTCTTCTTACTGACTATGTTTTGAACCATTCCTGTGACACTAGTTATAGATACCGATGCTTCACTTCAGGTTTACTGTATCCCTCTGACCTTCTTATTGACGATGAAACACAGAAATTGCACCGGAATTAAATAGAAACGCCACAATTCCTACTTAGGTACAAGAGAAACTGACTCTTCTTACTGGCTACGTTTTGAACCATTCCTGTGACACTAGTTATAGATTCCGATGCTTCACTTGAGGTTTACTGTATCCCTTGGACCTTCTTATTGACGATGAAACACAAAAATTGCATCGGAATTAAATACAAAAGGCACAATGCCGACTTAAGTACAAGAAACTGGCTCTTCTTACTGACTATGTTTTGAACCATTCCTGTGACACTAGTTATAGATCACGATGCTTCGCATCATGTTTACTGTATCCCTCTGACCTTCTTATTGACGATGAAACACAGAATTTGCATCGGAATTAAATAGAAACGCCACAATGCCTACTTAAGTACAAGAAGACTGACTCTTCTTCCTGGCTAAGTTTTGAACCATTCCTGTGACACTAGTTATAGATTCCGATGCTTGACTTCAGTTTTGCTGCATCCCTTGGACCTACTTATTGACGATAAAACACAGAAATTGCATCGGAATTAAATACAAAATGCATAATGCCGACTTAAGTACAAGAAGACTGACCCCTCTTCCTGTCTATGATTTGAACCATTCCCGTGACTTTAGTTATTGATTCCGATGCTTCACTTCAGGTTTACTGTATCCCTCTGACCTTCTTATTGACGATGAAACACAGAAATTGCATCGGAATTAAACACAAAAGGCACAATGCCGACTTAAGTACAAGAAGGCTGGCTCTTCTTACTGTCTATGTTTGAACCATTCCTGTGTCACTAGTTATAGATTCCGATGCTTCACTTCAGGTTTACTGTATCCCTCTGACCTTATTGACGATGAAACACTGAAATTGCATCAGAATTAAATAGAAAAAGCACAATGCCAACTTTAGTACAAGACGACTGACTTTTCTTACTGTCTATGTTTTGAACCATTCCTCTTACACTAGTTATAGATTCCGATGCTTCACTTCAGGTTTACTGTAGCCCTTGGACCTTCTTATAGACGATGAAACACAGAAATTGCATCGGAATTAAACACAAAAGGCACAATGCAGACATAGGTACATAAAGACTGACTCTTCATTTTGACTATGTTTTAAACCATTCGTGTGACACTAGTTAAAGATATGATGCTTCACTTCAGGTTTACTGTTTCCCTCTGACCTTCTTATTGACGATGAAACACAGAAATTGCATCGGAATTAAATGCAAAAGGCACAATGCTGACTGAAGTACAAGAAGACTGACTCTATTTACTGACTATGATTTGAACCATTCCTGTGACACTAGCTATGGATTCGGATGTTTCACTTCGGGTATACTGTATCCCCCTGACCTTCTTGTTGACGATGAAACACAGAAATTGCATCTGAATTAAATAGAAAAGGCACAATGCCGACCTAAGTACAAGACGACTGACTTTTCGTACTGTCTATGTTTTGAACCATTCCTGTGACACTAGTTATAGATTCCGATGCTTCACTTCAGGTTTACTGTATCCCTAGGACCTTCTTATTGACGATGAAAAACAGAAACTGCATCGGAATTAAATACAAAAGGCACAAAGCCGACTTAAGTACAAGAAGACTGACTCTTCTTACAGACTATGTTTTGAACCATTCCTGTGACACTAGTTATAGATACCGATGCTTCACTTCAGGTTTACTGTATCCCTCTGACCTTCTTATTGACGATGAAACACAGAAATTGCACCGGAATTAAATAGAAACGCCACAATTCCTACTTAGGTACAAGAAAACTGACTCTTCTTACTGGCTACGCTTTGAACCATTCCTGTGACACTAGTTATAGATTCCGATGCTTCACTTGAGGTTTACTGTATCCCTTGGACCTTCTTATTGACGATGAAACACAGAAATTGCATCGGAATTTAATACAAAAGGCACAATGCCGACTTAAGTACAAGAAGACTGACCCCTCTTCCTGTCTATGATTAGAACCATTCCTGTGACACTAGTTATAGATTCCGATGCTTGACTTCAGTTTTACTGTATCCCTTGGACCTACTTATTGACGATGAAACACAGAAATTGCATCGGAATTAAATACAAAAGGCACAATGCCGACTTAAGTACAAGAAGACTGACTCTTTTTACTGACTATGCTTTGAACCATTCCTGTGACACTAGTTATAGATTCCGATGCTTCACTTTAGGTTTACTGTATCCCTCTGACCTTCTAATTGACGATGAAACACAGTAATTGCATCGGAATTAAATAGAAAAGGCACAATGCCGACTTAAGTACAAGACGACTGACTTTTCTTACTGTCTATGTTTTGAACCATTCGTGTGACACTAGTTATAGAAACCGATGCTTCACTTCAGGTTTACTGTATCCCTTGGACCTTCTTATTGACGATGAAACACAAAAATTGCATCGGAATTAAATACAAAAGGCACAATGCCGGCTTAAGTACAAGAAACTGACTCTTCTTACTGACTATGTTTTGAACCATTCCTGTGACACTAGTTATAGATCCCGATGCTTCGCATCAGGTTTACTGTATCCCTCTGACCTTCTTATTGACGATGAAACACAGAATTTGCATCGGAATTAAATAGAAACGCCACAATGCCTACTTAAGTACAAGAAGACTGACTCTTCTTCCTGGGTATGCTTTGAACCATTCCTGTGACACTAGTTATAGATTCCGATGCTTGACTTCAGTTTTACTGTATCCCTTGGACCTACTTATTGACGATAAAACACAGAAATTGCATCGGAATTAAATACAAAAGGCACAATGCCGACTTAAGTACAAGAAGACTGACCCCTCTTCCTGTCTATGATTTGAACCATTCCTGTGACTTTAGTTATAGATTGCGATGCTTCACTTCAGGTTTACTGTATCCCTCTGACCTTCTTATTGACGATGAAACACAGAAATTGCATCGGAATTAAACACAAAAGGCACAATGCCGACTTAAGTACAAGAAGGCTGACTCTTCTTACTGTCTATGTTTGAACCATTCCTGTGACACTAGTTATAGATTCCGATGCTTCACTTCAGGTTTACTGTATCCCTCTGACCTTATTGACGATGAAACACTGAAATTGCATCAGAATTAAATAGAAAAGGCACAATGCCAACTTAAGTACAAGACGACTGACTTTTCTTACTGTCTATGTTTTGAACCATTCCTCTCACACTAGTTATAGATTCCGATGCTTCACTTCAGGTTTACTGTAGCCCTTGGACCTTCTTATAGACGATGAAACACAGAAGTTGCATCGGAATTAAACACAAAAGGCACAATGCAGACATAGGTACATAAAGACTGACTCTTCATACTGACTACGTTTTGAACCATTCGTGTGACACTAGTTGTAGATATGATGCTTCACTTCAGGTTTACTGTTTCCCTCTGACCTTCTTATTGACGATGAAACACAGAAATTGCATCGGAATTAAATGCAAAAGGCACAATGCTGACTGAAGTACAAGAAGACTGACTCTATTTACTGACTATGATTTGAACCATTCCTGTGACACTAGTTATGGATTCGGATACTTCACTTCGGGTATACTGTATCCACTGACCTTCTTATTGACGATGAAACACAGAAATTGCATCTGAATTAAATAGAAAAGGCACAATGCCGACTTAAGTACAAGACGACTGACTTTTCGTACTGTCTATGTTTTGAACCATTCCTGTGACACTAGTTATAGATTCCGATGCTTCACTTCAGGTTTACTGTATCCCTAGGACCTTCTTATTGACGATGAAAAACAGAAACTGCATCGGAATTACATACAAAAGGCACAATGCCGACTTAAGTACAAGAAGACTGACTCTTCTTACTGACTATGTTTTGAACCATTCCTGTGACACTAGTTATAGATACCGATGCTTCACTTCAGGTTTACTGTATCCCTCTGACCTTCCAATTGACGATGAAACACAGAAATTGCACCGGAATTAAATAGAAACGCCACAATTCCTACTTAGGTACAAGAAAACTGACTCTTCTTACTGGCTACGTTTTGAACCATTCCTGTGACACTAGTTATAGATTCCGATGCTTCACTTGAGGTTTACTGTATCCCTTGGACCTTCTTATTGACGATGAAACACAGAATTTGCATCGGAGTTTAATGCAAAAGGCACAATGCCGACTTAAGTACAAGAAGACTGAACCCTCTTCCTGTCTATGATTAGAACCATTCCTGTGACACTAGTTATAGATTCCGATGCTTGACTTCAGTTTTACTGTATCCCTTGGACCTACTTATTGACGATGAAACACAGAAATTGCATCGGAATTAAATACAAAAGGCACAATGCCGACTTAAGTACAAGAAGACTGACTCTTTTTACTGACTATGCTTTGAACCATTCCTGTGACACTAGTTATAGATTCCGATGCTTCACTTCAGGTTTACTGTATCCCTCTGACCTTCTTATTGACGATGAAACACAGAATTTGCATCGGAATTAAATAGAAACGCCACAATGCCTACTTAAGTACAAGAAGACTGACTCTTCTTCCTGTCTATGATTTGAACCATTCCTGTGACTTTAGTTATAGATTCCGATGCTTCACTTCAGGTTTACTGTATCCCTCTGACCTTCTTATTGACGATGAAACACAGAAATTGCATCGGAATTAAACACAAAAAGCACAATGCCGACTTAAGTACAAGAAGACTGACTCTTCTTACTGTCTATGTTTGAACCATTCCTGTGACACTAGTTATAGATTCCGATGCTTCACTTCAGGTTTACTGTATTCCTTAGACCTTCTTATTGATGATGAAACACAGAGATTGCATCGGAATTAAATACAAAAGGCACAATGCCGACTTAACTACAAGAAGTCTGACTTTCCTAATGTCTATGGTTTGAACCATTCCTGTGACACTAGTTATAGATTCCGATGCTTCACTTCAGGTTTATTGGATCCCTTGGACCTTCTTATTGACGATGAAACACAGAAATTGCATCGGAATTAAATACAAAAGGCACAATGCCGACTTAAGTACATGAAGACCGACTCTTCCTACTGACTATGTTTTGAACCATTCCTGTGACACTAGTTATAGATTCCGATGCTTCACCTCAGGTTTACTGTATCCCCTGGACCTTCTTATTGACGATGAAACACAGAAATATTGAAACGCCACAATGGCTACTTAAGTACAAGAAGACTGACTCTTCTTACTGGCTATGCTTTGAACCATTCCTGTGACACTAGTTATAGATACCGATGCTTCACTTCAGATTTCCTGTATCCCTCTGACCTTCCTATTGACGATGAAACACAGAAATTGCACCGGAATTAAATAGAAACGCCACAATTCCTACTTAGGTACAAGAAAACTGACTCTTCTTACTCGCTACGTTTTGAACCATTCCTGTGACACTAGTTATAGATTCCGATGCTTCACTTGAGGTTTACTGTATCCCTCTGACCTTCTAATTGACGATGAAACACAGTAATTGCATCGGAATTAAATAGAAAAGGCACAATGCCGACTTAAGTACAAGACGACTGACTTTTCTTACTGTCTATGTTTTGAACCCTTCGTGTGACACTAGTTATAGAAACCGCTGCTTCACTTCAGGTTTACTGTATCCCTTGGACCTTCTTATTGACGATGAAACACAAAAATTTCATCGGAATTAAATACAAAAGGCACAATGCCGACTTAAGTACAAGAAATTGACTCTTCTTACTGACTATGTTTTGAACCATTCCTGTGACACTAGTTATAGATCCCGATGCTTCGCTTCAGGTTTACTGTATCCCTCTGACCTACTTATTGACGACGAAACACAGAATTTGCGTCGGAATTAAATTGAAACGCCACAATGGCTACTTAAGTACAAGAAGACTGACTCTTCTTACTGGCTATGTTTTGAACCATTCCTGTGACACTAGTTATAGATACCGATGCTTCACTTCAGGTTTACTGTATCCCTCTGACCTTCTTATTGACGATGAAACACAGAAATTGCACCGGAATTAAATAGAAACGCCACAATTCCTACTTAGGTACAAGAAAACTGACTCTTCTTACTGGCTACGTTTTGAACCATTCCTGTGACACTAGTTATAGATTCCGATGCTTGATTTCAGTTTTTCTGTATCCCTTGGACCTTCTTATTGACGATGAAACACAGAAATTGCATCGGAATTAAATACAAAAGGCACAATGCCGACTTAAGTGCAAGAAGACTGACTCTTCCTACTGTCTATGTTTTGAACCATTCCTGTGACACTAGTTATAGATTCCGATGCTTCACTTGAGGTTTACTGTATCCCTTGGACCTTCTTATTGACGACGAACACAGATATTGCGTCGGAATTTAATACAAAAGGCACAATGTCGACTTAAGTACATGAAGACCGACTCTTCCTACTGTCTATGCTTGGAACATTTCCTGTGACACTAGTTATAGATTCCGATGCTTCTCTTGAGGTTTACTGTATCCCTTGGACCTTCTTATTGACGATGAAACACAGAAATCGCATCGGAATTAAATACAAAAGGCACAATGCCGACTTAAGTACATGAAGACTGACTCATCTTACCGTCTATGTTTTGAACCATTCCTGTGACACTAGTTATAGATTCCGATGCTTCACTTCAGGTTTACTGTATCCCTTGGACCTTCTTATTGACGATGAAACACAGAAATTGCATCGGAATTTAATACAAAAAGCACAATGTCGACTTAAGTACATGAAGACCGTCTCTTCCTACTGACTATGCTTTGAACCTTTCCTGTGACACTAGTTATAGATTCCGATGCTTCTCTTGAGGTTTACTGTATCCCTTAGACCTTCTTATTGACGATGAAACACAGAAATTGCATCGGAATTAAATTTCAAAAGGCACAATGCCGACTTAAGTACAAGAAGACTGACTCATCTTGCCGTCTATGTTTTGAACCATTCCTGTGACACTAGTTATACATTCCGATGCTTCACTTCAGGTTTACTGTATCCCTTGGACCTTCTTATTGGCGACGAAACACAGAAATTGCTTCGGAATTAAACAGAAAAGGCACACTGCCGACTTAAGTACAAGAAGACTGACCCCTCTTCCTGTCTATGATTAGAACCATTCCTGTGACACTAGTTATAGATTCCGATGCTTGACTTCAGTTTTACTGTATCCCTTGGACCTACTTATTGACGATGAAACACAGAAATTGCATCGGAATTAAATACAAAAGGCACAATGCTGACTTAAGTACAAGAAGACTGACTCTTTTTACTGACTATGTTTTGAACCATTCCTGTGACACTAGTTATAGATTACGATGCTTCACTTCAGGTTTACTGTATCCCTCTGACCTTCTAATTGACGATGAAACACAGTAATTGCATCGGAATTGAATAGAAAAGGCACAAGGCCGACTTAAGTACAAGACGACTGACTTTTCTTACTGTCTATGTTTTGAACCCTTCGTGTGACACTAGTTATAGAAACCGATGCTTCACTTCAGGTTTACTGTATCCTTTGGACCTTCTTATTGACGATGAAACACAAAAATTGCATCGGAATTAAATACAAAAGGCACAATGCCGACTTAAGTACAAGAAACTGACTCTTCTTACTGACTATGTTTTGCACCATTCCTGTGACACTAGTTATAGATTCCGATGCTTGACTTCAGTCTTACTGTATCCCTTGGACCTACTTATTGACGATAAAAAAAAGAAATTGCATCGGAATTAAATACAAAAGGCACAATCCCGACTTAAGGACAAGAAGACTGACCCCTCTTCCTGTCTATGATTTGAACCATTCCTGTGACTTTAGTTATAGATTCCGATGCTTCACTTCAGGTTTACTGTATCCCCTGGACCTTCTTATTGACGATGAAACACAGAAATTGCATCGGAATTAAATACAAAAGGCACAATGCCGAATTAAGTACAAGAAGACTGACTCTTCTTACTGTCTATGCTTTGAACCATTCCATTGACACTAGTTATAGATTCCGATGCTTCACTCCAGTTTTACTGTATCCCTTGTACCTTCTTATTGACGATGAAACACAGAAATTGCATCGGCATTAAATAGAAAAGGCACAATGCCGCCTTAAGTACAAGAAGACTGACTCTTCTTACTGTCTATGTTTTGAACTACTCCTGTGACACAAGTTATAGATTCCGATGCTTCACTCCAGGTTTACTGTATCCCTTGGACCTTCTTATTGATGATGAAACACAGAAAATTCATCGGAATTAAATACAAAAGGCACAATGCCGACTTAAGGACAAGAAGACTGACTCTTCTTACTGACTATGTTTTGAACCATTCCTGAGACACTAGTTATCGTTCCCGATGCTTCACTTCAGGTTTACTGTATCCCTCTGACCTTCTTATTGACGATGAAACACAGAATTTGCGTCCGAATTAAATTGAATCGCCACAATGGCTACTTAAGTACAAGAAGACTGACTGTTCTTACTGGCTATGTTTTGAACCATTCCTGTGACACTAGTTATAGATACCGATGCTTCACTTCAGGTTTACTGTATCCCTCTGACCTTCTAATTGACGATGAAACACAGTAATTGCATCGGAATTAAATAGAAAAGGCACAATGCCGACTTAAGTACAAGACGACTGACTTTTCTTACTGTCTATGTTTTGAACCCTTCGTGTGACACTAGTTATAGAAACCGCTGCTTCACTTCAGGTTTACTGTATCCCTTGGACCTTCTTATTGACGATGAAACACAAAAATTGCATCGGAATTAAATACAAAAGGCACAATGCCGACTTAAGTACAAGAAATTGACTCTTCTTACTGACTATGGTTTGAGCCATTCCTGTGACACTAGTTATAGTTTCCGATGCTTCGCTTCAGGTTTACTGTATCCCTCTGACCTTCTTATTGACGACGAAACACAGAATTTGCGTCGGAATTAAATTGAAACGCCACAATGGCTACTTAAGTACAAGAAGACTGACTCTTCTTACTAGCTATGTTTTGAACCATTCCTGTGACACTAGTTATAGATACCGTTGCTTCACTTCAGGTTTACTGTATCCCTCTGACCTTCTTATTGACGATGAAACACAGAAATTGCACCGGAATTAAATAGAAACGCCACAATTCCTACTTAGGTACAAGAAAACTGACTCTTCTTACTGGCTACGTTTTGAACCATTCCTGTGACACTAGTTATAGATTCCGATGCTTGATTTCAGTTTTTCTGTATCCCTTGGACCTTCTTATTGACGATGAAACACAGAAATTGCATCGGAATTAAATACAAAAGGCACAATGCCGACTTAAGTACAAGAAGACTGACTCTTCCTACTGTCTATGTTTTGAACCATTCCTGTGACACTAGTTATAGATTCCGATGCTTCACTTGAGGTTTACTGTATCCCTTGGACCTTCTTATTGACGACGAAACACAGAAATTTCGTCGGAATTTAATACAAAAGGCACAATGTCGACTTAAGTACATGAAGACCGTCTCTTCCTACTGACTATGCTTTGAACCTTTCCTGTGACACTAGTTATAGATTCCGATGCTTCTCTTGAGGTTTACTGTATCCCTTAGACCTTCTTATTGACGATGAAACACAGAAATTGCATCGGAATTAAATTTCAAAAGGCACAATGCCGACTTAAGTACAAGAAGGCTGACTCTTCTTGCCGTCTATGTTTTGAACCATTCCTGTGACACTAGTTATAGATTCCGATGCTTCACTTCAGGTTTACTGTATCCCTTGGACCTTCTTATTGGCGACGAAACACAGAAATTGCATCGGAATTAAAGAGAAAAGGCACACTGCCGACTTAAGTACAAGAAGACTGACCCCTCTTCCTGTCTATGATTAGAACCATTCCTGTGACACTAGTTATAGATTCCGATGCTTGACTTCAGTTTTACTGTATCCCTTGGACCTACTTATTGACGATGAAACACAGAAATTGCATCGGAATTAAATACAAAAGGCACAATGCTGACTTAAGTACAAGAAGACTGACTCTTTTTACTGACTATGTTTTGAACCATTCCTGTGACACTAGTTATAGATTACGATGCTTCACTTCAGGTTTACTGTATCCCTCTGGCCTTCTAATTGACGATGAAACACAGTAATTGCATCGGAATTGAATAGAAAAGGCACAATGCCGACTTAAGTACAAGACGACTGACTTTTCTTACTGTCTATGTTTTGAACCCTTCGAGTGACACTAGTTATAGAAACCGATGCTTCACTTCAGGTTTACTGTATCCCTTGGACCTTCTTATTGACGATGAAACACAAAAATTGCATCGGAATTAAATACAAAAGGCACAATGCCGACTTAAGTACAAGAACCTGACTCTTCTTACTGACTATGTTTTGAACCATTCCTGTGACACTAGTTATAGATTCCGATGCTTGACTTCAGTCTTACTGTATCCCTTGGACCTACTTATTGACGATAAAACAAAGAAATTGCATCGGAATTAAATACAAAAGGCACAATCCCGACTTAAGGACAAGAAGACTGACCCCTCTTCCTGTCTATGATTTGAACCATTCCTGTGACTTTAGTTATAGATTCCGATGCTTCACTTCAGGTTTACTGTATCCCCTGGACCTTCTTATTGACGATGAAACACAGAAATTGCATCGGAATTAAATACAAAAGGCACAATGCCGAATTAAGTACAAGAAGACTGACTCTTCTTACTGTCTATGCTTTGAACCATTCCATTGACACTAGTTATAGATTCCGATGCTTCACTCCAGTTTTACTGTATCCCTTGTACCTTCTTATTGACGATGAAACACAGAAATTGCATCGGCATTAAATAGAAAAGGCACAATGCCGACTTAAGTACAAGAAGACTGACTCTTCTTACTGTCTATGTTTTGAACTATTCCTGCGACACAAGTTATAGATTCCGATGCTTCACTCCAGGTTTACTGTATCCCTTGGACCTTCTTATTGATGATGAAACACAGAAAATTCATCGGAATTAAATACAAAAGGCACTATGCCGACTTAAGGACAAGAAGACTGACTCTTCTTACTGACTATGTGTTGAACCATTCCTGAGACACTAGTTATCGTTCCCGATGCTTCACTTCAGGTTTACTGTTTCCCTCTGACCTTCTTATTGACGACGAAACACAGAATTTGCGTCCGAATTAAATTGAAACGCCACAATGGCTACTTAAGTACAAGAAGACTGACTCTTCTTACTGGCTATGTTTTGAACCATTCCTGTGACACTAGTTATAGATACCGATGCTTCACTTCAGGTTTACTGTATCCCTCTGACCTTCTAATTGACGATGAAACACAGTAATTGCATCGGAATTAAATAGAAAAGGCACAATGCCGACTTAAGTACAAGACGACTGACTTTTCTTACTGTCTATGTTTTGAACCATTCGTGTGACACTAGTTATAGAAACCGATGCTTCACTTCAGGTTTACTGTATCCCTTGGACCTTCTTATTGACGATGAAACACAAAAATTGCATCGGAATTAAATACAAAAGGCACAATGCCGACTTAAGTACAAGAAACTGACTCTTCTTACTGACTATGTTTTGAACCATTCCTGTGACACTAGTTATAGATCCCGATGCTTCGCATCAGGTTTACTGTATCCCTCTGACCTTCTTATTGACGATGAAACACAGAATTTGCATCGGAATTAAATAGAAACGCCACAATGCCTACTTAAGTACAAGAAGACTGACTCTTCTTCCTGGCTAAAATTTGAACCATTCCTGTGACACTAGTTATAGATTCCGATGCTTGACTTCAGTTTTGCTGTATCCCTTGGACCTACTTATTGACGATAAAACACAGAAATTGCATGATAATTAAATACAAAAGGCACAATGCCGACTTAAGTACAAGGAGACTGACCCCTCTTCCTGTCTATGATTTGAACCATTCCTGTGACTTCAGTTATTGATTCCGGTGCTTCACTTCAGGTTTACTGTATCCCTCTGACCTTCTTATTGACGATGAAACACAGAAATTGCATCGGAATTAAACACAAAAGGCACAATGCCGACTTATGTACAAGAATTCTGACTCTTCTTACTGTCTATGTTTGAACCATTCCTGTGTCACTAGTTATAGATTCCGATGCTTCACTTCAGGTTTACTGTATCCCTCTGACCTTATTGACGATGAAACACTGAAATTGCATCAGAATTAAATAGAAAAGGCACAATGCCAACTTTAGTACAAGACGACTGACTTTTCTTACTGTCTATGTTTTGAACCATTCCTCTCACACTAGTTATAGATTCCGATGCTTCACTTCAGGTTTACTGTAGCCCTTGGACCTTCTTATAGACGATGAAACACAGAAATTGCATCGGAATTAAACACAAAAGGCACAATGCAGACATAGGTACATAAAGACTGACTCTTCATACTGACTATGTTTTAAACCATTCGTGTGACACTAGTTAAAGATATGATGCTTCACTTCAGGTTTACTGTTTCCCTCTGACCTTCTTATTGACGATGAAACACAGAAATTGCATCGGAATTAAATGCAAAAGGCACAATGCTGACTGAAGTACAAGAAGACTGACTCTATTTACTGACTATGATTTGAACCATTCCTGTGACACTAGCTATGGATTCGGATGTTTCACTTCGGGTATACTGTATCCCCCTGACCTTCTTATTGACGATGAAACACAGAAATTGCATCTGAATTAAATAGAAAAGGCACAATGCCGACCTAAGTACAAGACGACTGACTTTTCGTACTGTCTATGTTTTGAACCATTCCTGTGACACTAGTTATAGATTCCGATGCTTCACTTCAGGTTTACTGTATCCCTAGGACCTTCTTATTGACGATGAAAAACAGAAACTGCATCGGAATTAAATACAAAAGGCACAATGCCGACTTAAGTACAAGAAGACTGACTCTTCTTACTGACTATGTTTTGAACCATTCCTGTGACACTAGTTATAGATACCGATGCTTCACTTCAGGTTTACTGTATCCCTCTGACCTTCTTATTGACGATGAAACACAGAAATTGCACCGGAATTAAATAGAAACGCCACAATTCCTACTTAGGTACAAGAAAACTGACTCTTCTTACTGGCTACGTTTTGAACCATTCCTGTGACACTAGTTATAGATTCCGATGCTTCACTTGAGGTTTACTGTATCCCTTGGACCTTCTTATTGACGATGAAACACAGAAATTGCATCGGAATTTAATACAAAAGGCACAATGCCGACTTAAGTACAAGAAGACTGACCCCTCTTCCTGTCTATGATTAGAACCATTCCTGTGACACTAGTTATAGATTCCGATGCTTGACTTCAGTTTTACTGTATCCCTTGGACCTACTTATTGACGATGAAACACAGAAATTGCATCGGAATTAAATACAAAAGGCACAATGCCGACTTAAGTACAAGAAGACTGACTCTTTTTACTGACTATGCTTTGAACCATTCCTGTGACACTAGTTATAGATTCCGATGCTTCACTTTAGGTTTACTGTATCCCTCTGACCTTCTAATTGACGATGAAACACAGTAATTGCATCGGAATTAAATGGAAAAGGCACAATGCCGACTTAAGTACAAGACGACTGACTTTTCTTACTGTCTATGTTCTGAACCATTCGTGTGACACTAGTTATAGAAACCGATGCTTCACTTCAGGTTTACTGTATCCCTTGGACCTTCTTATTGACGATGAAACACAAAATTTGCATCGGAATTAAATACAAAAGGCACAATGCCGGCTTAAGTACAAGAAACTGACTCTTCTTACTGACTATGTTTTGAACCATTCCTGTGACACTAGTTATAGATCCCGATGCTTCGCATCAGGTTTACTGTATCCCTCTGACCTTCTTATTGACGATGAAACACAGAAATTGCATCGGAATTAAATAGAAACGCCACAATGCCTACTTAAGTACAAGAAGACTGACTCTTCTTCCTGGCTATGTTTTGAACCATTCCTGTGACACTAGTTATAGATTCCGATGCTTGACTTCAGTTTTACTGTATCCCTTGGACCTACTTATTGACGATAAAACACAGAAATTGCATCGGAATTAAATACAAAAGGCACAATGCCGACTTAAGTACAAGAAGACTGACCCCTCTTCCTGTCTATGATTTGAACCATTGCTGTGACTTTAGTTATAGATTGCGATGCTTCACTTCAGGTTTACTGTATCCCTCTGACCTTCTTATTGACGATGAAACACAGAAATTGCATCTGAATTAAACACAAAAGGCACAATGCCGACTTAAGTACAAGAAGGCTGACTCTTCTTACTGTCTATGCTTGAACCATTCCTGTGACACTAGTTATAGATTCCGATGCTTCACTTCAGGTTTACTGTATCCGTCTGACCTTATTGACGATGAAACACTGAAATTGCATCAGAATTAAATAGAAAAGGCACAATGCCAACTTAAGTACAAGACGACTGACTTTTCTTACTGTCTATGTTTTGAACCATTCCTCTCACACTAGTTATAGATTCCGATGCTTCACTTCAGGTTTACTGTAGCCCTTGGACCTTCTTATAGACGATGAAACACAGAAATTGCATCGGAATTAAACACAAAAGGCACAATGCAGACATAGGTACATAAAGACTGACTCTTCATACTGACTACGTTTTGAACCATTCGTGTGACAATAGTTGTAGATATGATGCTTCACTTCAGGTTTACTGTTTCCCTCTGACCTTCTTATTGACGATGAAACACAGAATTTGCGTCCGAATTAAATTGAAACGCCACAATGGCTACTTAAGTACAAGAAGACTGACTCTTCTTACTGGCTATGTTTTGAACCATTCCTGTGACACTAGTTATAGATACCGATGCTTCACTTCAGGTTTACTGTATCCCTCTGACCTTCTAATTGACGATGAAACACAGTAATTGCATCGGAATTAAATAGAAAAGGCACAATGCCGACTTAAGTACAAGACGACTGACTTTTCTTACTGTCTATGTTTTGAACCATTCGTGTGACACTAGTTATAGAAACCGATGCTTCACTTCAGGTTTACTGTATCCCTTGGACCTTCTTATTGACGATGAAACACAAAAATTGCATCGGAATTAAATACAAAAGGCACAATGCCGACTTAAGTACAAGAAACTGACTCTTCTTACTGACTATGTTTTGAACCATTCCTGTGACACTAGTTATAGATCCCGATGCTTCGCATCAGGTTTACTGTATCCCTCTGACCTTCTTATTGACGATGAAACACAGAATTTGCATCGGAATTAAATAGAAACGCCACAATGCCTACTTAAGTACAAGAAGACTGACTCTTCTTCCTGGCTAAGTTTTGAACCATTCCTGTGACACTAGTTATAGATTCCGATGCTTGACTTCAGTTTTGCTGTATCCCTTGGACCTACTTATTGACGATAAAACACAGAAATTGCATCGGAATTAAATACAACAGGCACAATGCCGACTTAAGTACAAGAAGACTGACTCTTCCTACTGTCTATGCTTTGAACCATTCCTGTGACACTAGTTATAGATTCCGATGCTTCACTTGAGGTTTACTGTATCCCTTGGACCCTCTTATTGACGACGAAACACAGAAATTGCGTCGGAATTTAATACAAAAGGCACAATGTCGACTTAAGTACATGAAGACCGTCTCTTCCTACTGACTATGCTTTGAACCTTTCCTGTGACACTAGTTATAGATTCCGATGCTTCTCTTGAGGTTTACTGTATCCCTTAGACCTTCTTATTGACGATGAAACACAGAAATTGCATCGGAATTAAATTTCAAAAGGCACAATGCCGACTTAAGTACAAGAAGACTGACTCATCTTGCCGTCTATGTTTTGAACCATTCCTGTGACACTAGTTATAGATTCCGATGCTTCACTTCAGGTTTACTGTATCCCTTGGACCTTCTTATTGGCGACGAAACACAGAAATTGCATCGGAATTAAACAGAAAAGGCACACTGCCGACTTAAGTACAAGAAGACTGACCCCTCTTCCTGTCTATGATTAGAACCATTCCTGTGACACTAGTTATAGATTCCGATGCTTGACTTCAGTTTTACTGTATCCCTTGGACCTACTTATTGACGATGAAACACAGAAATTGCATCGGAATTAAATACAAAAGGCACAATGCTGACTTAAGTACAAGAAGACTGACTCTTTTTACTGACTATGTTTTGAACCATTCCTGTGACACTAGTTATAGATTACGATGCTTCACTTCAGGTTTACTGTATCCCTCTGGCCTTCTAATTGACGATGAAACACAGTAATTGCATCGGAATTGAATAGAAAAGGCACAATGCCGACTTAAGTACAAGACGACTGACTTTTCTTACTGTCTATGTTTTGAACCATTCCTGTGACACTAGTTATAGAATCCGATGCTTCACTTCAGGTTTACTGTATCCCTTGGACCTTCTTATTGACGATGAAACACAAAAATTGCATCGGAATTAAATACAAAAGGCACAATGCCGACTTAAGTACAAGAACCTGACTCTTCTTACTGACTATGTTTTGAACCATTCCTGTGACACTAGTTATAGATTCCGATGCTTGACTTCAGTCTTACTGTATCCCTTGGACCTACTTATTGACGATAAAACAAAGAAATTGCATCGGAATTAAATACAAAAGGCACAATCCCGACTTAAGGACAAGAAGACTGACCACTCTTCCTGTCTATGATTTGAACCATTCCTGTGACTTTAGTTATAGATTCCGATGCTTCACTTCAGGTTTACTGTATCCCCTGGACCTTCTTATTGACGATGAAACACAGAAATTGCATCGGAATTAAATACAAAAGGCACAATGCCGAATTAAGTACAAGAAGACTGACTCTTCTTACTGTCTATGCTTTGAACCATTCCATTGACACTAGTTATAGATTCCGATGCTTCACTCCAGTTTTACTGTATCCCTTGTACCTTCTTATTGACGATGAAACACAGAAATTGCATCGGCATTAAATAGAAAAGGCACAATGCCGACTTAAGTACAAGAAGACTGACTCTTCTTACTGTCTATGTTTTGAACTATTCCTGTGACACAAGTTATAGATTCCGATGCTTCACTCCAGGTTTACTGTATCCCTTGGACCTTCTTATTGATGATGAAACACAGAAAATTCATCGGAATTAAATACAAAAGGCACAATGCCGACTTAAGGACAAGAAGACTGACTCTTCTTACTGACTATGTGTTGAACCATTCCTGAGACACTAGTTATCGTTCCCGATGCTTCACTTCAGGTTTACTGTTTCCCTCTGACCTTCTTATTGACGACGAAACACAGAATTTGCGTCCGAATTAAATTGAAACGCCACAATGGCTACTTAAGTACAAGAAGACTGACTCTTCTTACTGGCTATGTTTTGAACCATTCCTGTGACACTAGTTATAGATACCGATGCTTCACTTCAGGTTTACTGTATCCCTCTGACCTTCTAATTGACGATGAAACACAGTAATTGCATCGGAATTAAATAGAAAAGGCACAATGCCGACTTAAGTACAAGACGACTGACTTTTCTTACTGTCTATGTTTTGAACCATTCGTGTGACACTAGTTATAGAAACCGATGCTTCACTTCAGGTTTACTGTATCCCTTGGACCTTCTTATTGACGATGAAACACAAAAATTGCATCGGAATTAAATACAAATGCACAATGCCTACTTAAGTACAAGAAACTGGCTCTTCTTACTGACTATGTTTTGAACCATTCCTGTGACACTAGTTATAGATCCCGATGCTTCGCATCAGGTTTACTGTATCCCTCTGACCTTCTTATTGACGATGAAACACAGAATTTGCATCGGAATTAAATAGAAACGCCACAATGCCTACTTAAGTACAAGAAGACTGACTCTTCTTCCTGGCTAAAATTTGAACCATTCCTGTGACACTAGTTATAGATTCCGATGCTTGACTTCAGTTTTGCTGTATCCCTTGGACCTACTTATTGACGATAAAACACAGAAATTGCATGATAATTAAATACAAAAGGCACAATGCCGACTTAAGTACAAGGAGACTGACCCCTCTTCCTGTCTATGATTTGAACCATTCCTGTGACTTCAGTTATTGATTCCGGTGCTTCACTTCAGGTTTACTGTATCCCTCTGACCTTCTTATTGACGATGAAACACAGTAATTGCATCGGCATTAAACACAAAAGGCACAATGCCGACTTATGTACAAGAATTCTGACTCTTCTTACTGTCTATGTTTGAACCATTCCTGTGTCACTAGTTATAGATTCCGATGCTTCACTTCAGGTTTACTGTATCCCTCTGACCTTATTGACGATGAAACACTGAAATTGCATCAGAATTAAATAGAAAAGGCACAATGCCAACTTTAGTACAAGACGACTGACTTTTCTTACTGTCTATGTTTTGAACCATTCCTCTCACACTAGTTATAGATTCCGATGCTTCACTTCAGGTTTACTGTAGCCCTTGGACCTTCTTATAGACGATGAAACACAGAAATTGCATCGGAATTAAACACAAAAGGCACAATGCAGACATAGGTACATAAAGACTGACTCTTCATACTGACTATGTTTTAAACCATTCGTGTGACACTAGTTAAAGATATGATGCTTCACTTCAGGTTTACTGTTTCCCTCTGACCTTCTTATTGACGATGAAACACAGAAATTGCATCGGAATTAAATGCAAAAGGCACAATGCTGACTGAAGTACAAGAAGACTGACTCTATTTACTGACTATGATTTGAACCATTCCTGTGACACTAGCTATGGATTCGGATGTTTCACTTCGGGTATACTGTATCCCCCTGACCTTCTTATTGACGATGAAACACAGAAATTGCATCTGAATTAAATAGAAAAGGCACAATGCCGACCTAAGTACAAGACGACTGACTTTTCGTACTGTCTATGTTTTGAACCATTCCTGTGACACTAGTTATAGATTCCGATGCTTCACTTCAGGTTTACTGTATCCCTAGGACCTTCTTATTGACGATGAAAAACAGAAACTGCATCGGAATTAAATACAAAAGGCACAATGCCGACTTAAGTACAAGAAGACTGACTCTTCTTACTGACTATGTTTTGAACCATTCCTGTGACACTAGTTATAGATACCGATGCTTCACTTCAGGTTTACTGTATCCCTCTGACCTTCTTATTGACGATGAAACACAGAAATTGCACCGGAATTAAATAGAAACGCCACAATTCCTACTTAGGTACAAGAAAACTGACTCTTCTTACTGGCTACGTTTTGAACCATTCCTGTGACACTAGTTATAGATTCCGATGCTTCACTTGAGGTTTACTGTATCCCTTGGACCTTCTTATTGACGATGAAACACAGAAATTGCATCGGAATTTAATACAAAAGGCACAATGCCGACTTAAGTACAAGAAGACTGACCCCTCTTCCTGTCTATGATTAGAACCATTCCTGTGACACTAGTTATAGATTCCGATGCTTGACTTCAGTTTTACTGTATCCCTTGGACCTACTTATTGACGATGAAACACAGAAATTGCATCGGAATTAAATACAAAAGGCACAATGCCGACTTAAGTACAAGAAGACTGACTCTTTTTACTGACTATGCTTTGAACCATTCCTGTGACACTAGTTATAGATTCCGATGCTTCACTTTAGGTTTACTGTATCCCTCTGACCTTCTAATTGACGATGAAACACAGTAATTGCATCGGAATTAAATAGAAAAGGCACAATGCCGACTTAAGTACAAGACGACTGACTTTTCTTACTGTCTATGTTCTGAACCATTCGTGTGACACTAGTTATAGAAACCGATGCTTCACTTCAGGTTTACTGTATCCCTTGGACCTTCTTATTGACGATGAAACACAAAATTTGCATCGGAATTAAATACAAAAGGCACAATGCCGGCTTAAGTACAAGAAACTGACTCTTCTTACTGACTATGTTTTGAACCATTCCTGTGACACTAGTTATAGATCCCGATGCTTCGCATCAGGTTTACTGTATCCCTCTGACCTTCTTATTGACGATGAAACACAGAAATTGCATCGGAATTAAATAGAAACGCCACAATGCCTACTTAAGTACAAGAAGACTGACTCTTCTTCCTGGCTATGTTTTGAACCATTCCTGTGACACTAGTTATAGATTCCGATGCTTGACTTCAGTTTTACTGTATCCCTTGGACCTACTTATTGACGATAAAACACAGAAATTGCATCGGAATTAAATACAAAAGGCACAATGCCGACTTAAGTACAAGAAGACTGACCCCTCTTCCTGTCTATGATTTGAACCATTGCTGTGACTTTAGTTATAGATTGCGATGCTTCACTTCAGGTTTACTGTATCCGTCTGGCCTTATTGACGATGAAACACTGAAATTGCATCAGAATTAAATAGAAAAGGCACAATGCCAACTTAAGTACAAGACGACTGACTTTTCTTACTGTCTATGTTTTGAACCATTCCTCTCACACTAGTTATAGATTCCGATGCTTCACTTCAGGTTTACTGTAGCCCTTGGACCTTCTTATAGACGATGAAACACAGGAATTGCATCGGAATTAAACACAAAAGGCACAATGCAGACATAGGTACATAAAGACTGACTCTTCATACTGACTACGTTTTGAACCATTCGTGTGACAATAGTTGTAGATATGATGCTTCACTTCAGGTTTACTGTTTCCCTCTGACCTTCTTATTGACGATGAAACACAGAATTTGCGTCCGAATTAAATTGAAACGCCACAATGGCTACTTAAGTACAAGAAGACTGACTCTTCTTACTGGCTATGTTTTGAACCATTCCTGTGACACTAGTTATAGATACCGATGCTTCACTTCAGGTTTACTGTATCCCTCTGACCTTCTAATTGACGATGAAACACAGTAATTGCATCGGAATTAAATAGAAAAGGCACAATGCCGACTTAAGTACAAGACGACTGACTTTTCTTACTGTCTATGTTTTGAACCATTCGTGTGACACTAGTTATAGAAACCGATGCTTCACTTCAGGTTTACTGTATCCCTTGGACCTTCTTATTGACGATGAAACACAAAAATTGCATCGGAATTAAATACAAAAGGCACAATGCCGACTTAAGTACAAGAAACTGACTCTTCTTACTGACTATGTTTTGAACCATTCCTGTGACACTAGTTATAGATCCCGATGCTTCGCATCAGGTTTACTGTATCCCTCTGACCTTCTTATTGACGATGAAACACAGAATTTGCATCGGAATTAAATAGAAACGCCACAATGCCTACTTAAGTACAAGAAGACTGACTCTTCTTCCTGGCTAAGTTTTGAACCATTCCTGTGACACTAGTTATAGATTCCGATGCTTGACTTCAGTTTTGCTGTATCCCTTGGACCTACTTATTGACGATAAAACACAGAAATTGCATCGGAATTAAATACAACAGGCACAATGCCGACTTAAGTACAAGGAGACTGACCCCTCTTCCTGTCTATGATTTGAACCATTCCTGTGACTTCAGTTATTGATTCCGGTGCTTCACTTCAGGTTTACTGTATCCCTCTGACCTTCTTATTGACGATGAAACACAGAAATTGCATCGGAATTAAACACAAAAGGCACAATGCCGACTTATGTACAAGAATTCTGAATCTTCTTACTGTCAATGTTTGAACCATTCCTGTGTCACTAGTTATAGATTCCGATGCTTCACTTCAGGTTTACTGTATCCCTCTGACCTTATTGACGATGAAACACTGAAATTGCATCAGAATTAAATAGAAAAGGCACAATGCCAACTTTAGTACAAGACGACTGACTTTTCTTACTGTCTATGTTTTGAACCATTCCTCTCACACTAGTTATAGATTCCGATGCTTCACTTCAGGTTTACTGTAGCCCTTGGACCTTCTTATAGACGATGAAACACAGAAATTGCATCGGAATTAAACACAAAAGGCACAATGCAGACATAGGTACATAAAGACTGACTCTTCATACTGACTATGTTTTAAACCATTCGTGTGACACTAGTTAAAGATATGATGCTTCACTTCAGGTTTACTGTTTCCCTCTGACCTTCTTATTGACGATGAAACACAGAAATTGCATCGGAATTAAATGCAAAACGCACAATGCTGACTGAAGTACAAGAAGACTGACTCTATTTACTGACTATGATTTGAACCATTCCTGTGACACTAGCTATGGATTCGGATGTTTCACTTCGGGTATACTCTATCCCCCTGACCTTCTTATTGACGATGAAACACAGAAATTGCATCTGAATTAAATAGAAAAGGCACAATGCCGACCTAAGTACAAGACGACTGACTTTTCGTACTGTCTATGTTTTGAACCATTCCTGCGACACTAGTTATAGATTCCGATGCTTCACTTCAGGTTTACTGTATCCCTAGGACCTTCTTATTGACGATGAAAAACAGAAACTGCATCGGAATTAAATACAAAAGGCACAATGCCGACTTAAGTACAAGAAGACTGACTCTTCTTACTGACTATGTTTTGAACCATTCCTGTGACACTAGTTATAGATACCGATGCTTCACTTCAGGTTTACTGTATCCCTCTGACCTTCTTATTGACGATGAAACACAGAAATTGCACCGGAATTAAATAGAAACGCCACAATTCCTACTTAGGTACAAGAAAACTGACTCTTCTTACTGGCTACGTTTTGAACCATTCCTGTGACACTAGTTATAGATTCCGATGCTTCACTTGAGGTTTACTGTATCCCTTGGACCTTCTTATTGACGATGAAACACAGAAATTGCATCGGAATTTAATACAAAAGGCACAATGCCGACTTAAGTACAAGAAGACTGACCCCTCTTCCTGTCTATGATTAGAACCATTCCTGTGACACTAGTTATAGATTCCGATGCTTGACTTCAGTTTTACTGTATCCCTTGGACCTACTTATTGACGATGAAACACAGAAATTGCATCGGAATTAAATACAAAAGGCACAATGCCGACATAAGTACAAGAAGACTGACTCTTTTTACTGACTATGCTTTGAACCATTCCTGTGACACTAGTTATAGATTCCGATGCTTCACTTTAGGTTTACTGTATCCCTCTGACCTTCTAATTGACGATGAAACACAGTAATTGCATCGGAATTAAATAGAAAAGGCACAATGCCGACTTAAGTACAAGACGACTGACTTTTCTTACTGTCTATGTTCTGAACCATTCGTGTGACACTAGTTATAGAAACCGATGCTTCACTTCAGGTTTACTGTATCCCTTGGACCTTCTTATTGACGATGAAACACAAAAATTGCATCGGAATTAAATACAAAAGGCACAATGCCGGCTTAAGTACAAGAAACTGACTCTTCTTACTGACTATGTTTTGAACCATTCCTGTGACACTAGTTATAGATCCCGATGCTTCGCATCAGGTTTACTGTATCCCTCTGACCTTCTTATTGACGATGAAACACAGAAATTGCATCGGAATTAAATAGAAACGCCACAATGCCTACTTAAGTACAAGAAGACTGACTCTTCTTCCTGGCTATGTTTTGAACCATTCCTGTGACACTAGTTATAGATTCCGATGCTTGACTTCAGTTTTACTGTATCCCTTGGACCTACTTATTGACGATAAAACACAGAAATTGCATCGGAATTAAATACAAAAGGCACAATGCCGACTTAAGTACAAGAAGACTGACCCCTCTTCCTGTCTATGATTTGAACCATTGCTGTGACTTTAGTTATAGATTGCGATGCTTCACTTCAGGTTTACTGTATCCCTCTGACCTTCTTATTGACGATGAAACACAGAAATTGCATCTGAATTAAACACAAAAGGCACAATGCCGACTTAAGTACAAGAAGGCTGACTCTTCTTACTGTCTATGTTTGAACCATTCCTGTGACACTAGTTATAGATTCCGATGCTTCACTTCAGGTTTACTGTATCCGTCTGACCTTATTGACGATGAAACACTGAAATTGCATCAGAATTAAATAGAAAAGGCACAATGCCAACTTAAGTACAAGACGACTGACTTTTCTTACTGTCTATGTTTTGAACCATTCCTCTCACACTAGTTATAGATTCCGATGCTTCACTTCAGGTTTACTGTAGCCCTTGGACCTTCTTATAGACGATGAAACACAGAAATTGCATCGGAATTAAACACAAAAGGCACAATGCAGACATAGGTACATAAAGACTGACTCTTCATACTGACTACGTTTTGAACCATTCGTGTGACAATAGTTGTAGATATGATGCTTCACTTCAGGTTTACTGTTTCCCTCTGACCTTCTTATTGACGATGAAACACAGAATTTGCGTCCGAATTAAATTGAAACGCCACAATGGCTACTTAAGTACAAGAAGACTGACTCTTCTTACTGGCTATGTTTTGAACCATTCCTGTGACACTAGTTATAGATACCGATGCTCCACTTCAGGTTCACTGTATCCCTCTGACCTTCTAATTGACGATGAAACACAGTAATTGCATCGGAATTAAATAGAAAAGGCACAATGCCGACCTAAGTACAAGACGACTGACTTTTCGTACTGTCTATGTTTTGAACCATTCCTGTGACACTAGTTATAGATTCCGATGCTTCACTTCAGGTTTACTGTATCCCTAGGACCTTCTTATTGACGATGAAAAACAGAAACTGCATCGGAATTAAATACAAAAGGCACAATGCCGACTTAAGTACAAGAAGACTGACTCTTCTTACTGACTATGTTTTGAACCATTCCTGTGACACTAGTTATAGATACCGATGCTTCACTTCAGGTTTACTGTATCCCTCTGACCTTCTTATTGACGATGAAACACAGAAATTGCACCGGAATTAAATAGAAACGCCACAATTCCTACTTAGGTACAAGAAAACTGACTCTTCTTACTGGCTACGTTTTGAACCATTCCTGTGACACTAGTTATAGATTCCGATGCTTCACTTGAGGTTTACTGTATCCCTTGGACCTTCTTATTGACGATGAAACACAGAAATTGCATCGGAATTTAATACAAAAGGCACAATGCCGACTTAAGTACAAGAAGACTGACCCCTCTTCCTGTCTATGATTAGAACCATTCCTGTGACACTAGTTATAGATTCCGATGCTTGACTTCAGTTTTACTGTATCCCTTGGACCTACTTATTGACGATGAAACACAGAAATTGCATCGGAATTAAATACAAAAGGCACAATGCCGACTTAAGTACAAGAAGACTGACTCTTTTTACTGACTATGCTTTGAACCATTCCTGTGACACTAGTTATAGATTCCGATGCTTCACTTTAGGTTTACTGTATCCCTCTGACCTTCTAATTGACGATGAAACACAGTAATTGCATCGGAATTAAATAGAAAAGGCACAATGCCGACTTAAGGACAAGACGACTGACTTTTCTTACTGTCTATGTTCTGAACCATTCGTGTGACACTAGTTATAGAAACCGATGCTTCACTTCAGGTTTACTGTATCCCTTGGACCTTCTTATTGACGATGAAACACAAAAATTGCATCGGAATTAAATACAAAAGGCACAATGCCGGCTTAAGTACAAGAAACTGACTCTTCTTACTGACTATGTTTTGAACCATTCCTGTGACACTAGTTATAGATCCCGATGCTTCGCATCAGGTTTACTGTATCCCTCTGACCTTCTTATTGACGATGAAACACAGAAATTGCATCGGAATTAAATAGAAACGCCACAATGCCTACTTAAGTACAAGAAGACTGACTCTTCTTCCTGGCTATGTTTTGAACCATTCCTGTGACACTAGTTATAGATTCCGATGCTTGACTTCAGTTTTACTGTATCCCTTGGACCTACTTATTGACGATAAAACACAGAAATTGCATCGGAATTAAATACAAAAGGCACAATGCCGACTTAAGTACAAGAAGACTGACCCCTCTTCCTGTCTATGATTTGAACCATTGCTGTGACTTTAGTTATAGATTGCGATGCTTCACTTCAGGTTTACTGTATCCCTCTGACCTTCTTATTGACGATGAAACACAGAAATTGCATCTGAATTAAACACAAAAGGCACAATGCCGACTTAAGTACAAGAAGGCTGACTCTTCTTACTGTCTATGTTTGAACCATTCCTGTGACACTAGTTATAGATTCCGATGCTTCACTTCAGGTTTACTGTATCCGTCTGACCTTATTGACGATGAAACACTGAAATTGCATCAGAATTAAATAGAAAAGGCACAATGCCAACTTAAGTACAAGACGACTGACTTTTCTTACTGTCTATGTTTTGAACCATTCCTCTCACACTAGTTATAGATTCCGATGCTTCACTTCAGGTTTACTGTAGCCCTTGGACCTTCTTATAGACGATGAAACACAGAAATTGCATCGGAATTAAACACAAAAGGCACAATGCAGACATAGGTACATAAAGACTGACTCTTCATACTGACTACGTTTTGAACCATTCGTGTGACAATAGTTGTAGATATGATGCTTCACTTCAGGTTTACTGTTGCCCTCTGACCTTCTTATTGACGATGAAACACAGAAATTGCATCGTAATTAAATGCAAAAGGCACAATGCTGACTGAAGTACAAGAAGACTGACTCTATTTACTGACTATGATTTGAACCATTCCTGTGACACTAGTTATGGATTCGGATGCTTCACTTCGGGTATACTGTATCCCCTGACCTTCTTATTGACGATGAAACACAGAAATTGCATCTGAATTAAATAGAAAAGGCACAATGCCGACTTAAGTACAAGACGACTGACTTTTCGTACTGTCTATGTTTTGAACCATTCCTGTGACACTAGTTATAGATTCCGATGCTTCACTTCAGGTTTACTGTATCCCTAAGACCTTCTTATTGACGATGAAAAACAGAAACAGCATCGGAATTAAATACAAAAGGCGCAATGCCGACTTAAGTACAAGAAGACTGACTCTTCTTACTGACTATGTTTTGAACCATTCCTGTGACACTAGTTATAGATACCGATGCTTCACTTCAGGTTTACTGTATCCCTCTGACCTTCTAATTGACGATGAAACACAGATATTGCACCGGAATTAAATAGAAACGCCACAATTCCTACTTAGGTACAAGAAAACTGACTCTTCTTACTGGCTACGTTTTGAACCATTCCTGTGACACTAGTTATAGATTCCGATGCTTCACTTGAGGTTTACTGTATCCCTTGGACCTTCTTATTGACGATGAAACACAGAAATTGCATCGGAATTTAATGCAAAAGGCACAATGCCGACTTAAGTACAAGTAGACTGAACCTTCTTCCTGTCTATGATTAGAACCATTCCTGTGACACTAGTTATAGATTCCGATGCTTGACTTTAGTTTTACTGTATCCCTTGGACCTACTTATTGACGATGAAACACAGAAATTGCATCGGAATTAAATACAAAAGGCACAATGCCGACTTAAGTACAAGAAGACTGACTCTTTTTACTGACTATGCTTTGAACCATTCCTGTGACACTAGTTATAGATTCCGATGCTTCACTTCAGGTTTACTGTATCCCTCTGACCTTCTTATTGACGATGAAACACAGAATTTGCATCGGAATTAAATAGAAACGCCACAATGCCTACTTAAGTACAAGAAGACTGACTCTTCTTCCTGGCTATGTTTTGAACCATTCCTGTGACACTAGTTATAGATTCCGATGCTTGACTTCTGTTTTACTGTATCCCTTGGACCTACTTATTGACGATAAAACACAGAAATTGCATCGGAATTAAATACAAAAGGCACAATGCCGACTTAAGTACAAGAAGACTGACCCCTCTTCCTGTCTATGATTTGAACCATTCCTGTGACTTTAGTTATAGATTCCGATGCTTCACTTCAGGTTTACTGTATCCCTCTGACCTTCTTATTGACGATGAAACACAGAAATTGCATCGGAATTAAACACAAAAAGCACAATGCCGACTTAAGTACAAGAAGACTGACTCTTCTTACTGTCTATGTTTGAACCATTCCTGTGACACTAGTTATAGATTCCGATGCTTCACTTCAGGTATACTGTATTCCTTAGACCTTCTTATTGATGATGAAACACAGAGATTGCATCGGAATTAAATACAAAAGGCACAATGCCGACTTAACTACAAGAAGTCTGACTTTCCTAATGTCTATGGTTTGAACCATTCCTGTGACACTAGTTATAGATTCCGATGCTTCACTTCAGGTTTATTGGATCCCTTGGACCTTCTTATTGACGATGAAACACAGAAATTGCATCGGAATTAAATACAAAAGGCACAATGCCGACTGAAGTACATGAAGACCGACTCTTCCTACTGACTATGTTTTGAACCATTCCTGTGACACTAGTTATAGATTCCGATGCTTCACCTCAGGTTTACTGTATCCCCTGGACCTTCTTATTGACGATGAAACACAGAAATATTGAAACGCCACAATGGCTACTTAAGTACAAGAAGACTGACTCTTCTTACTGGCTATGCTTTGAACCATTCCTGTGACACTAGTTATAGATACCGATGCTTCACTTCAGATTTCCTGTATCCCTCTGACCTTCCTATTGACGATGAAACACAGAAATTGCACCGGAATTAAATAGAAACGCCACAATTCCTACTTAGGTACAAGAAAACTGACTCTTCTTACTCGCTACGTTTTGAACTATTCCTGTGACACTAGTTATAGATTCCGATGCTTGATTTCAGTTTTTCTGTATCCCGTGGACCTTCTTATTGACGATGAAACACAGAAATTGCATCGGAATTAAATACAAAAGGCACAATGCCGACTTAAGTACAAGAAGACTGACTCTTCCTACTGTCTATGTTTTGAACCATTCCTGTGACACTAGTTATAGATTCCGATGCTTCACTTGAGGTTTACTGTATCCCTCTGACCTTCTAATTGACGATGAAACACAGTAATTGCATCGGAATTAAATAGAAAAGGCACAATGCCGACTTAAGTACAAGACGACTGACTTTTCTTACTGTCTATGTCTTGAACCCTTCGTGTGACACTAGTTATAGAAACCGCTGCTTCACTTCAGGTTTACTGTATCCCTTGGACCTTCTTATTGACGATGAAACACAAAAATTGCATCGGAATTAAATACAAAAGGCACAATGCCGACTTAAGTACAAGAAATTGACTCTTCTTACTGACTATGTTTTGAACCATTCCTGTGACACTAGTTATAGATCCCGATGCTTCGCTTCAGGTTTACTGTATCCCTCTGACCTTCTTATTGACGATGAAACACAGAATTTGCGTCGGAATTAAATTGAAACGCCACAATGGCTACTTAAGTACAAGAAGACTGACTCTTCTTACTGGCTATGTTTTGAACCATTCCTGTGACACTAGTTATAGATACCGATGCTTCACTTCAGGTTTACTGTATCCCTCTGACCTTCTTATTGACGATGAAACACAGAAATTGCACCGGAATTAAATAGAAACGCCACAATTCCTACTTAGGTACAAGAAAACTGACTCTTCTTACTGGCTACGTTTTGAACCATTCCTGTGACACTAGTTATAGATTCCGATGCTTGATTTCAGTTTTTCTGTATCCCTTGGACCTTCTTATTGACGATGAAACACAGAAATTGCATCGGAATTAAATACAAAAGGCACAATGCCGACTTAAGTACAAGAAGACTGACACTTCCTACTGTCTATGTTTTGAACCATTCCTGTGACACTAGTTATAGATTCCGATGCTTCACTTGAGGTTTACTGTATCCCTTGGACCTTCTTATTGACGACGAAACACAGAAATTGCGTCGGAATTTAATACAAAAGGCACAATGTCGACTTAAGTACATGAAGACCGACTCTTCCTACTGTCTATGCTTTGAACATTTCCTGTGACACTAGTTATAGATTCCGATGCTTCTCTTGAGGTTTACTGTATCCCTTGGACCTTCTTATTGACGATGAAACACAGAAATTGCATCGGAATTAAATACAAAAGGCACAATGCCGACTTAAGTACATGAAGACTGACTCATCTTACCGTCTATGTTTTGAACCCGTCCTGTGACACTAGTTATAGATTCCGATGCTTCACTTCAGGTTTACTGTATCCCTTGGACCTTCTTATTGACGATGAAACACAGAATTTGCAACGGAATTAAATAGAAACGCCACAATGCCTACTTAAGTACAAGAAGACTGACTCTTCTTCCTGGCTATGTTTTGAACCATTCCTGTGACACTAGTTATAGATTCCGATGCTTGACTTCTGTTTTACTGTATCCCTTGGACCTACTTATTGACGATAAAACACAGAAATTGCATAGGAATTAAATACAAAAGGCACAATGCCGACTTAAGTACAAGAAGACTGACCCCTCTTCCTGTCTATGATTTGAACCATTCCTGTGACTTTAGTTATAGATTCCGATGCTTCACTTCAGGTTTACTGTATCCCTCTGACCTTCTTATTGACGATGAAACACAGAAATTGCATCGGAATTAAACACAAAAAGCACAATGCCGACTTAAGTACAAGAAGACTGACTCTTCTTACTGTCTATGTTTGAACCATTCCTGTGACACTAGTTATAGATTCCGATGCTTCACTTCAGGTTTACTGTATTCCTTAGACCTTCTTATTGATGATGAAACACAGAGATTGCATCGGAATTAAATACAAAAGGCACAATGCCGACTTAACTACAAGAAGTCTGACTTTCCTAATGTCTATGGTTTGAACCATTCCTGTGACACTAGTTATAGATTCCGATGCTTCACTTCAGGTTTATTATATCCCTTGGACCTTCTTATTGACGATGAAACACAGAAATTGCATCGGAATTAAATACAAAAGGCACAATGCCGACTTAAGTACATGAAGACCGACTCTTCCTACTGACTATGTTTTGAACCATTCCTGTGACACTAGTTATAGATTCCGATGCTTCACCTCAGGTTTACTGCATCCCCTGGACCTTCTTATTGACGATGAAACACAGAAATATTGAAACGCCACAATGGCTACTTAAGTACAAGAAGACTGACTCTTCTTACTGGCTATGCTTTGAACCATTCCTGTGACACTAGTTATAGATACAGATGCTTCACTTCAGATTTCCTGTATCCCTCTGACCTTCCTATTGACGATGAAACACAGAAATTGCACCGGAATTAAATAGAAACGCCACAATTCCTACTTAGGTACAAGAAAACTGACTCTTCTTACTCGCTACGTTTTGAACTATTCCTGTGACACTAGTTATAGATTCCGATGCTTGATTGCAGTTTTTCTGTATCCCGTGGACCTTCTTATTGACGATGAAACACAGAAATTGCATCGGAATTAAATACAAAAGGCACAATGCCGACTTAAGTACAAGAAGACTGACTCTTCCAACTGTCTATGTTTTGAACCATTCCTGTGACACTAGTTATAGATTCCGATGCTTCACTTGAGGTTTACTGTATCCCTCTGACCTTCTTATTGACGATGAAACACAGAATTTGCGTCGGAATTAAATTGAAACCCCACAATGGCTACTTAAGTACAAGAAGACTGACTCTTCTTACTGGCTATGTTTTGAACCATTCCTGTGACACTAGTTATAGATACCGATGCTTCACTTCAGGTTTACTGTATCCCTCTGACCTTCTTATTGACGATGAAACACAGAAATTGCACCGGAATTAAATAGAAACGCCACAATTCCTACTTAGGTACAAGAAAACTGACTCTTCTTACTGGCTACGTTTTGAACCATTCCTGTGACACTAGTTATAGATTCCGATGCTTGATTTCAGTTTTTCTGTATCCCTTGGACCTTCTTATTGACGATGAAACACAGAATTTGCATCGGAATTAAATACAAAAGGCACAATGCCGACTTAAGTACAAGAAGACTGACTCTTCCTACTGTCTATGTTTTGAACCATTCCTGTGACACTAGTTATAGATTCCGATGCTTCACTAGAGGTTTACTGTATCCCTTGGACCTTCTTATTGACGACGAAACACAGAAATTGCGTCGGAATTTAATACAAAAGGCACAATGTCGACTTAAGTACATGAAGACCGACTCTTCCTACTGTCTATGCTTTGAACATTTCCTGTGACACTAGTTATAGATTCCGATGCTTCTCTTGAGGTTTACTGTATCCCTTAGGCCTTCTTATTGACGATGAAACACAGAAATTGCATCGGAATTAAATACAAAAGGCACAATGCCGACTTAAGTACAAGAAGACTGACTCATCTTACCGTCTATGTTTTGAACCATTCCTGTGACACTAGTTATAGATTCCGATGCTTCACTTCAGGTTTACTGTATCCCTTGGACCTTCGTATTGGCGACGAAACACAGAAATTGCATCGGAATTAAACAGAAAAGGCACACTGCCGACTTAAGTACAAGAAGACTGACCCCTCTTCCTGTCTATGATTAGAACCATTCCTGTGACACTAGTTATAGATTCCGATGCTTGACTTCAGTTTTACTGTATCCCTTGGACCTACTTATTGACGATGAAACACAGAAATTGCATCGGAATTAAATACAAAAGGCACAATGCTGACTTAAGTACAGGAAGACTGACTCTTTTTACTGACTATGTTTTGAACCATTCCTGTGACACTAGTTATAGATTCCGATGCTTCACTTCAGGTTTACTGTATCCCTCTGACCTTCTAATTGACGATGAAACACAGTAATTGCATCGGAATTAAATAGAAAAGGCACAATGCCGACTTAAGTACAAGACGACTGACTTTTCTTACTGTCTATGTTTTGAACCCTTCGTGTGACACTAGTTATAGAAACCGATGGCTTCACTTCAGGTTTACTGTATCCCTTGGACCTTCTTATTGACGATGAAACACAAAAATTGCATCGGAATTAAATACAAAAGGCACAATGCCGACTTAAGTACAAGAAACTGACTCTTCTTACTGACTATGTTTTGAACCATTCCATTGACACAAGTTATAGATTCCGATGCTTCACTCCAGGTTTACTGTATCCCTTGGACCTTCTTATTGATGATGAAACACAGAAAATTCATCGGAATTAAATACAAAAGGCACAATGCCGACTTAAGGACAAGAAGACTGACTCTTCTTACTGACTATGTTTTGAACCATTCCTGAGACACTAGTTATCGTTCCCGATGCTTCACTTCAGGTTTACTGTATCCCTCTGACCTTCTTATTGACGATGAAACACAGAATTTCCGTACGAATTAAATTGAAACGCCACAATGGCTACTTAAGTACAAGAAGACTGACTCTTCTTACTGGCTATGTTTTGAACCATTCCTGTGACACTAGTTATAGATACCGATGCTTCACTTCAGGTTTACTGTATCCCTCTGACCTTCTTATTGACGATGAAACACAGAATTTGCACCGAAATTAAATAGAAACGCCACAATTCCTACTTAGGTACAAGAAAACTGACTCTTCTTACTGGCTACGTTTTGAACCATTCCTGTGACACTAGTTATAGATTCCGATGCTTGATTTCAGTTTTTCTGTATCCCTTGGACCTTCTTATTGACGATGAAACACAGAAATTGCATCGGAATTAAATACAAAAGGCACAATGCCGACTTAAGTACAAGAAGACTGACTCTTCCTACTGTCTATGCTTTGAACCTTTCCTGTGACACTAGTTATAGATTCCGATGCTTCTCTTGAGGTTTGCTGTATCCCTTAGACCTTCTTATTGACGATGAAACACAGAAATTGCATCGGAATTAAATACAAAAGGCACAATGCCGACTTAAGTACATGAAGACTGACTCATCTTACCGTCTATGTTTTGAACCATTCCTGTGACACTAGTTATAGATTCCGATGCATCACTTCAAGTTTACTGTATCCCTTGGACCTTCTTATTGACGATGAAACACAGAAATTGCATCGGAATTTAATACAAAAGGCACAATGCCGACTTAAGTACAAGAAGACTGACTCATCTTACCGTCTATGTTTTGAACCATTCCTGTGACACTAGTTATAGATTCCGATGCTTCACTTCAGGTTTACTGTATCCCTTGGACCTTCTTATTGACGATGAAACACAGAAATTGCATCGGAATTAAACAGAAAAGGCACAATGCCGACTTAAGTACAAGAAGACTGACCCCTCTTCCTGTCTATGACACTAGTTATAGATTCCGATGCTTGACTTCAGTTTTACTGTATCCCTTGGACCTACGTATTGACGATGAAACACAGAAATTGCATCGGAATTAAATACAAAAGGCACAATGCCGACTTAAGTACAACAAGACTGACTCTTTTTACTGACTATGTTTGAACCATTCCTGTGAGACTAGTTATAGATTCCGATGCTTCACTTCAGGTTTACTGTATCCCTCTGACCTTCTAATTGACGATGAAACACAGTAATTGCATCGGAATTAAATTGAAAATGCACAATGCCGACTTAAGTACAAGATGACTGACTTTTCTTACTGTCTATGTTTGAACCATTCCTGTGACACTAGTTATAGATTCCGATGCTTCACTTCAGGTTTACTGTATTCCTTAGACCTTCTTGTTGCCGATGAAACACAGAAATTGCATCGGAATTAAACACAAAGGCACAATGCCGACTTAAGTACAAGAAGACTGACTCTTCTTACTGTCTATGTTTGAACCATTCCTGTGACACTAGTTATAGATTCCGATGCTTCACTTCAGGTTTACTGTATTCCTTAGACCTTCTTGTTGCCGATGAAACACAGAAATTGCATCGGAATTAAATGCAAAAGGCACAATGCCGACTTAAGTACAAGAAACTGACTCTTCTTACTGACTATGTTTTCAACCATTCCTGTGACACTAGTTATAGATCCCGATGCTTCGCTTCAGGTTTACTGTATCCCTCTGACCTTCTTATTGACGATGAAACACAGAATTTGCATCGGAGTTAAATAGAAACGCCACAATGCCTACTTAAGTACAAGAAGACTGACTCTTCTTCCTGGCTATGTTTTGAACCATTCCTGTGACACTAGTTATAGATTCCGATGATTGACTTCAGTTTTACTGTATCCCTTGGACCTACTTATTGACGATAAAACAAAGAAATTGCATCGGAATTAAATACAAAAGGCACAATCCCGACTTAAGTACAAGAAGACTGACCCCTCTTCCTGCCTATGATTTGAACCATTCCTGTGACTTTAGTTATAGATTCCGATGCTTCACTTCAGGTTTACTGTATCCCTCTGACCTTCTTATTGACGATGAAACACAGAAATTGCATCGGAATTAAACACAAAAGGCACAATGCCGACTTAAGTACAAGAAGACTGACTCTTCTTACTGTCTATGTTTGAACCATTCCTGTGACACTAGTTATAGATTCCGATGCTTCACTTCAGGTTTACTGTATTCCTTAGACCTTCTTGTTGCCGATGAAACACAGAAATTGCATCGGAATTAAATGCAAAAGGCACAATGCCGACTTATGTACAAGAAGTCTGACTCTTCCTAATGTCTATGGTTTGAACCATTCCTGTGACACTAGTTATAGATTCCGATGCTTCACTTCAGGTTTATTGGATCCCTTGGACCTTCTTATTGACGATGAAACACAGAAATTGCATCGGAATTAAATACAAAAGGCACAATGCCGACTTAAGTACATGAAGACCGACTCTTCCTACTGACTATGTTTTGAACCATTCCTGTGACACTAGTTATAGATTCCGATGCTTCACCTCAGGTTTACCGTATCCCCTGGGCCTTCTTATTGACGATGAAACACAGAAATTGCATCGGAATTAAATACAAAACACACAATGCCGAATTAAGTACAAGAAGAATGACTCTTCTTACTGTCTATGCTTTGAACCATTCCATTGACACTAGTTATAGATTCCGATGCTTCACTCCAGTTTTACTGTATCCCTTGTACCTTCTTATTGACGATGAAACACAGAAATTGCATCGGCATTAAATAGAATAGTCACAATGCCGACTTAAGTACAAGAAGACTGACTCTTATTACTGTCTATGTTTTGAACCATTCCTGTGCCACAAGTTATAGATTCCGATGCTTCACTCCAGGTTTACTGTATCCCTTGGACCTTCTTATTGATGATGAAACACAGAAAATTCATCGGAATTAAATACAAAAGGCACAATGCCGACTTAAGGACAAGAAGACTAACTCTTCTTACTGACTATGATTTGAACCATTCCTGAGACACTAGTTGTAGTTCCCGATGCTTCACTTCAGGTTTACTGTATCCCTCTGACCTTCTTTTTGACGATGAAACACAGAATTTGCGTCGGAATTAAATAGAAACGCCACAATGGCTACTTAAGTACAAGAAGACTGACTCTTCTTACTGGCTATGTTTTGAACCATTCCTGTGACACTAGTTATAGATACCGATGCTTCACTTCAGGTTTACTGTATCCCTCTGACCTTCTTATTGACGATGAAACACAGAATTTGCACCGAAATTAAATAGAAACGCCACAATTCCTACTTAGGTACAAGAAAACTGACTCTTCTTACTGGCTACGTTTTGAACCATTCCTGTGACACTAGTTATAGATTCCGATGCTTGATTCAGTTTTTCTGTATCCCTTGGACCTTCTTATTGACGATGAAACACAGAAATTGCATCGGAATTAAATACAAAAGGCACAATGCCGACTTAAGTACAAGAAGACTGACTCTTCCTACTGTCTATGCTTTGAACCTTTCCTGTGACACTAGTTATAGATTCCGATGCTTCTCTTGAGGTTTGCTGTATCCCTTAGACCTTCTTATTGACGATGAAACACAGAAATTGCATCGGAATTAAATACAAAAGGCACAATGCCGACTTAAGTACATGAAGACTGACTCATCTTACCGTCTATGTTTTGAACCATTCCTGTGACACTAGTTATAGATTCCGATGCATCACTTCAAGTTTACTGTATCCCTTGGACCTTCTTATTGACGATGAAACACAGAAATTGCATCGGAATTTAATACAAAAGGCACAATGCCGACTTAAGTACAAGAAGACTGACTCATCTTACCGTCCTATGTTTTGAACCATTCCTGTGACACTAGTTATAGATTCCGATGCTTCACTTCAGGTTTACTGTATCCCTTGGAACCTTCTTATTGACGATGAAACACAGAAATTGCATCGGAATTAAACAGAAAAGGCACAATGCCGACTTAAGTACAAGAAGACTGACCCCTCTTCCTGTCTATGACACTAGTTATAGATTCCGATGCTTGACTTCAGTTTTACTGTATCCCTTGGACCTACGTATTGACGATGAAACACAGAAATTGCATCGGAATTAAATACAAAAGGCACAATGCCGACTTAAGTACAACAAGACTGACTCTTTTTTACTGACTATGTTTGAACCATTCCTGTGAGACTAGTTATAGATTCCGATGCTTCACTTCAGGTTTACTGTATCCCTCTGACCTTCTAATTGACGATGAAACACAGTAATTGCATCGGAATTAAATTGAAAATGCACAATGCCGACTTAAGTACAAGATGACTGACTTTTCTTACTGTCTATGTTTGAACCATTCCTGTGACCACTAGTTATAGATTCCGATGCTTCACTTCAGGTTTACTGTATTCCTTAGACCTTCTTGTTGCCGATGAAACACAGAAATTGCATCGAATTAAACACAAAGGCACGAATGCCGACTTAAGTACAAGAAGACTGACTCTTCTTACTGTCTATGGTTTGAACCATTCCTGTGACACTAGTTATAGATTCGATGCTTCACTTCAGGTTTACTGTATTCCTTAGACCTTCTTGTTGCCGATGAAACACAGAAATTGCATCGGAATTAAATGCAAAAGGCACAATGCCGACTTAAGTACAAGAAACTGACTCTTCTTACTGACTATGTTTTCAACCATTCCTGTGACACTAGTTATAGATCCCGATGCTTCGCTTCAGGTTTACTGTATCCCTCTGACCTTCTTATTGACGATGAAACACAGAATTTGCATCGGAGTTAAATAGAAACGCCACAATGCCTACTTAAGTACAAGAAGACTGACTCTTCTCCTGCTATGTTTTGAACCATTCCTGTGACACTAGTTATAGATTCCGATGATTGACTTCAGTTTTACTGTATCCCTTGGACCTACTTATTGACGATAAAACAAAGAAATTGCATCGGAATTAAATACAAAAGGCACAATCCCGACTTAAGTACAAGAAGACTGACCCCTCTTCCTGCCTATGATTTGAACCATTCCTGTGACTTTAGTTATAGATTCCGATGCTTCACTTCAGGTTTACTGTATCCCTCTGACCTTCTTATTGACGATGAAACACAGAAATTGCATCGGAATTAAACACAAAAGGCACAATGCCGACTTAAGTACAAGAAGACTGACTCTTCTTACTGTCTATGTTTGAACCATTCCTGTGACACTAGTTATAGATTCCGATGCTTCACTTCAGGTTTACTGTATTCCTTAGACCTTCTTGTTGCCGATGAAACACAGAAATTGCATCGGAATTAAATGCAAAAGGCACAATGCCGACTTATGTACAAGAAGTCTGACTCTTCCTAATGTCTATGGTTTGAACCATTCCTGTGACACTAGTTATAGATTCCGATGCTTCACTTCAGGTTTATTGGATCCCTTGGACCTTCTTATTGACGATGAAACACAGAAATTGCATCGGAATTAAATACAAAAGGCACAATGCCGACTTAAGTACATGAAGACCGACTCTTCCTACTGACTATGTTTTGAACCATTCCTGTGACACTAGTTATAGATTCCGATGCTTCACCTCAGGTTTACCGTATCCCCTGGGCCTTCTTATTGACGATGAAACACAGAAATTGCATCGGAATTAAATACAAAACACACAATGCCGAATTAAGTACAAGAAGAATGACTCTTCTTACTGTCTATGCTTTGAACCATTCCATTGACACTAGTTATAGATTCCGATGCTTCACTCCAGTTTTACTGTATCCCTTGTACCTTCTTATTGACGATGAAACACAGAAATTGCATCGGCATTAAATAGAATAGTCACAATGCCGACTTAAGTACAAGAAGACTGACTCTTATTACTGTCTATGTTTTGAACCATTCCTGTGCCACAAGTTATAGATTCCGATGCTTCACTCCAGGTTTACTGTATCCCTTGGACCTTCTTATTGATGATGAAACACAGAAAATTCATCGGAATTAAATACAAAAGGCACAATGCCGACTTAAGGACAAGAAGACTAACTCTTCTTACTGACTATGATTTGAACCATTCCTGAGACACTAGTTGTAGTTCCCGATGCTTCACTTCATGTTTACTGTATCCCTCTGACCTTCTTTTTGACGATGAAACACAGAATTTGCGTCGGAATTAAATAGAAACGCCACAATGGCTACTTAAGTACAAGAAGACTGACTCTTCTTACTGGCTATGTTTTGAACCATTCCTGTGACACTAGTTATAGATACCGATGCTTCACTTCAGGTTTACTGTATCCCTCTGACCTTCTTATTGACGATGAAACACAGAAATTGCACCGGAATTAAGTAGAAACGCCACAATTCCTACTTAGGTACAAGAAAACTGACTCTTCTTACTGGCTACGTTTTGAACCATTCCTGTGACACTAGTTATAGATTCCGATGCTTGTCTTCAGTTTTTCTGTATCCCTTGGACCTTCTTATTGACGATGAAACACAGAAATTGCATCGGAATTAAATACAAAACGCAAAATGCCGACTTAAGTACAAGAAGACTGACTCTTCCTACTGTCTATGTTTTGAACCATTCCTGTGACACTAGTTATGGATTCCGATGCTTCACTTGAGGTTTACTGTATCCCTTGCACCTTCTTATTGACGATGAAACACAGAAATTGCGTCGGAGTTTAATACAAAAGGCACAATGTCGACTTAAGTACATGTAGACCGACTCTTCCTACTGACTATGCTTTGAACCTTTCCTGTGATACTACTTATAGATTCCGATTCTTCTCTTGAGGTTTACTGTATCCCTTAGACCTTCTTATTGACGATGAAACACAGAAATTGCATCAGAATTAAATACAAAAGGCACAATGCCGACTTAAGTACAAGAAGACTGACTCATCTTACCGTCTATGTTTTGAACCATTCCTGTGACTCTAGTTATAGATTCCGAAGCTTCACTTCAGGTTTACTGTATCCCTTGGACCTTCTTATTGACGATGAAACACAGAAATTGCATCGGAATTAAACAGAAAAGGCACAATGCCGACTTAAGTACAAGAAGACTGACCCCTCTTCCTGCCTATGATTGGAACCATTCCTGTGACACTAGTTATAGATTCCGATGCTTGACTTCAGTTTTACTGTATCCCTTGGACCTACTTATTGACGATGAAACACAGAAATTGCATCGGAATTAAATACAAAAGGCACAATGCCGACTTAAGTACAAGAAGACTGACTCATTTTACTGACTATGTTTTGAACCATTCCTGTGACACTAGTTATAGATTCCGATGCTTCACTTCAGGTTTACTGTATCCCTCTGACCTTCTAATTGACGATGAAACACAGTAATTGCATCGGAATTAAATAGAAAAGGCACAATGCCGACTTAAGTACAAGACGACTGACTTTTCTTACTGACTATGTTTTGAACCATTCGTGTGACACTAGTTATAGAATCCGATGCTTCACTTCAGGTTTACTGTATCCCTTGGACCATCTTATTGACGATGAAACACAAAAATTGCATCGGAATTAAATACAAAAGGCACAATGCCGACTTAAGTACAAGAAACTGACTCTTCTTACTGACTATGTTTCAACCATTCCTGTGACACTAGTTGTAGATCCCGATGCTTCGCTTCAGGTTTACTGTATCCCTCTGACCTTCTTATTGACGATGAAACACAGAATGTGCATCGGAATTAAATAGAAACGACACAATGCCTACTTAAGTACAAGAAGACTGACTCTTTTTACTGGCTATGTTTTGAACCATTCCTGTGACACTAGTTATGGATACCGATGCTTCACTTCAGGTTTACTGTATCCCTCTGACCTACTTATTGACGATGAAACACAGAAATTGCATCGGAATTAAATACAAAAGGCACAATGCCGACTTAAGTACAAGAAGTCTGACTCTTCCTAATGTCTATGGTTTGAACCATTCCTGTGACACTAGTTATAGATTCCGATGCTTCACTTCAGGTTTATTGGATCCCTTGGACCTTCTTATTGACGATGAAACACAGAAATTGCATCGGAATTAAATACAAAAGGCACAATGCCGACTTAAGTACATGAAGACCGACTCTTCGTACTGACTATGTTTTGAACCATTCCTGTGACACTAGTTATAGATTCCGATGCTTCACCTCAGGTTTACTGTATCCCCTGGCCCTTCTTATTGACGATGAAACACAGAAATTGCATCGGAATTAAATACAAAAGGCACAATGCCGAATTAAGTACAAGAAGGCTGACTCTTCTTACTGTCTATGCTTTGAACCATTCCATTGACACTAGTTATAGATTCCGATGCTTCACTCCAGTTTTACTCAATCCCTTGTACCTTCTTATTGACGATGAAACACAGAAATTGCATCGGCATTAAATACAAAAGGCACAATGCCGACTTAAGGACAAGAAGACTGACTCTTCTTACTGGCTATGTTTTTGAACCATTCCTGAGTCACTAGTTATAGTTCCCGATGCTTCACTTCAGGTTTACTGTATCCCTCTGACCTTCTTATTGACGATGAAACACAGAAATTGCATCGGAATTAAATAGAAACGCTACAATGGCTACTTAAGTACAAGAAGACTGACTCTTTTTACTGGCTATGTTTTGAACCATTCCTGTGACACTAGTTATGGATACCGATGCTTCACTTCAGGTTTACTGTATCCCTCTGACCTACTTATTGACGATGAAACACAGAAATTGCACCGGAATTAAATAGAAACGCCACAATTCCTGCTTAGGTACAAGAAAACTGACTCTTCTTACTGGCTACGTTTTGAACCATTCCTGTGACACTAGTTATAGATTCCGATGCTTGACTTCAGTTTTTCTGTATCCCTTGGACCTTCTTATTGACGATGAAACACAGAAATTGCATCGGAATTAAATACAAAAGGCACAATGCCGCCTTAAGTACAAGAAGACTGACTCTTCCTACTGTCTATGTTTTGAACCATTCCTGTCACACTTGTTATAGATTCCGATGCTTCACTTGAGGTTTACTGTGTCCCTTGGACCTTCTTATTGACGATGAAACATAGAAATTGCAGCGGAATTTAATACAAAAGGCACAATGTCGACTTAAGTACATGAAGACCGTCTCTTCCTACTGACTATGCTTTGAACCTTTCCTGTGACACTAGTTATAGACTCCGATGCTTCTCTTGAGGTTTACTGTATCCCTTAGACCTTCTTATTGACGAAGAAACACAGAAATTGCATCGGAATCAAATAAAAAAGGCACAATGCCGACTTAAGTACAAGACGACTGACTTTTCGTACTGTCTATGTTTTGAACCATTCCTGTGACACTAGTTATAGATTCCGATGCTTCACTTCAGTTTTACTGAATCCATTGGACCTTCTTATTGACGATGAAAAACAGAAATTGCATCGGAATTAAATACAAAAGGCACAATGCCGACTTAAGTACAAGAAGACTGACTCATCTTACCGTCTATGTTTTGAACCATTCCATTGACACTAGTTATAGATTCCGATGCTTCACTTCAGGTTTACTGTATCCCTCTGACCATCTTATTGACGATGAAACACAGAAATTGCACCGGAATTAAATAGAAACGCCACAATTCCTACGTAGGTACAAGAAAACTGACTCTTCTTACTGGCTACGTTTTGAACCATTCCTGTGACACTACTTATAGATTCCGATGCTTGACTTCAGTTTTTCTGTATCCCTTGGACCTTCTTATTGACGATGAAACACAGAAATTGCATCGGAATTAAATACAAAAGGCACAATGCCGACTTAAGTACAAGAAGTCTGACTCTTCCTAATGTCTATGGTTTGATCCATTCCTGTGACACTAGTTATAGATTCCGATGCTTCACTTCAGGTTTATTGGATCCCTTGGACCTTCTTATTGACGATGAAACACAGAAATTGCATCGGAATTAAATACAAAAGGCACAATGCCGACTTAAGTACATGAAGACCGACTCTTCCTACTGACTATGTTTTGAACCATTCCTGTGACACTAGTTATAGATTCGGATGCTTCACCTCAGGTTTACAGTATCCCCTGGACCTTCTTATTGACGATGAAACACAGAAATTGCATCGGAATTAATTACAAAAGGCACAATGCCGAATTAAGTACAAGAATACTGACTCTTCTTACTGTCTATGCTTTGAACCATTCCATTGACACTAGTTATAGATTCCGATGCTTCACTCCAGTTTTACTGTATCCCTTGTACCTTCTTATTGACGATGAAACACAGAAATTGCATCGGCATTAAATAGAAAAGGCACAATGCCGACTTAAGTACAAGAAGACTGACTCTTCTTACTGTCTATGTTTTGAACCATTCCTGTGACACAAGTTATAGATTCCGATGCTACACTCCAGGTTTACTGTATCCCTTGGACCTTCTTATTGATGATGAAACACAGAAAATTCATCGGAATTAAATACAAAAGGCACAATGCCGACTTAAGGACAAGAAGACTGACTCTTCTTACTGACTATGTTTTGAACCATTCCTGAGACACTAGTTATAGTTCCCGATGCTTCACTTCAGTTTTACTGTATCCCTCTGACCTTCTTATTGTCGATGAAACACAGAAATTGCATCGGAATTAAATAGAAACGCCACAATGGCTACTTAAGTACGAGAAGACTGACTTTTCTTTCTGGCTATGTTTTGAACCATTCCTGTGACACTAGTTTTAGATACCGATGCTTCACTTCAGGTTTACTGTATCCCTCTGACCTTCTTATTGACGATGAGACACAGAAATTGCACCGGAATTAAATAGAAACGAGTCAATTCCTACTTAGGTACAAGAAAACTGACTCTTCTTACTGGCTACGTTTTGAACCATTCCTGTGACACTAGTTATAGATTCCGATGCTTGACTTCAGTTTTTCTGTATCCCTTGGACCTTCTTATTGACGATGAAACACAGAAATTGCATCGGAATTAAATACAAAAGGCACAATGCCGACTTAAGTACAAGAAGACTGACTCTTCCTACTGTCTATGTTTTGAACCATTCCTGTGACACTAGTTATAGATTCCGATGCTTCACTTCAGGTTTACTGTATCCATTGGACCTTCTTATTGACGATGAAAAACAGAAATTGCATCGGAATTAAATACAAAACTCACAATGCCGACTTAAGTACAAGAAGACTGACTCTTCTTACTGACTATGATTTGAACCATTCCTGTGACACTAGTTATAGATACCGATGCTTCACTTCAGGTTTACTGTATCCCTCTGACCATCTTATTGACGATGAAACGCAGGAATTGCACCGGAATTAAATAGAAACGCCACAATTCCTACTTAGGTACAAGAAAACTGACTCTTCTTACTGGCTACGTTTTGAACCATTCCTGTGACACTAGTTATAGATTCCGATGCTTGACTTCAGTTTTTCTGTATCCCTTGGACCTTCTTATTGACGATGAATCACAGAAATTGCATCGGAATTAAATAGAAACGCCACAATGGCTACTTAAGTACAAGAAGACTGACTCATCTTACTGGCTATGCTTTGAACCATTCCCGTGACACTAGTGTTAGATTCCGATGCTTCACTTCAGGTTTACTGTATCCATTGGACCTTCTTATTGACGATGAAACACAGAAATTGCATTGGAATTAAATACAAAAGGCACAATGTCGACTTAAGTACATGAAGACCGACTCTTCCTACTGACTATGCTTTGAACCTTTCCTGTGACACTAGTTACAGATTCCGATGCTTCTCTTGAGGTTTACTGTATCCCTTAGACCTTCTTATTGACGATGAAACACAGAAATTGCATCGGAATTAAATACAAAAGGCACAATGCCGACTTAAGTACAAGAAGACTGACTCTTCTTACTGTCTATGGTTTGAACCATTCCTGTGACACTAGTTATAGATTCCGATGCTTCACTCCAGGTTTACTGTATCCCTTGGACCTTCTTATTGACGATGAAAGACAGAAAATTCATCGGAATTAAATACAAAAGGCACAATGCCGACGTAAGGACAAGAAGACTGACTCTTCTTACTGACTATGGTTTGAACCATTCCTGTGACACTAGTTATAGATCCCGATGCTTCACTTCAGGTTTACTGTATCCCTCTGACCTTCTTATTGACGATGAAACACAGAAATTGCATCGGAATTAAATAGAAACGCCACAATGGCTACTTAAGTACAAGAAGACTGACTCATCTTACTGGCTATGCTTTGAACCATTCCCGTAACACTAGTGTTAGATTCCGATGCTTGACTTCAGTTTTACTGTATCCCTTGGACCTTCTTATTGACGATGAATCACAGACATTGCATCGGAATTAAATACAAATGGCAAAATGCCTACTTAAGTACACGGAAACTGACTCTTCTAAGAGTCTATGTTTTGAACCATTCCTGTGACACTAGTTATAGATTCCGATGCTTCACTCCAGGTTTATTGTATCCCTAGGACCTTCTTATTGACGATGAAACACAGAATTTGCATCGGAACTAAATAAAAAAGGCACAATGCCGACTTAGGGACAAGAAGACTGACTGTTCTTACTGACTATGTTTTGAACCATTCCTGTGATACCAGTTATAGATTCCGATGCTTTACTTCAGGTTTATTGTATCCCTCTGACCTTCTTATTGACGATGAAACACAGAAATTGCATCGGAAATAAATAGAAAAGGCTCAATGCCGACTTAAGTACAAGAAGACTGACTCTTCTTACTGACCATGTTTTGAACCATTCCTGTGACACTAGTTATAGATTCCGATGCTTCACTCCAGCTTTACTTATCCCTCTGACCATATTGCCGATGAAACACAGAAATTGCATCGGAATTATATATAAAAGGCACAATGCCGACTAAAGTACAAGAAAACTGACTCTTCTACTGTCTATGTTTTGAACCATTTCTGTGACACTAGTTGCAGAGTCCGATGCTTCACTTCAGGTTTACCGTATCCCTTGGGCCTTCTTATTGACGATGAAACACAGAAATTGCGTCGGAATTTAATACAAAAGGCACAATGTCGACTTAAGTACATGAAGACCGACTCTTCCTACTGACTATGCTTTGAACCTTTCCTGTGACACTAGTTATAGATTCCGATGCTTCTCTTGAGGTTTACCGTATCCCTTACACCTTCTTATTGACGATGAAACACAGAAATTGCATCGGAATTAAATACAAAAGGCACAATGCCGACTTAAGTACAAGAAGACTGACTCATCTTACCGTCTATGTATTGAAACATTACATTGACACTAGTTATAGATTCCGATGTTTCACTCCAGTTTTACTGTATCCCTTGTACCTTCTTATTGACGAAGAAACACAGAAATTGCATCGGACTTAAATAGAAAAGGCAAAATGCCGACTTAAGTACAAGAAGACTGACTCTTCTTACTGTCTATGGTTTGAACCATTCCTGTGACACTAGTATTAGATTCCGATGCTTCACTCCAGGTTTACTGTATCCCTTGGACCTTCTTATTGAAGATGAAAGACAGAAAATTCATGGGAATTAAATACAAAAGGCACAATGCCGACGTAAGGACAAGAAGACTGACTCTTCTTACTGACTATGTTTTGAACCATTCCTGTGACACTAGTTATAGGTCCCGATGCTTCACTTCAGGTTTACTGTATCCCTCTGACCTTCTTATTGACGATGAAACACAGAAATTGCATCGGAATTAAATAGAAACGCCACAATGGCTACTTAAGTACAAGAAGACTGACTCATCTTACTGGCTATGCTTTGAACCATTCCCGTGACACTAGTATTAGATTCCGATGCTTGACTTCAGTTTTACTGTATCACTTGGACCTTCTTATTGACGATGAATCACAGAAATTGCATCGGAATTAAATACAAAGGGCAAAATGCCTACCTAAGTACACGGAAACTGACTCTTCTAAGACTCTATGCTTTGAACCATTCCTGTGACACTAGTTATAGATTCCGATGCTTTACTCCAGGTTTATTGTATCCCTTGGACCTTCTTATTGACGATGAAACACTGAAATTGCATCGGAATTAAATAAAAAAGGCACAACGCCGACTTAGGGACAAGAGGACTGACTGTTCTTACTGACTATGGTTTGAACCATTCCTGTGACACTAGTTATAGTTTCCGATGCTTTACTTCAGGTTTATTGTATTCCTCTGACCTTCTTATTGACGATGAAACACAGAAATTGCATCGGAAATAAATAGAAAAGGCTCAATGCCGACTTAAGTACAAGAAGACTGACTCTTCTTACTGACCATGTTTTGAACCATTCCTGTGACACTAGTTATAGATTCCGATGCTTCACTCCAGCTTTACTTATCCCTCTGACCATATTGCCGATGAAACACAGAAATTGCATCGGAATTAAATACAAAAGGCACAATGCCGACTAAAGTACAAGAAAACTGACTCTTCTACTGTCTATGTTTTGAACCATTTCTGTGACACTAGTTGCAGAGTCCGATGCTTCACTTCAGGTTTACTGTATCCGTTGGGCCTTCTTATAGACGATGAATCAGAGAAATTGAATCGGAATTAAACACAAAAGGCACAATGCCGACTAAAGTACAAGATGACTGACTCTTCTTACTGTCCATATTTTGAAACATTCCAGTGACACTAGTTATAGATTCCGATGCTTCACTTCAGGTTTACTGTATCCCTTGGCCCTTCTTATTGACGATCAAAGACAGAAATTGCATCGGAATTATATACAAAAGGCACAATGCCGACCTAAGTACATGAAGACCGACACTTCTTACTGACTATGCTTTAAACCATTCCTGTGACACTAGTTATAGATTCCGATGCTTCACTTGAGGTTTACTGTATCCCTTGGACCTTCTTACTGACGATGAAACACAGAAATTGCATCGGAATTAAACACAAAAGGCACAATGCCGACTTAAGTACATGAAGACCGACTCTTCCTACTGACTATGCTTTGAACCTTTCCTGTGATACTAGTTATAGATTCGGATGCTTCTCTTGAGGTTTACTGTATCCCTTAGACCTTCTTATTGACGATGAAACACAGAAATTGCATCGGAATTAAATACAAAAGGCACAATGCCGACTTAAGTACAAGAAGACTGACTCATCTTACCGTCTATGTTTTGAACCATTCCTGTGACACTAGTTATAGATTCCGATGCTTCACTTCAGGTTTACTGTATCCTTTGGACCTTCTTATTGACGATGAAACACAGAAATTGCATCGGAATTAAACAGAAAAGGCACAATGCCGACTTAAGTACAAGAAGACTGACTCTCCTACTGTCTATGTTTTGAACCATTCCTGTGACACTAGTTATAGATCCCGATGCTTCACTTGAGGTTTACTGTATCCCTTGGACCTACTTATTGACGATGAAACACAGAAATTGCATCGGAATTAAATACAAAAGGCGCAATGCCGACTTAAGTACAAGAAGACTGACCCTTTTTACTGACTATGTTTTGAACCTTTCCTGTGACACTAGTTATAGATTCCGATGCTTCACTTCAGGTTTACTGTATGCCTCTGACCTTCTAATTGACGATGAAACACAGTAATTGCATCGGAATTAAATAGAAAAGGCACAATGCCGACTTAAGTACAAGACGACTGATTTTTCTTACTGTCTATGTTTTGAACCATTCGTGTGACACTAATTATAGAATCCGATGCTTCACTTCAGGTTTACTGTAACCCTTGGACCTTCTTATTGACGATGAAACACAAAAATTGCATCGGAATTAATTACAAAAGGCACAATGTGACTTAAGTACAAGAAACTGACTCTTCTTACTGACTATGTTTTGAACCATTCCTGTGACACTAGTTTTAGATTCCGATGCTTCACTTCAGGCTTGCTGTATCCCTTGGACCTTCTTATTGACGATGAAACACAGAAATTGCATTGGAATTAAATACAAAAGGCACAATGCCGACTTAAGTACAAGAAGACTGACTCTTGCTACTGTCTATGATTTGAACCATTCCTGTGACACTAGTTTTAGATTCCGATGCTTCTATTGAGGTTTACTGTATCCCTTAGACCTTCTTATTGACGATGAAACACAGAAATTGCATCGGAATTAAATACAAAAGGCACAATGCCGACTTAAGTACAAGAAGACTGACTCATCTTACCGTCTATGTATTGAACCATTCCATTGACACTAGTTATAGATTCCGATGCTTCACTCCAGATTTACTGTATCCCTTGTACCTTCTTATTGACGATGAAACACAGAAATTGCATCGGAATTAAATAGAAAAGGCAAAATGCCGACTTAAGTACAAGAAGACTGACTCTTCTTACTGTCTATGTTTTGAACCATTCCTGTGACACTAGTATTAGATCGCGATGTTTCACTCCAGGTTTACTGTATCCCTTGGACCTTCTTATTGACGATGAAAGACAGAAAATTCATGGGAATTAAATACAAAAGGCACAATGCCGACGTAAGGACAAGAAGACTGACTCTTCTTACTGACTATGTTTTGAACCATTCCTGTGACACTAGTTATAGATCCCGATGCTTCACTTCAGGTTTACTGTATCCCTCTGACCTTCTTATTGACGATGAATCACAGAAATTGCATCGGAATTAAATAGAAACGCCACAATGGCTACTTAAGTACAAGAAGACGGACTCATCTTACTGGCTATGCTTTGAACCATTCCCGTGACACTAGTATTAGATTCCGATGCTTGACTTCAGTTTTACTGTATCACTTGGACCTTCTTATTGACGATGAATCACAGAAATTGCATCGGAATTAAATACAAAGGGCATAATGCCTACTTAAGTACACGGAAACTGACTCTTCTAAGAGTCTATGTTTTGAACCATTCCTGTGACACTAGTTATAGATTCCGATGCTTCACTCCAGGTTTATTGTATCCCTTGGACCTTCTTATTGACGATGAAACACAGAAATTGCATCGGAATTAAATAAAAAAGGCACAACGCCGACTTAAGTACAAGAAGACTGACTCTTCTTACTGACCATGTTTTGAACCATTCCTGTGACACTAGTTATAGATTCCGATGCTTCACTCCAGCTTTACTTATCCCTCTGACCATATTGCCGATGAAACACAGAAATTGCATCGGAATTAAATACAAAAGGCACAATGCCGACTAAAGTACAAGAAAACTGACTCTTCTACTGTCTATGTTTTGAACCAATTCTGTGACACTAGTTGCAGTGTCCGATGCTTCACTTCAGGTTTACTGTATCCCTTGAGCCTTCTTATAGACGATGAATCACAGAAATTGAATCGGAATTAAACACAAAAGGCACAATGCCGACTAAAGTACAAGATGACTGACTCTTCTTACTGTCCATACTTTGAACCATTCCAGTGACACTAGTTATAGATTCCGATGCTTCACTTCAGGTTTACTGTATCCCTTGGCCCTTCTTATTGACGATCAAAGACAGAAATTGCATCGGAATCATATACAAAAGGCACAATGCCGACTTAAGTACATGAAGACCGACACTTCTTACTGACTATGTTTTAAACCATTCCTGTGACACTAGTTATAGATTCCGATGCTTCACTTGAGGTTTACTGTATACCTTGGACCTTCTTACTGACGATGAAACACAGAAATTGAATCGGAATTAAACACAAAAGGCACAATGCCGACATAAGTACATGAAGACCGACTCTTCCTACTGACTATGCTTTGAACCTCTCCTGTGATACTAGTTATAGATTCCGATGCTTCTCTTGAGGTTTACTGTATCCCTTAGACCTTCTTATTGACGATGAAACACAGAAATTGCATCGGAATTAAATACAAAAGGCACAATGCCGACTTAAGTACAAGAAGACTGACTCATCTTACCGACTATGTTTCGAACCATTCCTGTGACACTAGTTATAGATTCCGATGCTTCACTTCAGGTTTACTGTATCCCTTGGACCTTCTTATTGACGATGAAACACAGAAATTGCATCGGAATTAAACAGAAAAGGCACAATGCCGACTTAAGTACAAGAAGACTGACTCTTCCTACTGTCTATGTTTTGAACCATTCCTGTGACACTAGTTATAGATTCCGATGCTTCACTTGAGGTTTACTGTATCCCTTGGACCTACTTATTGACGATGAAACACAGAAATTGCATCGGAATTAAATACAAAAGGCACAATGCCGACGTAAGGACAAGAAGACTGACTCTTCTTACTGACTGTGTTTTGAACCATTCCTGTGACACTAGTAATAGGTCCCGATGCTTCACTTCAGGTTTACTGTATCCCTCTGACCTTCTTATTGACGATGAAACACAGAAATTGCATCGGAATTAAATAGAAACGCCACAATGGCTACTTAAGTACAAGAAGACTGACTCATCTTACTGGCTATGCTTTGAACCATTCCCGTGACACTAGTATTAGATTCCGATCCTTGACTTCAGTTTTACTGTATCACTTGGACCTTCTTATTGACGATGAATCACAGAAATTGCATCGGAATTAAATACAAAGGGCAAAATGCCTACTTAAGTACACGGAAACTGACTCTTCTAAGAGTCTATGTTTTGAACCATTCCTGTGACACTAGTTATAGATTCCGATGCTTTACTCCAGGTTTATTGTATCCCTTGGACCTTCTTATTGACGATGAAACACAGAAATTGCATCGGAATTAAATAAAAAAGGCACAACGCCGACTTAGGGACAAGAAGACTGACTGTTCTTACTGACTATGGTTTGAGCCATTCCTGTGACACTAGTTATAGTTTCCGATGCTTTACTTCAGGTTTATTGTATCCCTCTGACCTTCTTATTGACGATGAAACACAGAAATTGCATCGGAAATAAATAGAAAAGGCTCAATGCCGACTTAAGTACAAGAAGACTGACTCTTCTTACTGACCATGTTTTGAACCATTCCTGTGACACTAGTTATAGATTCCGATGCTTCACTTGAGGTTTACTGTATACCTTGGACCTTCTTACTGACGATGAAACACAGAAATTGCATCGGAATTAAACACAAAAGGCACAATGCCGACTTAAGTACATGAAGACCGACTCTTCCTACTGACTATGCTTTGAACCTCTCCTGTGATACTAGTTATAGATTCCGATGCTTCTCTTGAGGTTTACTGAATCCCATAGACCTTCTTATTGACGATGAAACACAGAAATTGCATCGGAATTAAATACAAAAGGCACAATGCCGACTTAAGTACAAGAAGACTGACTCATCTTACCGTCTATGTTTCGAACCATTCCTGTGACACTAGTTATAGATTCCGATGCTTCACTTCAGGTTTACTGTATCCCTTGGACCTTCTTATTGACGATGAAACACAGAAATTGCATCGGAATTAAACAGAAAAGGCACAATGCCGACTTAAGTACAAGAAGACTGACTCTTCCTACTGTCTATGTTTTGAACCATTCCTGTGACACTAGTTATAGATTCCGATGCTTCACTTGAGGTTTACTGTATCCCTTGGACCTACTTATTGACGATGAAACACAGAAATTGCATCGGAATTAAATACAAAAGGCACAATGCCGACGTAAGGACAAGAAGACTGACTCTTCTTACTGACTATGTTTTGAACCATTCCTGTGACACTAGTTATAGGTCCCGATGCTTCACTTCAGGTTTACTGTATCCCTCTGACCTTCGTATTGACGATGAAACACAGAAATTGCATCGGAATTAAATAGAAACGCCACAATGGCTACTTAAGTACAAGAAGACTGACTCATCTTACTGGCTATGCTTTGAACCATTCCCGTGACACTAGTATTAGATTCCGATGCTTGACTTCAGTTTTACTGTATCACTTGGACCTTCTTATTGACGATGAATCACAGAAATTGCATCGGAATTAAATACAAAGGGCAAAATGCCTACTTAAGTACACGGAAACTGACTCTTCTAAGAGTCTATGTTTTGAACCATTCCTGTGACACTAGTTATAGATTCCGATGCTTTACTCCAGGTTTATTGTATCCCTTGGACCTTCTTATTGACGATGAAACACAGAAATTGCATCGGAATTAAATAAAAAAGGCACAACGCCGACTTAGGGACAAGAAGACTGACTGTTCTTACTGACTATGGTTTGAACCATTCCTGTGACACTAGTTATAGTTTCCGATGCTTTACTTCAGGTTTATTGTATCCCTCTGACCTTCTTATTGACGATGAAACACAGAAATTGCATCGGAAATAAGTAGAAAAGGCTCAATGCCGACTTAAGTACAAGAAGACTGACTCTTCTTACTGACCATGTTTTGAACCATTCCTGTGACACTAGTTATAGATTCCGATGCTTCACTTGAGGTTTACTGTATACCTTGGACCTTCTTACTGACGATGAAACACAGAAATTGCATCGGAATTAAACACAAAAGGCACAATGCCGACTTAAGTACATGAAGACCGACTCTTCCTACTGACTATGCTTTGAACCTCTCCTGTGACACTAGTTATAGATTCCGATGCTTCTCTTGAGGTTTACTGAATCCCTTAGACCTTCTTATTGACGATGAAACACAGAAATTGCATCGGAATTAAATACAAAAGGCACAATGCCGACTTAAGTACAAGAAGACTGACTCATCTTACCGTCTATGTTTCGAACCATTCCTGTGACACTAGTTATAGATTCCGATGCTTCACTTCAGGTTTACTGTATCCCTTGGACCTTCTTATTGACGATGAAACACAGAAATTGCATCGGAATTAAACAGAAAAGGCACAATGCCGACTTAAGTACAAGAAGACTGACTCTTCCTACTTTCTATGTTTTGAACCATTCCTGTGACACTAGTTATAGATTCCGATGCTTCACTTGAGGTTTACTGTATCCCTTGGACCTACTTATTGACGATGAAACACAGAAATTGCATCGGAATTAAATACAAAAGGCACAATGCCGACGTAAGGACAAGAAGACTGACTCTTCTTACTGACTATGTTTTGAACCATTCCTGTGACACTAGTTATAGGTCCCGATGCTTCACTTCAGGTTTACTGTATCCCTCTGACCTTCTTATTGACGATGAAACACAGAAATTGCATCGGAATAAAATAGAAACGCCACAATGGCTACTTAAGTACAAGAAGACTGACTCATCTTACTGGCTATGCTTTGAACCATTCCCGTGACACTAGTATTAGATTCCGATGCTTGACTTCAGTTTTACTGTATCACTTGGACCTTCTTATTGACGATGAATCACAGAAACTGCATCGGAATTAAATACAAAGGGCAAAATGCCTACTTAAGTACACGGAAACTGACTCTTCTAAGAGTCTATGTTTTGAACCATTCCTGTGACACTAGTTATAGATTCCGATGCTTTACTCCAGGTTTATTGTATCCCTTGGACCTTCTTATTGACGATGAAACACAGAAATTGCATCGGAATTAAATAAAAAAGGCACAACGCCGACTTAGGGACAAGAAGACTGACTATTCTTACTGACTATGGTTTGAACCATTCCTGTGACACTAGTTATAGTTTCCGATGCTTTACTTCAGGTTTACTGTATCCCTCTGACCTTCTTATTGACGATGAAACACAGAAATTGCATCGGAAATAAATAGAAAAGGCTCAATGCCGACTTAAGTACAAGAAGACTGACTCTTCTTACTGACCATGTTTTGAACCATTCCTGTGACACTAGTTATAGATTCCGATGCTTCACTCCAGCTTTACTTATCCCTCTGACCATATTGCCGATGAAACACAGAAATTGCATCGGAATTAAATACAAAATGCACAATGCCGACTAAAGTACAATAAAACTGACTCTTCTACTGTCTATGTTTTGAACCATTTCTGTGACACTAGTTGCAGAGTCCGATGCTTCACTTCAGGTTTACTGTATCCCTTGGGCCTTCTTATAGACGATGAATCACAGAAAATGAATCGGAATTAAACACAAAAGGCACAATGCCGACTAAAGTACAAGATGACTGACTCTTCTTACTGTCCATATTTTGAACCATTCCAGTGACACTAGTTATAGATTCCGATGCTTGACTTCAGGTTTACTGTATCCCTTGGCCCTTCTTATTGACGATCAAAGACAGAAATTGCATCGGAATTATATACAAAAGGCACAATGCCGACTTAAGTACATGAAGACCGACACTTCTTACTGACTATGCTTTGAACCATTCCTGTGACACTAGTTATAGATTCCGATGCTTCACTTGAGGTTTACTGTATCCCTTGGACCTTCTTACTGACGATGAAACACAGAAATTGCATCGGAATTAAACACAAAAGGCACAATGCCGACTTAAGTACATGAAGACCGACTCTTCCTACTGACTATGCTTTGAACCTTTCCTTTGATACTAGTTATAGATTCCGATGCTTCTCTTGAGGTTTACTGTATCCCTTAGACCTTCTTATTGACGATAAAACACAGAAATTGCATCGGAATTAAATACAAAAAGCACAATGCCGACTTAAGTACAAGAAGACTGACTCATCTTACCGTCTATGTTTGAACCATTCCTGTGACACTAGTTATAGATTCCGATGCTTCATTTGAGGTTTACTGTATCCCTTGGACCTACTTATTGACGATGAAACACAGAAATTGCATCGGAATTAAATACAAAAGGCACAATGCCGACGTAAGGACAAGAAGACTGACTCTTCTTACTGACTATGTTTTGAACCTTTCCTGTGACACTAGTTATAGATTCCGATGCTTCACTTCAGGTTTACTGTATCCCTCTGACCTTCTAATTGACGATGAAACACAGTAATTGCATCGGAATTAAATAGAAAAGGCACAATGCCGACTTAAGTACAAGACGACTGATTTTTATAAACTGTCTATGTTTTGAACCATTCGTGTGACACTAGTTATAGAATCCGATGCTTCACTTCAGGTTTACTGTAACCCTTTGACCTTCTTATTGACGATGAAACACAAAAATTGCATCGCAATTAATTACAAAAGGCACAATGCCGACTTAAGTACAAGAAACTGACTCTTCTTACTGACTATGTTTTGAACCATTCCTGTGACATTAGTTTTAGATTTCGATGCTTCACATCAGGCTTGCTGTATCCCTTGGACCTTCTTATTGACGATGAAACACAGAAATTGCATTGGAATTAAATACAAAAGGCACAATGCCGACTTAAGTACAAGAAGACTGACTCTTGCTACTGTCTATGTTTTGAACCATTCCTGTGACACTAGTTATAGATTCCGATGCTTCACTTGAGGTTTACTGTATCCCTTGGACCTTCTTATTGACGATAAAACACAGAAATTGCGTCGGAATTTAATACAAAAGGCACAATGTCGACCTAAGTACATGAAGACCGACTCTTCCTACTGACTATGCTTTGAACCTTTCCTGTGACACTAGTTATAGTTTCCGATGCTTCTCTTGAGGTTTACTGTATCCCTTAGACCTTCTTATTGACGATGAAACACAGAAATTGCATCGGAATTAAATACAAAAGGCACAATGCCGACTTAAGTACAAGAAGACTGACTCATCTTACCGTCTATGTATTGAACCATTCCATTGACACTAGTTATAGATTCCGATGCTTCACTCCAGTTTAACTGTATCCCTTGTACCTTCTTATTGACGATGAAACACAGAAATTGCATCGGAATTAAATAGAAAAGGCAAAATGCCGACTTAAGTACAAGAAGACTGACTCTTCTTACTGTCTATGTTTTGAACCATTCCTGTGACACTAGTATTAGATTCCGATGCTTCACTCCAGGTTTACTGTATCCCTTGGACCTTCTTATTGACGATGAAAGACAGAAAATTCATGGGAATTAAATACAAAAGACACAATGCCGACGTAAGGACAAGAAGACTGACTCTTCTTACTGACTATGTTTTGAACCATTCCTGTGACACTAGTTATAGTTTCCGATGCTTTACTTCAGGTTTACTGTATCCCTCTGACCTTCTTATTGACGATGGAACACAGAAATTGCATCGGAAATAAATAGAAAAGGCTCAATGCCGACTTGAGTACAAGAAGACTGACTCTTCTTACTGACCATGTTTTGAACCATTCCTGTGACACTAGTTATAGATTCCGATGCTTCACTCCAGCTTTACTTATCCCTCTGACCATATTGCCGATGAAACACAGAAATTGCATCGGAATTAAATACAAAAGGCACAATGCCGACTAAAGTACAAGAAAACTGACTCTTCTACTGTCTATGTTTTGAACCATTTCTGTGACACTAGTTGCAGAGTCCGATGCTTCACTTCAGGTTTACTGTATCCCTTGGGCCTTCTTATAGACGATGAATCACAGAAATTGAATCGGAATTAAACACAAAAGGCACAATGCCGACTAAAGTACAAGATGACTGACTCTTCTTACTGTCCATATTTTGAACCATTCCAGTGACACTAGTTATAGATTCCGATGCTTCACTTCAGGTTTACTGTATCCCTTGGCCCTTCTTATTGACGATCAAAGACAGAAATTGCATCGGAATTATATACAAAAGGCACAATGCCGACTTAAGTACATGAAGACCGACACTTCTTACTGACTATGCTTTGAACCATTCCTGTGACACTAGTTATAGATTCCGATGCTTCACTTGAAGTTTACTGTATCCCTTGGACCTTCTTACTGACGATGAAACACAGAAATTGCATCGGAATTAAACACAAAAGGCACAATGCCGACTTAAGTACATGAAGACCGACTCTTCCTACTGACTATGCTTTGAACCTTTCCTGTGATACTAGTTATAGATTCCGATGCTTCTCTTGAGGTTTACTGTATCCCTTAGACCTTCTTATTGACGATGAAACACAGAAATTGCATCGGAATTAAATACAAAAAGCACAATGCCGACTTAAGTACAAGAAGACTGACTCATCTTACCGTCTATGTTTGAACCATTCCTGTGACACTAGTTATAGATCCCGATGCTTCACTTCAGGTTTACTGTATCCCTCTGACCTTCTTATTGACGATGAATCACAGAAATTGCATCGGAATTAAATAGAAACGCCACAATGGCTACTTAAGTACAAGAAGACTGACTCATCTTACTGGCTACGCTTTGAACCATTCCCGTGACACTAGTATTAGATTCCGATGCTTGACTTCAGTTTTACTGTATCACTTGGACCTTCTTATTGACGATGAATCACAGAAATTGCATCGGAATTAAATACAAAGGGCATAATGCCTACTTAAGTACACGGAAACTGACTCTTCTAAGAGTCTATGTTTTGAACCATTCCTGTGACACTAGTTATAGATTCCGATGCTTCACTCCAGGTTTATTGTATCCCTTGGACCTTCTTATTGACGATGAAACACAGAAATTGCATCGGAATTAAATAAAAAAGGCACATCGCCGACTTAAGTACAAGAGGACTGACTCTTCTTACTGACCATGTTTTGAACCATTCCTGTGACACTAGTTATAGATTCCGATGCTTCACTCCAGCTTTACTTATCCCTCTGACCATATTGCCGATGAAACACAGAAATTGCATCGGAATTAAATACAAAAGGCACAATGCCGACTAAAGTACAAGAAAACTGACTCTTCTACTGTCTATGTTTTGAACCAATTCTGTGACACTAGTTGCAGTGTCCGATGCTTCACTTCAGGTTTACTGGATCCCTTGGGCCTTCTTATAGACGATGAATCACAGAAATTGAATCGGAATTAAACACAAAAGGCACAATGCCCACTAAAGTACAAGATGACTGACTCTTCTTACTGTCCATATTTTGAACCATTCCAGTGACACTAGTTATAGATTCCGATGCTTCACTTCAGGTTTACTGTATCCCTTGGCCCTTCTTATTGACGATCAAAGACAGAAATTGCATCGGAATCATATACAAAAGGCACAATGCCGACTTAAGTACATGAAGACCGACACTTCTTACTGACTATGTTTTAAACCATTCCTGTGACACTAGTTATAGATTCCGATGCTTCACTTGAGGTTTACTGTATACCTTGGACCTTCTTACTGACGATGAAACACAGAAATTGAATCGGAATTAAACACAAAAGGCACAATGCCGACATAAGTACATGAAGACCGACTCTTCCTACTGACTATGCTTTGAACCTCTCCTGTGATACTAGTTATAGATTCCGATGCTTCTCTTGAGGTTTACTGTATCCCTTAGACCTTCTTATTGACGATGAAACACAGAAATTGCATCGGAATTAAATACAAAAGGCACAATGCCGACTTAAGTACAAGAAGACTGACTCATCTTACCGACTATGTTTCGAACCATTCCTGTGACACTAGTTATAGATTCCGATGCTTCACTTCAGGTTTACTGTATCCCTTGGACCTTCTTATTGACGATGAAACACAGAAATTGCATCGGAATTAAACAGAAAAGGCACAATGCCGACTTAAGTACAAGAAGACTGACTCTTCCTACTGTCTATGTTTTGAACCATTCCTGTGACACTAGTTATAGATTCCGATGCTTCACTTGAGGTTTACTGTATCCCTTGGACCTACTTATTGACGATGAAACACAGAAATTGCATCGGAATTAAATACAAAAGGCACAATGCCGACGTAAGGACAAGAAGACTGACTCTTCTTACTGACTATGTTTTGAACCATTCCTGTGACACTAGTTATAGGTCCCGATGCTTCACTTCAGGTTTACTGTATCCCTCTGACCTTCTTATTGACGATGAAACACAGAAATTGCATCGGAATTAAATAGAAACGCCACAATGGCTACTTAAGTACAAGAAGACTGACTCATCTTACTGGCTATGCTTTGAACCATTCCCGTGACACTAGTATTAGATTCCGATGCTTGACTTCAGTTTTACTGTATCACTTGGACCTTCTTATTGACGATGAATCACAGAAATTGCATCGGAATTAAATACAAAGGGCAAAATGCCTACTTAAGTACACGGAAATTGACTCTTCTAAGAGTCTATGTTTTGAACCATTCCTGTGACACTAGTTATAGATTCCGATGCTTTACTCCAGGTTTATTGTATCCCTTGGACCTTCTTATTGACGATGAAACACAGAAATTGCATCGGAATTAAATAAAAAAGGCACAACGCCGACTTAGGGACAAGAAGACTGACTGTTCTTACTGACTATGGTTTGAACCATTCCTGTGACACTAGTTATAGTTTCCGATGCTTTACTTCAGGTTTATTGTATCCCTCTGACCTTCTTATTGACGATGAAACACAGAAATTGCATCGGAAATAAGTAGAAAAGGCTCAATGCCGACTTAAGTACAAGAAGACTGACTCTTCTTACTGACCATGTTTTGAACCATTCCTGTGACACTAGTTATAGATTCCGATGCTTCACTTGAGGTTTACTGTATACCTTGGACCTTCTTACTGACGATGAAACACGGAAATTGCATCGGAATTAAACACAAAAGGCACAATGCCGACTTAAGTACATGAAGACCGACTCTTCCTACTGACTATGCTTTGAACCTCTCCTGTGATACTAGTTATAGATTCCGATGCTTCTCTTGAGGTTTACTGAATCCCTTAGACCTTCTTATTGACGATGAAACACAGAAATTGCATCGGAATTAAATACAAAAGGCACAATGCCGACTTAAGTACAAGAAGACTGACTCATCTTACCGTCTATGTTTCGAACCATTCCTGTGACACTAGTTATAGATTCCGATGCTTCACTTCAGGTTTACTGTATCCCTTGGACCTTCTTATTGACGATGAAACACAGAAATTGCATCGGAATTAAACAGAAAAGGCACAATGCCGACTTAAGTACAAGAAGACTGACTCTTCCTACTGTCTATGTTTTGAACCATTCCTGTGACACTAGTTATAGATTCCGATGCTTCACTTGAGGTTTACTGTATCCCTTGGACCTACTTATTGACGATGAAACACAGAAATTGCATCGGAATTAAATACAAAAGGCACAATGCCGACGTAAGGACAAGAAGACTGACTCTTCTTACTGACTATGTTTTGAACCATTCCTGTGACACTAGTTATAGGTCCCGATGCTTCACTTCAGGTTTACTGTATCCCTCTGACCTTCTTATTGACGATGAAACACAGAAATTGCATCGGAATAAAATAGAAACGCCACAATGGCTACTTAAGTACAAGAAGACTGACTCATCTTACTGGCTATGCTTTGAACCATTTCCGTGACACTAGTATTAGATTCCGATGCTTGACTTCAGTTTTACTGTATCACTTGGACCTTCTTATTGACGATGAATCACAGAAACTGCATCGGAATTAAATACAAAGGGCAAAATGCCTACTTAAGTACACGGAAACTGACTCTTCTAAGAGTCTATGTTTTGAACCATTCCTGTGACACTAGTTATAGATTCCGATGCTTTACTCCAGGTTTATTGTATCCCTTGGACCTTCTTATTGACGATGAAACACAGAAATTGCATCGGAATTAAATAAAAAAGGCACAACGCCGACTTAGGGACAAGAAGACTGACTATTCTTACTGACTATGGTTTGAACCATTCCTGTGACACTAGTTATAGTTTCCGATGCTTTACTTCAGGTTTACTGTATCCCTCTGACCTTCTTATTGACGATGAAACACAGAAATTGCATCGGAAATAAATAGAAAAGGCTCAATGCCGACTTAAGTACAAGAAGACTGACTCTTCTTACTGACCATGTTTTGAACCATTCCTGTGACACTAGTTATAGATTCCGATGCTTCACTCCAGCTTTACTTATCCCTCTGACCATATTGCCGATGAAACACAGAAATTGCATCGGAATTAAATACAAAATGCACAATGCCGACTAAAGTACAAGAAAACTGACTCTTCTACTGTCTATGTTTTGAACCATTTCTGTGACACTAGTTGCAGAGTCCGATGCTTCACTTCAGGTTTACTGTATCCCTTGGGCCTTCTTATAGACGATGAATCACAGAAATTGAATCGGAATTAAACACAAAAGGCACAATGCCGACTAAAGTACAAGATGACTGACTCTTCTTACTGTCCATATTTTGAACCATTCCAGTGACGCTAGTTATAGATTCCGATGCTTCACTTCAGGTTTACTGTATCCCTTGGCCCTTCTTATTGACGAGCAAAGACAGAAATTGCATCGGAATTATATACAAAAGGCACAATGCCGACTTAAGTACAAGAAGACCGACACTTCTTACTGACTATGCTTTGAACCATTCCTGTGACACTAGTTATAGATTCCGATGCTTCACTTGAGGTTTACTGTATCCCTTGTACCTTCTTACTGACGATGAAACACAGAAATTGCATCGGAATTAAACACAAAAGGCACAATGCCGACTTAAGTACATGAAGACCGACTCTTCCTACTGACTATGCTTTGAACCTTTCCTGTGATACTAGTTATAGATTCCGATGCTTCTCTTGAGGTTTACTGTATCCCTTAGACCTTCTTATTGACGATGAAACACAGAAATTGCATCGGAATTAAATACAAAAAGCACAATGCCGACTTAAGTACAAGAAGACTGACTCATCTTACCGTCTATGTTTGAACCATTCCTGTGACACTAGTTATAGATTCCGATGCTTCACTTGAGGTTTACTGTATCCCTTGGACCTACTTATTGACGATGAAACACAGAAATTGCATCGGAATTAAATACAAAAGGCACAATGCCGACGTAAGGACAAGAAGACTGACTCTTCTTACTGACTATGTTTTGAACCTTTCCTGTGACACTAGTTATAGATTCCGATGCTTCACTTCAGTTTTACTGTATCCCTCTGACCTTCTAATTGACGATGAAACACAGTAATTGCATCGGAATTAAATAGAAAAGGCACAATGCCGACTTAAGTACAAGACGACTGATTTTTCTTACTGTCTATGTTTTGAACCATTCGTGTGACACTAGTTATAGAATCCGATGCTTCACTTCAGGTTTACTGTAACCCTTTGACCTTCTTATTGACGATGAAACACAAAAATTGCATCGGAAATAATTACAAAAGGCACAATGCCGACTTAAGTACAAGAAACTGACTCTTCTTACTGACTATGTTTTGAACCATTCCTGTGACATTAGTTTTAGATTCCGATGCTTCACATCAGGCTTGCTGTATCCCTTGGATCTTCTTATTGACGATGAAACACAGAAATTGCATTGGAATTAAATACAAAAGGCACAATGCCGACTTAAGTACAAGAAGACTGACTCTTGCTACTGTCTATGTTTTGAACCATTCCTGTGACACTAGTTATAGATTCCGATGCTTCACTTGAGGTTTACTGTATCCCTTGGACCTTCTTATTGACGATGAAACACAGAAATTGCGTCGGAATTTAATACAAAAGGCACAATGTCGACCTAAGTACATGAAGACCGACTCTTCCTACTGACTATGCTTTGAACCTTTCCTGTGACACTAGTTATAGTTTCCGATGCTTCTCTTGAGGTTTACTGTATCCCTTAGACCTTCTTATTGACGATGAAACACAGAAATTGCATCGGAATTAAATACAAAAGGCACAATGCCGACTTAAGTACAAGAAACTGACTCTTCTTACTGACTATGTTTTGAACCATTCCTGTGACACTAGTTATAGATCCCGATGCTTCGCTTCAGGTTTACTGTATCCCTCTGACCTTCGTATTGACGATGAAAAACAGAATTTGCATCGGAATTAAATAGAAACGCCACAATGCCTACTTAAGTACAAGAATACTGACTCTTCTTCCTGGCTATATTTCGAACCATTCCTGTGACACTAGTTATAGATTCCGATGCTTGACTTCAGTTTTACTGTATCCCTTGGACCTACTTATTGACGATAAAGCACAGAAATTGCATCGGAATTAAATAGAAAAGGCACAATGCCGACTTAAGTACAAGAAGACTGACTCCTCTTCCTGTCTATGATTTGAACCATTCCTGTGACTTTAGTTATAGATTCCGATGCTTCACTTCAGGTTTACTGTATCCCTCTGACCTTCTTATTGACGATGAAACACAGAAATTGCATCGGAATGAAATACGAAAGGCACAATGCCGACTTAAGTACAAGAAGACTGACCCTTCTTACTGACTATGTTTTGAACCATTCCTGTGACACTAGTTATAGATTGCGATGCTTCACTTCAGGTTTACTGTATCCCTCTGACCTTCTTATTGACGACGAAACACAGAAATTGAATCGGAATTAAACACAAAAGGCACAATGCCGACTTAAGTAGAAGAAGACTGACTCTTCTTACTGTCTATGTTTGAACCATTCCTGTGACACTAGTTATAGATTCCGATGCTTTACTTCAGGTTTACTGTATTCCTTGGACCTTCTTATTGACGATGAAACACAGAAATTGCATGGGAATTAAATACAAAAGGCACAATGCCGACTTAAGTACAAGAAGTCTGACTCTTCCTAATGTCTATGGTTTGAACCATTCCTGTGACACTAGTTATAGATTCCGATGCTTCACTTCAGGTTTATTGGATCCCTTGGACCATCTTATTGACGATGAAACACAGAAATTGCATCGGAATTAAATACAAAAGGCACAATGCCAACTTAAGAACATGAAGACCGACTCTTCCTACTGACTATGTTTTGAACCATTCCTGTGACACTAGTTACAGATTCCGATGCTTCGCCTCAGGTTTAGTATATCCCCTGGACCTTCTTATTGACGATGAAACACAGAAATTGCATCGGAATTAAATACAAAAGGCACAATGCCGAATTAAGTACAAGAAGACGGACTCTTCTTACTGTGTATGCTTTGAACCATTCCATTGACACTAGTTATAGATTCCGATGCTTCACTCCAGTTTTACTGTATCCGTTGTACCTTCTTATTGACGATGAAACACAGAAATTGCATCGGCATTAAATAGAAAAGGCACAATGCCGACTTAAGTACAAGAAGACCGACTCTTCTTACTGTCTATGTTTTGAACCATTCCTGTGACACAAGTTATAGATTCCGATGCTTCACTCCAGGTTTACTATATCCCTTGGACCTTCTTATTGATGATGAAACACAGAAAATTCATCGGAATTAAATACAAAAGGCACAATGCCGATTTAAGGACAAAAAGACTGACTCTTCTTACTGACTATGTTTTGAACCATTCCTGAGACACTAGTTATAGTTCCCGATGCTTCACTTCAGGTTTACTGTATCCCTCTGACCTTCTTATTGACGATGAAACACAGAAATTGCATCGGAATTAAATAGAAACGCCACAATGGCTACTTAAGTACAAGAAGACTGACTCTTCTTACTGGCTATGTTTTGAACCACTCCTGTGACACTAGTTATAGATTCCGATGCTTCACTCCAGCTTTACTTATCCCTCTGACCATATTGCCGATGAAACACAGAAATTGCATCGGAATTAAATACAAAAGGCACAATGCCGACTAAAGTACAAGAAAACTGACTCTTCTACTGTCTATGTTTTGAACCATTTCTGTGACACTAGTTGCAGTGTCCGATGCTTCACTTCAGGTTTACTGTATCCCTTGGGCCTTCTTATAGACGATGAATCACAGAAATTGAATCGGAATTAAACACAAAAGGCACAATGCCGACTAAAGTACAAGATGTCTGACTCTTCTTACTGTCCATATTTTGAACCATTCCAGTGACACTAGTTATAGATTCCGATGCTTCACTTCGGGTTTACTGTATCCCTTGGCCCTTCTTATTGACTGTCAAAGACAGAAATTGCATCGGAATTATATACAAAAGGCACAATGCCGACTTAAGTACATGAAGACCGACACTTCTTACTGACTATGTTTTGAACCATTCCTGTGACACTAGTTATAGATTCCGATGCTTCACTTGAGGTTTACTGTATACCTTGGACCTTCTTACTGACGATGAAACACGGAAATTGCATCGGAATTAAACACAAAAGGCACAATGCCGACTTAAGTACATGAAGACCGACTATTCCTACTGACTATGCTTTGAACCTCTCCTGTGATACTAGTTATAGATTCCGATGCTTCTCTTGAGGTTTACTGAATCTCTTAGACCTTCTTATTGACGATAAAACACAGAAATTGCATCGGAATTAAATACAAAAGGCACAATGCCGACTTAAGTACAAGAAGACTGACTCATCTTACCGTCTATGTTTCGAACCATTCCTGTGACACTAGTTATAGATTCCGATGCTTCACTTGAGGTTTACTGTATCCCTTGTACCTTCTTACTGACGATGAAACACAGAAATTGCATCGGAATTAAACACAAAAGGCACAATGCCGACTTAAGTACATGAAGACCGACTCTTCCTACTGACTATGCTTTGAACCTTTCCTGTGATACTAGTTATAGATTCCGATGCTTCTCTTGAGGTTTACTGTATCCCTTAGACCTTCTTATTGACGATGAAACACAGAAATTGCATCGGAATTAAATACAAAAAGCACAATGCCGACTTAAGTACAAGAAGACTGACTCATCTTACCGTCTATGTTTGAACCATTCCTGTGACACTAGTTATAGATTCCGATGCTTCACTTGAGGTTTACTGTATCCCTTGGACCTACTTATTGACGATGAAACACAGAAATTGCATCGGAATTAAATACAAAAGGCACAATGCCGACGTAAGGACAAGAAGACTGACTCTTCTTACTGACTATGTTTTGAACCTTTCCTGTGACACTAGTTATAGATTCCGATGCTTCACTTCAGTTTTACTGTATCCCTCTGACCTTCTAATTGACGATGAAACACAGTAATTGCATCGGAATTAAATAGAAAAGGCACAATGCCGACTTAAGTACAAGACGACTGATTTTTCTTACTGTCTATGTTTTGAACCATTCGTGTGACACTAGTTATAGAATCCGATGCTTCACTTCAGGTTTACTGTAACCCTTTGACCTTCTTATTGACGATGAAACACAAAAATTGCATCGGAAATAATTACAAAAGGCACAATGCCGACTTAAGTACAAGAAACTGACTCTTCTTACTGACTATGTTTTGAACCATTCCTGTGACATTAGTTTTAGATTCCGATGCTTCACATCAGGCTTGCTGTATCCCTTGGATCTTCTTATTGACGATGAAACACAGAAATTGCATTGGAATTAAATACAAAAGGCACAATGCCGACTTAAGTACAAGAAGACTGACTCTTGCTACTGTCTATGTTTTGAACCATTCCTGTGACACTAGTTATAGATTCCGATGCTTCACTTGAGGTTTACTGTATCCCTTGGACCTTCTTATTGACGATGAAACACAGAAATTGCGTCGGAATTTAATACAAAAGGCACAATGTCGACCTAAGTACATGAAGACCGACTCTTCCTACTGACTATGCTTTGAACCTTTCCTGTGACACTAGTTATAGTTTCCGATGCTTCTCTTGAGGTTTACTGTATCCCTTAGACCTTCTTATTGACGATGAAACACAGAAATTGCATCGGAATTAAATACAAAAGGCACAATGCCGACTTAAGTACAAGAAACTGACTCTTCTTACTGACTATGTTTTGAACCATTCCTGTGACACTAGTTATAGATCCCGATGCTTCGCTTCAGGTTTACTGTATCCCTCTGACCTTCGTATTGACGATGAAAAACAGAATTTGCATCGGAATTAAATAGAAACGCCACAATGCCTACTTAAGTACAAGAATACTGACTCTTCTTCCTGGCTATATTTCGAACCATTCCTGTGACACTAGTTATAGATTCCGATGCTTGACTTCAGTTTTACTGTATCCCTTGGACCTACTTATTGACGATAAAGCACAGAAATTGCATCGGAATTAAATAGAAAAGGCACAATGCCGACTTAAGTACAAGAAGACTGACTCCTCTTCCTGTCTATGATTTGAACCATTCCTGTGACTTTAGTTATAGATTCCGATGCTTCACTTCAGGTTTACTGTATCCCTCTGACCTTCTTATTGACGATGAAACACAGAAATTGCATCGGAATGAAATACGAAAGGCACAATGCCGACTTAAGTACAAGAAGACTGACCCTTCTTACTGACTATGTTTTGAACCATTCCTGTGACACTAGTTATAGATTGCGATGCTTCACTTCAGGTTTACTGTATCCCTCTGACCTTCTTATTGACGACGAAACACAGAAATTGAATCGGAATTAAACACAAAAGGCACAATGCCGACTTAAGTAGAAGAAGACTGACTCTTCTTACTGTCTATGTTTGAACCATTCCTGTGACACTAGTTATAGATTCCGATGCTTTACTTCAGGTTTACTGTATTCCTTGGACCTTCTTATTGACGATGAAACACAGAAATTGCATGGGAATTAAATACAAAAGGCACAATGCCGACTTAAGTACAAGAAGTCTGACTCTTCCTAATGTCTATGGTTTGAACCATTCCTGTGACACTAGTTATAGATTCCGATGCTTCACTTCAGGTTTATTGGATCCCTTGGACCATCTTATTGACGATGAAACACAGAAATTGCATCGGAATTAAATACAAAAGGCACAATGCCAACTTAAGAACATGAAGACCGACTCTTCCTACTGACTATGTTTTGAACCATTCCTGTGACACTAGTTACAGATTCCGATGCTTCGCCTCAGGTTTAGTATATCCCCTGGACCTTCTTATTGACGATGAAACACAGAAATTGCATCGGAATTAAATACAAAAGGCACAATGCCGAATTAAGTACAAGAAGACGGACTCTTCTTACTGTGTATGCTTTGAACCATTCCATTGACACTAGTTATAGATTCCGATGCTTCACTCCAGTTTTACTGTATCCGTTGTACCTTCTTATTGACGATGAAACACAGAAATTGCATCGGCATTAAATAGAAAAGGCACAATGCCGACTTAAGTACAAGAAGACCGACTCTTCTTACTGTCTATGTTTTGAACCATTCCTGTGACACAAGTTATAGATTCCGATGCTTCACTCCAGGTTTACTATATCCCTTGGACCTTCTTATTGATGATGAAACACAGAAAATTCATCGGAATTAAATACAAAAGGCACAATGCCGATTTAAGGACAAAAAGACTGACTCTTCTTACTGACTATGTTTTGAACCATTCCTGAGACACTAGTTATAGTTCCCGATGCTTCACTTCAGGTTTACTGTATCCCTCTGACCTTCTTATTGACGATGAAACACAGAAATTGCATCGGAATTAAATAGAAACGCCACAATGGCTACTTAAGTACAAGAAGACTGACTCTTCTTACTGGCTATGTTTTGAACCATTCCTGTGACACTAGTTATAGATTCCGATGCTTCACTCCAGCTTTACTTATCCCTCTGACCATATTGCCGATGAAACACAGAAATTGCATCGGAATTAAATACAAAAGGCACAATGCCGACTAAAGTACAAGAAAACTGACTCTTCTACTGTCTATGTTTTGAACCATTTCTGTGACACTAGTTGCAGTGTCCGATGCTTCACTTCAGGTTTACTGTATCCCTTGGGCCTTCTTATAGACGATGAATCACAGAAATTGAATCGGAATTAAACACAAAAGGCACAATGCCGACTAAAGTACAAGATGTCTGACTCTTCTTACTGTCCATATTTTGAACCATTCCAGTGACACTAGTTATAGATTCCGATGCTTCACTTCGGGTTTACTGTATCCCTTGGCCCTTCTTATTGACTGTCAAAGACAGAAATTGCATCGGAATTATATACAAAAGGCACAATGCCGACTTAAGTACATGAAGACCGACACTTCTTACTGACTATGTTTTGAACCATTCCTGTGACACTAGTTATAGATTCCGATGCTTCACTTGAGGTTTACTGTATACCTTGGACCTTCTTACTGACGATGAAACACGGAAATTGCATCGGAATTAAACACAAAAGGCACAATGCCGACTTAAGTACATGAAGACCGACTATTCCTACTGACTATGCTTTGAACCTCTCCTGTGATACTAGTTATAGATTCCGATGCTTCTCTTGAGGTTTACTGAATCTCTTAGACCTTCTTATTGACGATAAAACACAGAAATTGCATCGGAATTAAATACAAAAGGCACAATGCCGACTTAAGTACAAGAAGACTGACTCATCTTACCGTCTATGTTTCGAACCATTCCTGTGACACTAGTTATAGATTCCGATGCTTCACTTCAGGTTTACTGTATCCCTTGGACCTTCTTATTGACGATGAAACACAGAAATTGCATCGGAATTAAACAGAAAAGGCACAATGCCGACTTCAGTACATGAAGACTGACTCTTCCTACTGTCTATGTTTTGAACCATTCCTGTGCCACTAGTTATAGATTCCGATGCTTCACTTGAGGTTTACTGTATCCCTTGGACCTACGTATTGACGATGAAACACAGAAATTGCATCGGAATTAAATACAAAAGGCGCAATGCCGACTTAAGTACAAGAAGACTGACTCTTTTTATTGACTATGTTTTGAACCATTCCTGTGACACTAGTTATAGATTCCGATGCTTCACTTCAGGTTTACTGTATCCCTCTGACCTTCTAATTGACGATGAAACACAGTAATTGCATCGGAATTAAATAGAAAATGCACAATGCCGACTTAAGTACAAGACGACTGACTTTTCTTACTGTCTATGTTTTGAACCATTCGGGTGATACTAGTTATAGAATTCGATGCTTCACTTCAGGTTTACTGTAACCCTTGGACCTTCTTATTGACGATGAAACACAAAAATTGCATCGGAATTAAATACAAAAGGCACAATGCCGACTTAAGTACAAGAAACAGACTCTTCTTACTGACTATGTTTTGAACCATTCCTGTGACACTAGTTATAGATCCCGATGCTTCGCTTCAGGTTTACTGTATCCCTCTGACCTTCTTATTGACGATGAAACACAGAATTTGAATCGGAATTAAATAGAAACGCCACAATGCCTACTTAAGTACAAGAAGACTGACTCTTCTTCCAGGCTATGTTTCGAACCATTCCTGTGACACTAGTTATAGATTCCGATGCTTGACTTCAGTTTTACTGTATCCCTTGGACCTACTTATAGACGATAAAGCACAGAAATTGCATCGGAATTAAATACAAAAGGCACAATGCCGACTTATGTACAAGAAGACTGACCCCTCTTCCTGTCTATGATTTGAACCATTCCTGTGACATTAGTTATAGATTCCGATGCTTCACTTCAGGTTTACTGTATCCCTCTGACCTTCTTATTGACGATGAAACACAGAAATTGCATCGGAATGAAATACGAAAGGCACAATGCCGACTTAAGTACAAGAAGACTGACCCTTCTTACTGACTATGTTTTGAACCATTCCTGTGACACTAGTTATAGATTGCGATGCTTCACTTCAGGTTTACTGTATCCCTCTGACCTTCTTATTGACGACGAAACACAGAAATTGCATGGGAATTAAATACAAAAGGCACAATGCCGACTTAAGTACAAGAAGTCTGACTCTTCCTAATGTCTATGGTTTGAACCATTCCTGTGACACTAGTTATAGATTCCGATGCTTCACTTCAGGTTTATTGGATCCCTTGGACCATCTTATTGACGATGAAACACAGAAATTGCATCGGAATTAAATACAAAAGGCACAATGCCAACTTAAGTACATGAAGACCGACTCTTCCTACTGACTATGTTTTGAACCATTCCTGTGACACTAGTTACAGATTCCGATGCTTCACCTCAGGTTTAGAGTATCCCCTGGACCTTCTTATTGACGAAGAAACGCAGAAATTGCATCGGAATTAAATACAAAAGGCACAATGCCGAATTAAGTACAAGAAGACTGACTCTTCTTACTGTCTATGCTTTTAACCATTCCATTGACACTAGTTATAGATTCCGATGCTTCTCTCCAGTTTTACTGTATCCGTTGTACCTTCTTATTGACGATGAAACACAGAAATTGCATCGGCATTAAATAGAAAAGGCACAATGCCGACTTAAGTACAAGAAGACTGATTCTTCTTACTGTCTATGCTTTGAACCATTCCTGTGACACAAGTTATAGATTCCGATGCTTCACTCCAGGTTTACTATATCCCTTGGACCTTCTTATTGATGATGAAACACTGAAAATTCATCGGAATTAAATACAAAAGACACAATGCCGACTTAAGGACAAAAAGACTGACTCTTTTTACTGACTATGTTTTGAACCATTCCTGAGACACTAATTATAGTTCCCGATGCTTCACTTCAGGTTTACTGTATCCCTCTGACCTTCTTATTGACGATGAAACACAGAAAAAGCATCGGAATTAAATAGAAACGCCACAATGGCTACTTAAGTACAAGAAGACTGACTCTTCTTACTGGCTATGTTTTGAACCATTTCTGTGACACTAGTTATAGATACCGATGCTTCACTTCAGGTTTACTGTATCCCTCTGACATTCTTATTGACGATAAAACACAGAAATTGCACCGGAATTAAATAGAAACGCCACAATTCCTACTTAGGTACAAGAAAACTGACTCTTCTTACTGGCTACGTTTTGAACCATTCCTGTGACACTAGTTATAGATTCCGATGCTTCAATCCAGGTTTATTGTATCCCTTGGACCTTCTTATTGACGATGAAACACAGAAATTGCATCGGAATTAAATAAAAAAGGCGCAACGCCGACTTAGGGACAAGAAGACTGACTGTTCTTACTGACTATGTTTTGAACCATTCCTGTGACACTAGTTATAGATTCCGATGCTTTACGTCAGGTTTATTGTATCCCTCTGACCTTGTTATTGACGATGAAACACAGAAATTGCATCGGAAATAAATAGAAAAGGCTCAATGCCGACTTAAGTACAAGAAGACTGACCCTTCTTACTGACTATGTTTTGAACCATTCCTGTGACACTAGTTATAGATTGCGATGCTTCACTTCAGGTTTACTGTATCCCTCTGACCTTCTTATTGACGACGAAACACAGAAATTGAATCGGAATTAAACACAAAAGGCACAATGGCGACTTAAGTACAAGAAGTCTGACTCTTCCTAATGTCTATGGTTTGAACCATTCCTGTGACACTAGTTATAGATTCCGATGCTTCACTTCAGGTTTATTGGATCCCTTGGACCATCTTATTGACGATGAAACACAGAAATTGCATCGGAATTAAATACAAAAGGCACAATGCCAACTTAAGTACATGAAGACCGACTCTTCCTACTGACTATGTTTTGAACCATTCCTGTGACACTAGTTACAGATTCCGATGCTTCACCTCAGGTTTAGTATATCCCCTGGACCTTCTTATTGACGATGAAACACAGAAATTGCATCGGAATTAAATACAAAAGGCACAATGCCGAATTAACTACAAGAAGACGGACTCTTCTTACTGTCTATGCTTTGAACCACTCCATTGACACTAGTTATAGATTCCGATGCTTCACTCCAGTTTTACTGTATCCGTTGTACCTTCTTATTGACGATGAAACACAGAAATTGCATCGGCATTAAATAGAAAAGGCACAATGCCGACTTAAGTACAAGAAGACTGACTCTTCTTACTGTCTATGTTTTGAACCATTCCTGTGACACAAGTTATAGATTCCGATGCTTCACTCCAGGTTTACTATATCCCTTGGACCTTCTTATTGATGATGAAACACAGAAAATTCATCGGAATTAAATACAAAAGGCACAATGCCGACTTAAGGACAAAAAGACTGACTCTTCTTACTGACTATGTTTTGAACCATTCCTGAGACACTAGTTATAGTTCCCGATGCTTCACTTCAGGTTTACTGTATCCCTCTGACCTTCTTATTGACGATGAAACACAGAAATTGCATCGGAATTAAATAGAAACGCCACAATGGCTACTTAAGTACAAGAAGACTGACTCTTCTTACTGGCTATGTTGTGAACCATTCCTGTGACACTAGTTATAGATTCCGATGCTTCACTATAGCTTTACTTATCCCTCTGACCATATTGCCGATGAAACACAGAAATTGCATCGGAATTAAATACAAAAGGCACAATGCCGACTAAAGTACAAGAAAACTGACTCTTCTACTGTCTATGTTTTGAACCATTTCTGTGACACTAGTTGCAGTGTCCAATGCTTCACTTCAGGTTTACTGTATCCCTTGGGCCTTCTTATAGACGATGAATCACAGAAATTGAATCGGAATTAAACACAAAAGGCACAATGCCGACTAAAGTACAAGATGACTGACTCTTCTTACTGTCCATATTTTGAACCATTCCAGTGACACTAGTTATAGATTCCGATGCTTCACTTCGGGTTTACTGTATCCCTTGGCCCTTCTTATTGACTGTCAAAGACAGAATTTGCATCGGAATTATATACAAAAGGCACAATGCCGACTTAAGTACATGAAGACCGACACTTCTTACTGACTATGTTTTGAACCATTCCTGTGACACTAGTTATAGATTCCGATGCTTCACTTGAGGTTTACTGTATTCCTTGGACCTTCTTACTAACGATGAAACACAGAAATTGCATCGGAATTAAACACAAAAGGCACAATACCGACTTAAGTACATGAAGACCGACTCTTCCTACTGACTATGCTTTGAACCTCTCCTGTGATACTAGTTATAGATTCCGATGCTTCTCTTGAGGTTTACTGTATCCCTTAGACCTTCTTATTGACGATGAAACAAAGAAATTGCATCGGAATTAAATACAAAAGGCACAATGCCCACTTAAGTACAAGAAGACTGACTCATCTTACCGTCTATGTTTCGAACCATTCCTGTGACACTAGTTATAGATTCCGATGCTTCACTTCAGGTTTACTGTATCCCTTGGACCTTCGTATTGACGATGAAACACAGAAATTGCATCGGAAATAAATAGAAAAGGCTCAATGCCGACTTAAGTACAAGAAGACTGACTCTTCTTACTGACCATGTTTTGAACCATTCCTGTGACACTAGTTATAGATTCCGATGCTTCACTTGAGGTTTACTGTATCCCTTGGACCTACTTATTGACGATGCAACACAGAAATTGCATCGGAATTAAATGCAAAAGGCGCAATGCCGACTTAAGTACAAGAAGACTGACTCTTTTTATTGACTATGTTTTGAACCATTCCTGTGACACTAGTTATAGATTCCGATGCTTCACTTCAGGTTTACTGTATCCCTCTGACCTTCTAATTGACGATGAAACACAGTAATTGCATCGGAATTAAATAGAAAAGGCACAATGCCGACTTATGTACAAGACGACTGACTTTTCTTACTGTCTATGTTTTGAACCATTCGTGTGACACTAGTTATAGAATCCGATGCTTCACTTCAGGTTTACTGTAACCCTTGGACCTTCTTATTGACGATGAAACACAAAAATTGCATCGGAATTAAATACAAAAGGCACAATGCCGACTTAAGTACAAGAAACTGACTCTTCTGACTGACTATGTTTTGAACCATTCCTGTGACACTAGTTATAGATTCCGATGCTTTACTTCAGGTTTACTGTATTCCTTGGACCTTCTTATTGACGATGAAACACAGAAATTGCATGGGAATTAAATACAAAAGGCACAATGCCGACTTAAGTACAAGAAGTCTGACTCTTCCTAATGTCTATGGTTTGAACCATTCCTGTGACACTAGTTATAGATTGCGATGCTTCACTTCAGTTTTACTGTATCCCTCTGACCTTCTTATTGACGACGAAACACAGAAATTGCATCGGAATTAAACACAAAAGGCACAATGCCGACTTAAGTAGAAGAAGACTGACTCTTCTTACTGTCTATGTTTGAACCATTCCTGTGACACTAGTTATAGATTCCGATGCCTTACTTCAGGTTTACTGTATTCCTTGGACCTTCTTATTGACGATGAAACACAGAAATTGCATGGGAATTAAATACAAAAGGCACAATGCCGACTTAAGTACAAGAAGTCTGACTCTTCCTAATGTCTATGGTTTGAACCATTCCTGTGACACTAGTTATAGATTCCGATGCTTCACTTCAGGTTTATTGGATCCCTTGGACCATCTTATTGACGATGAAACACAGAAATTGCATCGGAATTAAATACAAAAGGCACAATGCCAACTTAAGTACATGAAGACCGACTCTTCCTACTGACTATGTTTTGAACCATTCCTGTGACACTAGTTACAGATTCCGATGCTTCACCTCAGGTTTAGTGTATCCCCTGGACCTTCATATTGACGATGAAACACAGAAATTGCATCGGAATTAAATACAAAAGGCACAATGCCGAATTAAGTACAAGAAGACTGACTCTTCTTACTGTCTATGCTTTGAACCATTCCATTGACACTAGTTATAGATTCCGATGCTTCACTCCAGTTTTACTGTATCCGTTGTACCTTCTTATTGACGATGAAACACAGAAATTGCATCGGCATTAATTAGAAAAGGCACAATGCCGACTTAAGTACAAGAAGACTGACTCTTCTTACTGTCTATGTTTTGAACCATTCCTGTGACACAAGTTATAGATTCCGATGCTTCACTCCAGGTTTACTATATCCCTTGGACCTTCTTATTGATGATGAAACACAGAAAATTCATCGGAATTAAATACAAAAGACACAATGCCGACTTAAGGACAAAAAGACTGACTCTTCTTACTGACTATGTTTTGAACCATTCCTGAGACACTAATTATAGTTCCCGATGCTTCACTTCAGGTTTACAGTATCGCTCTGACCTTCTTATTGACGATGAAACACAGAAATTGCATCGGAATTAAATAGAAACGCCACAATGGCTACTTAAGTACAAGAAGACTGACTCTTCTTACTGGCTATGTTTTGAACCATTCCTGTGACATTAGTTATAGATACCGATGCTTCACTTCAGGTTTACTGTATCCCTCTGACATTCTTATTGACGATAAAACACAGAAATTGCACCGGAATTAAATAGAAACGCCACAATTCCTACTTAGGTACAAGAAAACTGACTCTTCTTACTGGCTACGTTTTGAACCATTGCTGTGACACTAGTTATAGATTCCGATGCTTCACTCCAGGTTTATTGTATCCCTTGGACCTTCTTATTGACGATGAAACACAGAAATTGCATCGGAATTAAATAAAAAAGGCGCAACGCCGACTTAGGGACAAGAAGACTGACTGTTCTTACTGACTATGTTTTGAACCATTCCTGTGACACTAGTTATAGATTCCGATGCTTTACTTCAGGTTTATTGTATCCCTCTGACCTTCTTATTGACGATGAAACACAGAAATTGCATCGGAAATAAATAGAAAAGGCTCAATGCCGACTTAAGTACAAGAAGACTGACTCTTCTTACTGACCATGTTTTGAACCATTCCTGTGACACTAGTTATAGATTCCGATGCTTCACTCCAGCTTTACTTATCCCTCTGACCATATTGCCGATGAAACACAGAAATTGCATCAAAATTAAATACAAAAGGCACAATGCCGACTAAAGTACAAGAAAACTGACTCTTCTACTGTTTATGTTTTGAACTATTTCTGTGACACTAGTTGCAGAGTCCGATGCTTCACTTCAGGTATACTGTATCCCTTGCGCCTTCTTATAGACGATGAATCACAGAAATTGAATTGGAATTAAACACAAAAGGCACAATGCCGACTAAAGTACAAGATGACTGACTGTTCTTACTGTCCATATTTTGAACCATTCCAGTGACACTAGTTATAGATTCCGATGCTTCACTTCAGGTTTACTGTATCCCTTGGCCCTTCTTATTGACGATCAAAGACAGAAATTGCATCGGAATTATATACAAATGGCACAATGCCGACTTAAGTACATGAAGACCGACACTTCTTCCTGACTATGTTTTGAACCATTCCTGTGACACTAGTTATAGATTCCGATGCTTCACTTGAGGTTTACTGTATCCCTTAGACCTTCTTTTTGACGATGAAACACAGAAATTGCATCGGAATTAAATACAAAAGGCACAATGCCGACTTAAGTACAAGAAGACTGACTCATCTTACCGTCTATGTTTTGAACCATTCCTGTGACACTAGTTATAGATTCCGATGCTTCACTTCAGGTTTACTGTATCCCTTGGACCTTCTTATTGACGATGAAACACAGAAATTGCATCGGAATTAAACAGAAAAGGCACAATGCCGACTTAAGTACAAGAAGACTGACTCTTCCTACTGTCTATGTTTTGAACCATTCCTGTGACACTAGTTATAGATTCCGATGCTTCACTTGAGGTTTACTGTATCCCTTGGACCTACTTATTGACGATGAAACACAGAAATTGCATCGGAATTAAATACAAAAGGCGCAATGCCGACTTAAGTACAAGAAGACTGACTCTTTTTACTGACTATGTTTTGAACCATTCCTGTGACACTAGTTATAGATTCCGATGCTTCACTTCAGGTTTACTGTATCCCTCTGACCTTCTAATTGACGATGAAACACAGTAATTGCATCGGAATTAAATAGAAAAGGCACAATGCCGACTTAAGTAAAAGACGACTGACTTTTCTTACTGTCTATGTTTTGAACCATTCGTGTGACACTAGTTATAGAATCCGATGCTTCACTTCAGGTTTACTGTATCCCTTGGACCTTCTTATTGACGATGACACACTGAAATTGCATCGGAATTAAATACAAAAGGCACAATGCCGACTTAAGTACCAGAAACTGACTCTTCTTACTGGCTATGTTTTGAACCATTCCTGTGACACTAGTTATAGATCCCGATGCTTCGCTTCAGGTTTACTGTATCCCTCTGACCTTTTTATTGACGATGAAACACAGAATTTGCATCGGAATTAAATAGAAACGCCACAATGCCTACTTAAGTACAAGAAGACTGACTCTTCTTCCTGGCTATGTTTTGAACCATTCCTGTGACACTAGTTATAGATTGCGATGCTTCACTTCAGGTTTACTGTATCCCTCTGACCTTCTTATTGACGACGAAACACAGAAATTGCATCGGAATTAAACACAAAAGGCACAATGCCGACTTAAGTACAAGAAGACTGACTCTTCTTACTGTCTATGTTTGAACCATTCCTGTGACACTAGTTATAGATTCCGATGCTTCTCTTCAGGTTTACTGTATTCCTTGGACCTTCTTATTGACGATGAAACACAAAATTGCATCGGAATTAAAAACAAAAGGCACAATGCCGACTTAAGTAGAAGAAGTCTGACTCTTCCTAATGTCTATGGTTTGAACCATTCCTGTGACACTAGTTATAGATTCCGATGCTTCACTTCAGGTTTATTGGATCCCTTGGACCATCTTATTGACGATGAAACACAGAAATTGCATCGGAATTAAATACAAAAGGCACAATGCCAACTTAAGTACATGAAGACCGACTCTTCCTACTGACTATGTTTGAACCATTCCTGTGACACTACTTACAGATTCAGATGCTTCAGCTCAGGTTTTGTGTATCCCCTGGACCTTCTTATTGACGATGAAACACAGAAATTGCATCGGAATTAAATACAAAAGGCACAATGCCGAATTAAGTACAATAAGACTGACTCTTCTTACTGTCTATGCTTTGAACCATTCCATTGACACTAGTTATAGATTCCGATGCTTCACTCCAGTTTTACTGTATCCGTTGTACCTTCTTATTGACGATGAAACACAGAAATTGCATCGGCATTAAATAGAAAAGGCACAATGCCGACTTAAGTACAAGAAGACTGACTCTTCTTACTGTCTATGCTTTGAACCATTCCTGTGACACAAGTTATAGATTCCGATGCTTTACTCCAGGTTTACTATATCCCTTACACCTTCTTATTGATGATGAAACACAGAAAATTCATCGGAATTAAATACAAAAGGCACAATGCCGACTTAAGGACAAGAAGACTGACTCTTCTTACTGACTATGTTTTGAACCATTCCTGAGACACTAGTTATAGTTCCCGATGCTTCACTTCAGGTTTACTGTATCCCTTGGACCTTCTTATTGACGATGAAACACAGAAATTGCATCGGAATTAAATAGAAACGCCACAATGGCTACTTAAGTACAAGAAGACTGACTCTTCTTACTGGCTATGTTTTGAACCATTGCTGTGACACTAGTTATAGATACCGATGCTTCACTTCAGGTTTACTGTATCCCTCTGACATTCTTATTGACGATAAAACACAGAAATTGCACCGGAATTAAATAGAAACGCCACAATTCCTACTTAGGTACAAGAAAACTGACTCTTCTTACTGGCTACGTTTTGAACCATTCCTGTGACACTAGTTATAGATTCCGATGCTTCACTCCAGGTTTATTGTATCCCTTGGACCTTCTTATTGACGATGAAACACAGAAATTGCATCGGAATTAAATAAAAAAGGCACAACGCCGACTTAGGGACAGGAAGACTGACTGTTCTTACTGACTATGTTTTGAACCATTCCTGTGACACTAGTTATAGATTCCGATGCTTTACTTCAGGTTTATTGTATCCCTCTGACCTTCTTATTGACGATGAAACACAGAAATTGCATCGGAATTAAATAGAAAAGGCTCAATGCAGACTTAAGTACAAGAAGACTGACTCTTCTTACTGACCATGTTTTGAACCATTCCTGTGACACTAGTTATAGATTCCGATGCTTCACTCCAGCTTTACTTATCCCTGTGGCCATATTGCAGATGAAACACAGAAATTGCATCGGAATTAAATACAAAAGGCACAATGCCGACTTAAGTACAAGAAGACTGACTCATCTTACCGTCTATGTTTTGAATCATTCCTGTGACACTAGTTTTAGATTCCGATGCTTCACTTCAGGTTTACTGTATCCCTTGGACCTTCTTATTGACGATGAAACACAGAAATTGCATCGGAATTAAACAGAAAAGGCACAATGCCGACTTAAGTACAAGAAGACTGACTCTTCCTACTGTCTATGTTTTGAACCATTCCTGTGACACTAGTTATAGATTCCGATGCTTCATTTGAGGTTTACTGTATCCCTTGGACCTACTTATTGACGATGAAACACAGAAATTGCATCGGAATTAAATACAAAAGGCGCAATGCCGACTTAAGTACAAGATGACTGACTCTTTTTACTGACTATGTTTTGAACCATTCCTGTGACACTAGTTATAGATTCCGATGCTTCGCTTCAGGTTTACTGTATCCCTCTGACCTTCTAATTGACGATGAAACACAGTAATTGCATCGGAATTAAATACGAAAGGCACAATGCCGACTTAAGTACAAGAAGACTGACTCTTCTTACTGAATATGTTTTGAACCATTCCTGTAACACTAGTTATAGATTCCTATGCTTGACTTCAGTTTTATTGTATCCCTTGTACCTACTTATTGACGATAAAACACAGAAATTGCATCGGAATTAAATACAAAAGGCACAATGCCGACTTAAGTACAAGAAACTGACTCTTCTTACTGACTATGTTTTGAACCATTCCTGTGACACTAGTTATAGATCCCGATGCTTCGCTTCAGGTTTACTGTATCCCTCTGACCTTCTTATTGACGATGAAACACAGAATTTGCATCGGAATTAAATAGAAACGCCACAATGCCTACTTAAGTACAAGAAGACTGACTCTTCTTCCTGGCTATGTTTTGAACCATTCCTGTGACACTAGTTATAGATTCCGATGCTTGACTTCAGTTTTACTGTATCCCTTGTACCTTCTTATTGACGATAAAACACAGAAATTGCATCGGAATTAAATACAAAAGGCACAATGCCGACTTAAGTACAAGAAGACTGACCCCTCTTCCTGTCTATGATTTGAACCATTCCTGTGACTTTAGTTATGGATTCCGATGCTTAACTTCAGGTTTACTGTATCCCTCTGACCTTCTTATTGACGATGAAACACAGAAATTGCATCGGAATTAAATACGAAAGGCACAATGCCGACTTAAGTACAAGAAGACTGACTCTTCTTACTGACTATGTTTTGAACCATTCCTGTGACACTAGTTATAGATTGCGATGCTTCACTTCAGGTTTACTGTATCCCTCTGACCTTCTTATTGACGACGAAACACAGATATTGCATCGGAATTAAACACAAAAGGCACAATGCCGTCTTAAGTACAAGAAGACTGACTCTTCTTACTGTCTACGTTTGAACCATTCCTGTGACACTAGTTATAGATTCCGATGCTTCACTTCAGGTTTACTGTATTCCTTGGACCTTCTTATTGACGATGAAACACAGAAATTGCATCGGAATTAAATACAAAAGACACAATGCCGACTTAAGTAGAAGAAGTCTGACTCTTCCTAATTTCTATGGTTTGAACCATTCCTGTGACACTAGTTATAGATTCCGATGCTTCACGTTAGGTTTATTGGATCCCTTGGACCATCTTATTGTCGATGAAACACAGAAATTGCATCGGAATTAAATACAAAAGGCACAATGCCAACTTAAGTACATGAGGACCGACTCTTCCTACTGACTATGTTTTGAACCATTCCTGTGACACTAGTTACAGATTCCGATGCTTCACCTCAGGTTTAGTGTATCCCCTGGAACTTCTTATTGACGATGAAACACAGAAATTGCATCGGAATTAAATACAAAAGGCACAATGCCTAATTAAGTACAAGAAGACTGACTCTTCTTACTGTCTATGCTTTGAACCATTCCTGTGACACTAGTTATAGATTCCGATGCTTCACTCCAGTTTTACTGTATCCGTTGTACCTTCTTATTGACGATGAAACACAGAAATTGCATCGGCATTATATAGAAAAGGCACATGCCGACTTGAGTACAAGAAGACTGACTCTTCTTACTGTCTATGTTTTGAAAAATTTCTGTGACACTAGTTGCAGAGTCCGATGCTTCACTTCAGGTTTACTGTATCCCTTGGGCCTTCTTATAGACGATGAATCACAGAAATTGAATCGGAATTAAACACAAAAGGCACAATGCCGACTAAAGTACAAGATGACTGAATATTCTTACTGTCCATACTTTGAACCATTCCAGTGACACTAGTTATAGATTCCGATGCTTGACTTCAGTTTTTCTGTATCCCTTGGACCTTCTTATTGACGATGAAACACAGAAATTGCATTGGAATTAAATACAAAAGGCACAATGCCGACTTAAGTACAAGAAGACAGACTCTTGCTACTGTCTATGTTTTGAACCATTCCTGTGACACTAGTTATAGATTCCGATGCTTCACTTGAGGTTTACTGTATCCCTTGGACCTTCTTATTGACGATGAAACACAGAAATTGCGTCGGAATTTAATACAAAAGGCACAATGTCGACTTAAGTACATGAAGACCGACTCTTCCTACTGACTATGCTTTGAACCTTTCCTGTGACACTAGTTATTGTTTCCGATGCTTCTCTTGAGGTTTACTGTATCCCTTAGACCTTCTTATTGACGATGAAACACAGAAATTGCATCGGAATTAAATAGAAAAGGCACAATGCCGACGTAAGTACAAGAAGACTGACTCATCTTACCGTCTATGTATTGAACCATTCCATTGACACTAGTTATAGATTCCGATGCTTCACTCCGGTTTTACTGTATCCCTTGTACCTTCTTATTGACGATGAAACACAGAAATTGCATCGGAATTAAATAGAAAAGGGCAAAATGCCGACTTAAGTACAAGAAGACTGACTCTTCTTACTGTCTATGTTTTGAACCATTCCTGTGACACTAGTTATAGATTCCGATGCTTCACTCCAGGTTTACTGTATCCCTTGGACCTTCTTATTGACGATGAAAGACAGAAAATTCATCGGAATTAAATACAAAAGGCACAATGCCGATGTAAGGACAAGAAGACTGACTCTTCTTACTGACTATGTTTTGAACCATTCCTGTGACACTAGTTATAGATCCCGATGCTTCACTTCAGGTTTACTGTATCCCTCTGACCTTCTTATTGACGATGAAACACAGAAATTGCATCGGAATTAAATAGAAACGCCACAATGGCTACTTAAGTACAAGAAGACTGACTCATCTTACTGGCTATGCTTTGAACCATTCCCGTGACACTAGTATTAGATTCCGATGCTTGACTTCAGTTTTACTGTATCCCTTGGACCTTCTTATTGACGATGAATCACAGAAATTGCATCGGAATCAAATACAAAGGGCAAAATGCCTACTTAAGTACACGGAAACAGACTCTTCTAAGACTCTATGTTTTGAACCATTCCTGTGACTCTAGTTACAGATTCCGATGCTTCACTCCAGGTTTATTGTATCCCTTGGACCTTCTTATTGACGATGAAACACAGAAATTGCATCGGAATTAAATAAAAAAGGCACAATGCCGACTTAGGGACAAGAAGACTGACTGTTCTTACTGACTATGTTTTGAACCATTCCTGTGACACTAGTTATAGATTCCGATGCTTTACTTCAGGTTTATTGTATCCCTCTGACCTTCTTATTGACGATGAAACACAGAAATTGCATCGGAAATAAATAGAAAAGGCTCAATGCCGACTTAAGTACAAGAAGACTGACTCTTCTTACTGACCATGTTTTGAACCGTTCCTGTGACACTAGTTATAGATTCCGATGCTCCACTCCAGCTTTACTTATCCCTCTGACCATATTGCCGATGAAACACAGAAATTGCATCGGAGTTAAATACAAAAGGCACAATGCCGACTAAAGTACAAGAAAACTGACTCTTCTACTGTCTGTGTTTTGAACCATTTCTGTGACACTAGTTGCAGAGTCCGATGCTTCACTTCAGGTTTACTGTATCCCTTGGGCCTTCTTATAGACGATGAATCACAGAAATTGAATCGGAATTAAACACAAAAGGCACAATGCCGACTAAAGTACAAGATGACTGACTCTTCTTACTGTCCATATTTTGAACCATTCCAGTGACACTAGTTATAGATTCCGATGCTTCACTTCAGGTTTACTGTATCCCTTGGCCCTTCTTATTGACGATCAAAGACAGAAATTGCATCGGAATTATATACAAAAGGCACAATGACGTCTTAAGTACATGAAGACCGACACATCTTACTGACTATGTTTTGAACCATTCCTGTGACACTAGTTATAGATTCCGATGCTTCACTTGTGGTTTACTGTATCCCTTGGACCTTCTTACTGATGATGACACACAGAAATTGCATCGGAATTAAACACAAAAGGCACAATGCCGACTTAAGCACAAGAAGACTGACTCATCTTACTGTCTATGTTTTGAACCATTCCTGTGACACTAGTTATAGATTCCGATGCTTCACTTCAGCTTTACTGTATCCCTCTGACCTTCTTATTGACGATGAAACACTGAAATTGCATCAGAATTAAATATAAAAGGTACAATGCCAACATAAGTACAAGACGACTGACTTTTCTCACTGTCTATGTTTTGAACCATTCCTGTCACACTAGTCATAGATTCCGACGCATCACTTGAGGTTTACTGTAGCCCTTGGACCTTCTTATTGACGATGAAACACAGAAATTGCATCGGAATTAAACACAATAGGCACAATGCAGACTTAGGTACATAAAGACTGACTCTTCATATTGACTATCTTTTGAAACATTCCTGGACACTAGTTATAGATCCGAAGCTTTACTTCAGGTTTACTGTTTCCCTCTGACCTTCTTATTGACGATGAAACACAGAAATTGCATCGGAATTAAATGCAAAAGGCACAATGCTGACTGAAGTACAAGAAGACTGACTCTATTTACTGACTATGATTTGAACCATTCGTGTGACACTAGTTATGGATTCGGATGCTTCGCTTCGGGTATACTGTATCCCCCTGACCTTCTTATTGACGATGAAACACAGAAATCGCATCGGAATGAAATACAAAAGGCACAATGCCGACTGAAGTACAAGAAGACTGACTCTTCTTACTGACTATGTTTTGAACCATTCCTGTGACACTAGTTATAGATACCGATGCTTCACTTCAGGTTTACTGTATCCCTCTGACCTTCTTATTGACGATGAAACACAGAATTTGCACCGGAATTAAATAGAAACGCCACAATTCCTACTTAGGTACAAGAAAACTGACTCTTCTTACTGGCTACGTTTTGAACCATTCCTGTGACACTAGTTATAGATTCCGATGCTTGACTTCAGTTTTTCTGTATCCCTTGGACCTTCTTATTGACGATGAAACACAGGAATTGCATCGGAATTAAATACAAAAGGCACAATGCCGACTTAAGTACAAGAAGACTGACTCTTCCTACTGTCTATGTTTTGAACCATTCCTGTGACACTAGTTATAGATTCCGATGCATCACTTGATGTTTACTGTATCCCTTGGACCTTCTTATTGACGATGAAACACAGAAATTGCGTCGGAATTTAATACAAAAGGCACAATGCCGACTTAAGTACAAGAAGACCGACACTTCTTACTGACTATGTTTTGAACCATTCCTGTGACACTAGTTATAGATTCCGATGCTTCACTTGTGGTTTACTGTATCCCTTGGACCTTCTTACTGACGATGAAACACAGAAATTGCATCGGAATTAAACACAAAAGGCACAATGCCGACTTAAGCACAAGAAGACTGACTCATCTTACTGTCTATGTTTTGAACCATTCCTGTGACACTAGTTATAGATCCCGATGCTTCACTTCAGGTTTACTGTATCCCTCTGACCTTCTTATTGACGATGAAACACTGAAATTGCATCAGAATTAAATATAAAAGGTACAATGCCAACATAAGTACAAGACGACTGACTTTTCTCACTGTCTATGCTTTGAACCATTCCTGTCACACTAGTCATAGATTCCGACGCTTCACTTGAGGTTTACTGTAGCCCTTGGACCTTCTTATTGACGATGAAACACAGAAATTGCATCGGAATTAAACACAATAGGCACAATGCAGACTTAGGTACATAAAGACTGACTCTTCATATTGACTATCTTTTGAAACATTCCTGGACACTAGTTATAGATCCGATGCTTCACTTCAGGTTTACTGTTTCCCTCTGACCTTCTTATTGACGATGAAACACAGAAATTGCATCGGAATTAAATGCAAAAGGCACAATGCTGACTGAAGTACAAGAAGACTGACTCTATTTACTGACTATGATTTGAACCATTCGTGTGACACTAGTTATGGATTCGGATGCTTCACTTCGGGTATACTGTATCCCCCTGACCTTCTTATTGACGATGAAACACAGAAATCGCATCGGAATTAAATACAAAAGGCACAATGCCGACTGAAGTACAAGAAGACTGACTCTTCTTACTGACTATGTTTTGAACCATTCCTGTGACACTAGTTATAGATACCGATGCTTCACTTCAGGTTTACTGTATCCCTCTGACCTTCTTATTGACGATGAAACACAGAATTTGCACCGGAATTAAATAGAAACGCCACAATTCCTACTTAGGTACAAGAAAACTGACTCTTCTTACTGGCTACGTTTTGAACCATTCCTGTGACACTAGTTATAGATTCCGATGCTTGACTTCAGTTTTTCTGTATCCCTTGGACCTTCTTATTGACGATGAAACACAGGAATTGCATCGGAATTAAATACAAAAGGCAAAATGCCGACTTAAGTACAAGAAGACTGACTCTTCTTACTGTCTATGTTTTGAACCATTCCTGTGACACTAGTTATAGATTCCGATGCTTCACTCCAGGTTTACTGTATCCCTTGGGCCTTCTTATTGACGATGAAAGACAGAAAATTCATCGGAATTAAATACAAAAGGCACAATGCCGATGTAAGGACAAGAAGACTGACTCTTCTTACTGACTATGTTTTGAACCATTCCTGTGACACTAGTTATAGATCCCGATGCTTCACTTCAGGTTTACTGTATCCCTCTGACCTTCTTATTGACGATGAAACACAGAAATTGCATCGGAATTAAATAGAAACGCCACAATGGCTACTTAAGTACAAGAAGACTGACTCATCTTACTGGCTATGCTTTGAACCATTCCCGTGACACTAGTATTAGATTCCGATGCTTGACTTCAGTTTTACTGTATCCCTTGGACCTTCTTATTGACGATGAATCACAGAAATTGCATCGGAATCAAATACAAAGGGCAAAATGCCTACTTAAGTACACGGAAACAGACTCTTCTAAGACTCTATGTTTTGAACCATTCCTGTGACTCTAGTTACAGATTCCGATGCTTCACTCCAGGTTTATTGTATCCCTTGGACCTTCTTATTGACGATGAAACACAGAAATTGCATCGGAATTAAATAAAAAAGGCACAATGCCGACTTAGGGACAAGAAGACTGACTGTTCTTACTGACTATGTTTTGAACCATTCCTGTGACACTAGTTATAGATTCCGATGCTTTACTTCAGGTTTATTGTATCCCTCTGACCTTCTTATTGACGATGAAACACAGAAATTGCATCGGAAATAAATAGAAAAGGCTCAATGCCGACTTAAGTACAAGAAGACTGACTCTTCTTACTGACCATGTTTTGAACCGTTCCTGTGACACTAGTTATAGATTCCGATGCTCCACTCCAGCTTTACTTATCCCTCTGACCATATTGCCGATGAAACACAGAAATTGCATCGGAATTAAATACAAAAGGCACAATGCCGACTAAAGTACAAGAAAACTGACTCTTCTACTGTCTATGTTTTGAACCATTTCTGTGACACTAGTTGCAGAGTCCGATGCTTCACTTCAGGTTTACTGTATACCTTGGGCCTTCTTATAGACGATGAATCACAGAAATTGAATCGGAATTAAACACAAAAGGCACAATGCCGACTAAAGTACAAGATGACTGACTCTTCTTACTGTCCATATTTTGAACCATTCCAGTGACACTAGTTATAGATTCCGATGCTTCACTTCAGGTTTACTGTATCCCTTGGCCCTTCTTATTGACGATCAAAGACAGAAATTGCATCGGAATTATATACAAAAGGCACAATGACGTCTTAAGTACATGAAGACCGACACTTCTTACTGACTATGTTTTGAACCATTCCTGTGACACTAGTTATAGATTCCGATGCTTCACTTGTGGTTTACTGTATCCCTTGGACCTTCTTACTGACGATGAAACACAGAAATTGCATCGGAATTAAACACAAAAGGCACAATGCCGACTTAAGCACAAGAAGACTGACTCATCTTATTGTCTATGTTTTGAACCATTCCTGTGACACTAGTTATAGATTCCGATGCTTCACTTCAGCTTTACTGTATCCCTCTGACCTTCTTATTGACGATGAAACACTGAAATTGCATCAGAATTAAATATAAAAGGTACAATGCCAACATAAGTACAAGACGACTGACTTTTCTCACTGTCTATGTTTTGAACCATTCCTGTCACACTAGTCATAGATTCCGACGCTTCACTTGAGGTTTACTGTAGCCCTTGGACCTTCTTATTGACGATGAAACACAGAAATTGCATCGGAATTAAACACAATAGGCACAATGCAGACTTAGGTACATAAAGACTGACTCTTCATATTGACTATCTTTTGAAACATTCCTGGACACTAGTTATAGATCCGATGCTTTACTTCAGGTTTACTGTTTCCCTCTGACCTTCTTATTGACGATGAAACACAGAAATTGCATCGGAATTAAATGCAAAAGGCACAATGCTGACTGAAGTACAAGAAGACTGACTCTATTTACTGACTATGATTTGAACCATTCGTGTGACACTAGTTATGGATTCGGATGCTTCACTTCGGGTATACTGTATCCCCCTGACCTTCTTATTGACGATGAAACACAGAAATCGCATCGGAATTAAATACAAAAGGCACAATGCCGACTGAAGTACAAGAAGACTGACTCTTCTTACTGACTATGTTTTGAACCATTCCTGTGACACTAGTTATAGATACCGATGCTTCACTTCAGGTTTACTGTATCCCTCTGACCTTCTTATTGACGATGAAACACAGAATTTGCACCGGAATTAAATAGAAACGCCACAATTCCTACTTAGGTACAAGAAAACTGACTCTTCTTACTGGCTACGTTTTGAACCATTCCTGTGACACTAGTTATAGATTCCGATGCTTGACTTCAGTTTTTCTGTATCCCTTGGACCTTCTTATTGACGATGAAACACAGGAATTGCATCGGAATTAAATACAAAAGGCACAATGCCGACTTAAGTACAAGAAGACTGACTCTTCCTACTGTCTATGTTTTGAACCATTCCTGTGACACTAGTTATAGATTCCGATGCATCACTTGAGGTTTACTGTATCCCTTGGACCTTCTTATTGACGATGAAACACAGAAATTGCGTCGGAATTTAATACAAAAGGCACAATGTAGACTTAAGTACATGAAGACCGACTCTTCCTACTGACTATGCTTTGAACCTTTCCTCTGACACTAGTTATAGATTCCGATGCTTCTCTTGAGGTTTACTGTATCCCTTAGACCTTCTTATTGACGATGAAACACAGAAATTGCATCGGAATTAAATACAAAAGGCACAATGCCGGCTTAAGTACAAGAAGACTGACTCATCTTACCGTCTATGTTTTGAACCATTCCTGTGACACTAGTTATAGATACCGATGCTTCACTTCAGGTTTACTGTATCCCTTGGACCTTCTTATTGACGATGAAACACAGAAATCGCATCGGAATTAAACAGAAAAGGCACAATGCCGACTTAAGTACAGAAGACCGACCCCTCTTCCTGTCTATGATTAGAACCATTCCTGTGACACTAGTTACAGATTCCGATGCTTGACTTCAGTTTTACTGTATCCCTTGGACCTACTTATTGACGATGAAACACAGAAATTGCATCGGAATTAAATACAAAAGGCACAATGCCGACTTAAGTACAAGAAGACTGACTCTTTTTACTGACTATGTTTTGAACCATTCCTGTGACACTAGTTATAGATCCCGATGCTTCGCTTCAGGTTTACTGTATCCCTCTGACCTTCGTATTGACGATGAAACACAGAAATTGCATCGGAATTAATTACGAAAGGCACAATGCCGACTTAAGTACAAGAAGACTGACTCTTCTTACTGACTATGTTTTGAACCATTCCTGTGGCACTAGTTATAGATCCCGATGCTTCGCTTCAGGTTTACTGTATCCCTCTGACCTTCGTATTGACGAAGAAACACAGAAATTGCATCGGAATTAAATACAAAAGGCACATTGCCGACTTAAGTACAAGAAGACTGACCCTCTTCTGGTCTATGATTTGAACCATTCCTGTGACTTTAGTTATAGATTCCGATGCTTTACTTCAGGTTTACTGTATCCCTCTGACCCTCTTATTGACGATGAAACACAGAAATTGCATCGGAATTAATTACGAAAGGCACAATGCCGACTTAAGTACAAGAAGACTGACTCTTCTTACTGACTATGTTTTGAACCATTCCTGTGACACTAGTTATAGATTGCGATGCCTCACTTCAGGTTTACTGTATCCCTCTGACCTTCTTATTGACGACGAAACACAGAAATTGCATCGGAATTAAACACAAAAGGCACAATGCCGACTTAAGTACAAGAAGACTGACTCTTCTTACTGTCTATGTTTGAACCATTCCTGTGACACTAGTTATAGATTCCGATGCTTCACTTCAGGTTTACTGTATTCCTTGGACCTTCTTATTGACGATGAAAACACAGAAATTGCATCGGAATTAAATACAAAAGGCACAATGCCGACTTAAGTACAAGAAGTCTGACTCTTCCTAATGTCTATGGTTTGAACCATTCCTGTGACACTAGTTATAGATTCCGATGCTTCACTTCAGGTTTATTGGATCCCTTGGACCTTCTTATTGACGATGAAACACAGAAATTGCATCGGAATTAAACACAAAAGGCACAATGCCGACTTAAGTACATGAAGACCGACTCTTCATACTGACTATGTTTGAACCATTCCTGTGACACTAGTTATAGATTCGGATGCTTGACTTCAGCTTTACTGTATCCCTCTGACCTTCTAATTGACGATGAAACACAGTAATTGCATCGGAATTAAATAGAAAAGGCACAATGCCGACTTAAGTACAAGACGACTGACTTTTCTTACTGTCTATGTTTTCAACCATTCGTGTGACACTAGTTATAGATTCCGATGCTTCACTCCAGTTTTACTGTATCCCTTGTACCTTCTCATTGACGATGAAACACAGAAATTGCATCGGCATTAAATAGAAAAGGCACAATGCCTACTTAAGTACAAGAAGACTGACTATTCTTACTGTCTATGTTATGATCCATTCCTGTGACACAAGTTATAGATTCCGATGCTTCACTCCAGGTTTACTGTATCCCTTGGACCTTCTTATTGATGATTAAACACAGAAAATTCATCGGAATTAAATACAAAAGGCACAATGCCGACTTAAGGACAAGAAGACTGACTCTTCTTACTGACTATGTTTTGAACCAATCCTGAGACACTAGTTATAGATCCCGATGCTTCACTTCAGGTTTACTGTATCCCTCTGACCTTCTTATTGACGATGATACACAGAAACTGCATCGGAATTAAATAGAAACGCCACAATGGCTACTTAAGTACAAAGAAGACTGACTCTTCTTACTGGCTATGTTTTGAACCATTCCTGTGACACTAGTTATAGATACCGATGCTTCACTTCAGGTTTACTGTATCCCTCTGACCTTCTTATTGACGATGAAACACAGAAATTGCACAGGAATTAAATAGAAACGCCACAATTCCTACTTAGGTACAAGAAAACTGACTCTTCTTACTGGCTACGTTTTGAACCAATCCTGTGACACTAGTTATAGATTCCGATGCTTGACTTCAGTTTTTCTGTATCCCTTGGACCTTCTTATTGACGATGAAACACAGAAATTGCATCGGAATTATATACAAAAGGCACAATGCCGACTTAAGTACAAGAAGACTGACTCTTCCTACTGTCTATGTTTTGAACCATTCCTGTGACACTAGTTATAGATTCCGATGCTTCACTTGAGGTTTACTGTATCCCTAGGACCTTCTTATTGACGATGAAACACAGAAATTGCGTCGGAATTTAATACAAAAGGCACAATGTCGACTTAAGTACATGAAGACCGATTCTTCCTACTGACTATGCTTTGAACCTTTCCTGTGACACTAGTTATAGATTCCGATGCTTCTCTTGAGGTTTACTGTATCCCTTAGACCTTCTTATTGACGATGAAACACAGAAATTGCATCGGAATTAAATACAAAAGGCACAATGCCGACTTAAGTACAAGAAGACTGACTCATCTTACCGTCTATGTTTTGAACCATTCCTGTGACACTACTTATAGATTCCGATGCTTCACTTCAGGTTTACTGTATCGCTTGGACCTTCTTATTGACGATGAATCACAGAAATTGCATCGGAATTAAACACAAAATGCACAATGCCGACTTAAGTACAAGAAGACCGACCCCTCTTCCTCTCTATGATTAGAACCATTCCTGTGACACTAATTATTGATTCCGATGCTTGACTTTCGTTTTACTGTATCCCTTGGACCTACTTATTGACGATGAAACACAGAAATTGCATCGGAATTAAATAGAAACGCCACAATGCCTACTTAAGTACAAGAAGACTGACTCTTCTTCCTGGCTATGCTTTGAACCATTCCTGTGACACTAGTTATAGATTCCGATGCTTCACTTCAGGTTTACTGCATCCCTCTGACCTTCTTATTGATGATGAAACACAGAAATTGCGTCGGAATTAAATACAAAAGGCACAATGCCGACTTAAGTACAAGAAGACTGACTCTTCTTTCTGACTATGTTTTGAACCATTCCTGTGACACTAGTTATAGATTGCAATGCTTCACTTCAGGTTTACTGTATGCCTCTGACCTTCTTATTGACGATGAAACACAGAAATTGCATCGGAATTAAATACAAAAGGCACAATGCCGACTTAAGTACAAGAAGACTGACTCTTCTTACTGTCTGTGTTTAGAACCATTCCTGTGACACTAGTTATAGATTCCGATGCTTCACTTCAGGTATACTGTAACCCATGGACCTTCTTATTGACGATGAAACACAGAAATTGCATCGGATTTAAATACAAAAGGCACAATGCCGACTGAAGTACATGAAGACCGACTCTTCCTACTGACTATGTATTGAACCATTCCTGTGACACTAGTTATAGATTCCGATGCTTCACTTGAGGTTTACAGTATTCCTTGGACCTTCTTATTGACGATGAAACACAGATATTGCATCGGAATTAAATACAAAAGGCACAATGCCGACTTAAGTACAAGAAGACTGACTCTTCTTACTGTCTATGATTTGAACCATTCCTGTGACACCAGTTTTAGATTCCGATGCTTCATTCCAGGTTTACTGTATCCCTTGGACATTCTTACTGACGATGAACCACAGAATTTGCATCGGAATTAAATATGAAATGCACAATGCCGACTTAAGGACAAGAAGACTGACTCTTCTTACTGACTATGTTTCGAACCATTCCTGTGACATTAGCTACAAATTCCGATGCTTCTCTTCAGGTTTACTGTATCCCTCTGACCTTCTTATTGACGATGAAACACAGAAATTGCATCGGAATTAAATACTAAAGGCACAATGCCGACTTAAGTACAAGAAGACTCACTCTTCTTACTGTCTATGTTTTGATCCATTCCATTGACACTAGTTACAGATTGCGATGCTTCACTCCAGGTTTACTGTATCCCTCTGACCTTCTTATTGACGATGAAACACAGAAATTGCATCTGAATTAAATAGAAACGCTACAATGGCTACTTAAGTACAAGAAGACTGACTCTTCTTACTGGCTACGTTTTGAACCAATCCTGTGACACTAGTTATAGATTCCGATGCTTGACTTCAGTTTTTCTGTATCCCTTGGACCTTCTTATTGACGATGAAACACAGAAATTGCATCGGAATTATATACAAAAGGCACAATGCCGACTTAAGTACAAGAAGACTGACTCTTCCTACTGTCTATGTTTTGAACCATTCCTGTGACACTAGTTATAGATTCCGATGCTTCACTTGAGGTTTACTGTATCCCTAGGACCTTCTTATTGACGATGAAACACAGAAATTGCGTCGGAATTTAATACAAAAGGCACAATGTCGACTTAAGTACATGAAGACCGATTCTTCCTACTGACTATGCTTTGAACCTTTCCTGTGACACTAGTTATAGATTCCGATGCTTCTCTTGAGGTTTACTGTATCCCTTAGACCTTCTTATTGACGATGAAACACAGAAATTGCATCGGAATTAAATACAAAAGGCACAATGCCGACTTAAGTACAAGAAGACTGACTCATCTTACCGTCTATGTTTTGAACCATTCCTGTGACACTACTTATAGATTCCGATGCTTCACTTCAGGTTTACTGTATCGCTTGGACCTTCTTATTGACGATGAATCACAGAAATTGCATCGGAATTAAACACAAAATGCACAATGCCGACTTAAGTACAAGAAGACCGACCCCTCTTCCTCTCTATGATTAGAACCATTCCTGTGACACTAATTATAGATTCCGATGCTTGACTTTCGTTTTACTGTATCCCTTGGACCTACTTATTGACGATGAAACACAGAAATTTCATCGGAATTAAATAGAAACGCCACAATGCCTACTTAAGTACAAGAAGACTGACTCCTCTTCCTGGCTATGCTTTGAACCATTCCTGTGACACTAGTTATAGATTCCGATGCTTCACTTCAGGTTTACTGCATCCCTCTGACCTTCTTATTGATGATGAAACACAGAAATTGCGTCGGAATTAAATACAAAAGGCACAATGCCGACTTAAGTACAAGAAGACTGACTCTTCTTTCTGACTATGTTTTGAACCATTCCTGTGACACTAGTTATAGATTGCAATGCTTCACTTCAGGTTTACTGTATGCCTCTGACCTTCTTATTGACGATGAAACACAGAAATTGCATCGGAATTAAATACAAAAGGCACAATGCCGACTTAAGTACAAGAAGACTGACTCTTCTTACTGTCTGTGTTTAGAACCATTCCTGTGACACTAGTTATAGATTCCGATGCTTCACTTCAGGTATACTGTAACCCATGGACCTTCTTATTGACGATGAAACACAGAAATTGCATCGGATTTAAATACAAAAGGCACAATGCCGACTGAAGTACATGAAGACCGACTCTTCCTACTGACAATGTATTGAACCATTCCTGTGACACTAGTTATAGATTCCGATGCTTCACTTGAGGTTTACAGTATTCCTTGGACCTTCTTATTGACGATGAAACACAGATATTGCATCGGAATTAAATACAAAAGGCACAATGCCGACTTAAGTACAAGAAGACTGACTCTTCTTACTGTCTATGATTTGAACCATTCCTGTGACACCAGTTATATATTCCGATGCTTCATTCCAGGTTTACTGTATCCCTTGGACATTCTTATTGACGATGAACCACAGAATTTGCATCGGAATTAAATATGAAATGCACAATGCCGACTTAAGGACAAGAAGACTGACTCTTCTTACTGACTATGTTTCGAACCATTCCTGTGATATTAGCTACAAATTCCGATGCTTCTCTTCAGGTTTACTGTATCCCTCTGACCTTCTTATTGACGATGAAACACAGAAATTGCATCGGAATTAAATACTAAAGGCACAATGCCGACTTAAGTACAAGAAGACTCACTCTTCTTACTGTCTATGTTTTGATCCATTCCATTGACACTAGTTACAGATTGCGATGCTTCACTCCAGGTTTACTGTATCCCTCTGACCTTCTTATTGACGATGAAACACAGAAATTGCATCTGAATTAAATAGAAACGCTACAATGGCTACTTAAGTACAAGAAGACTGACTCTTCTTACTGGCTATGTTTTGAACCATTCCTGTGACACTAGTTATAGATTCCGATGCTTGACTTCAGTTTTTCTGTATCCCTTGGACCTTCTTATTGACGATGAAACACTGAAATTGCATCGGAATTAAATACAAAAGGCACAATGCCGACTTAAGTACAAGAAGACTGACTCTTCCTACTGTCTATGTTTTGAACCATTCCTGTGACTCTAGTTATATATTCCGATGCTTCACTTGAGGTTTACTGTATCCCTTGGACCTTCTTATTGACGATGAAACACAGAAATTGCGTCGGAATTTAATACAAAAGGCACAATGTCGACTTAAGTACAAGAAGTCTGACTCTTCTTACTGACTATGTTTTGAACCATTCCTGAGACACTAGTTATAGATCCCGATGCTTCATTTCAGGTTTACTGTATCCCTCTGACCATCTTATTGACGATGAAACACAGAAATTGCATCGAAATTAAATAGAAACGCCACAATGCCTACTTAAGTACAAGAAGACTGACCCCTCTTCCTGTCTATGATTTGAACCATTCCTGTGACTTTAGTTATAGATTCCGATGCTTCACTTCAGGTTTACAGTATCCCTCTGACCTTCTTATTGACGATGAAACACAGAAATTGCATCGCAATTAAATACGAAATGAGCAATGCCGACTTAAGTACAAGAAGACTGACTCTTCTTACTGACTATGTTTGAACCATTCCTGTGACTTTAGTTATAGATTCCGATGCTTCACTTCAGGTTTACAGTATCCCTCTGACCTTCTTATTGACGATGAAACACAGAAATTGCATCGCAATTAAATACGAAATGAGCAATGCCGACTTAAGTACAAGAAGACTGACTCTTCTTACTGACTATGTTTGAACCATTCCTGTGACACTAGTTATAGATTGCGATGCTTCACTTCAGGTTTACTGTATCCCTCTGACCTTCTGATTGACGACGAAACACAGAAATTGCATCGGAATTAAACACAAAAGGCACAATGCCGACTTAAGTACAAGAAGACTGACTCTTCTTACTGTCTATGTTTGAACCATTCCTGTGACACTAGTTATAGATTCCGATGCTTCACTTCAGGTTTACTGTATTCCTTGGACCTTCTTATTGGCGATTAAACACAGAAATTGCATCCGAATTAAATACAAAAGGCATAATGCCGACTTAAGTACAAGAAGTCTGACTCTTCCTAATGTCTTTGGTTTGAACCATTCCTGTGACACTAGTTATAGATTCCGATGCTTCACTCCTGCTTTACTGTATCCCTTGGACCTTCTTATTGATGATGAAACACAGAAAATTCATCGGAATTAAATACAAAAGGCACAATGCCGACTTAAGTACAAGAAGACTGACTCTTCTTACTGACTATGTTTTGAACCATTCCTGAGACACTAGTTATAGATCCCGATGCTTCATTTCAGGTTTACTGTATCCCTCTGACCTTCTTATTGACGATGAAACACAGAAATTGCATCGGAATTAGATAGAAACGCCACAATGGCTACTTAAGTACAAGAAGACTGACTCTTCTTACTGGCTATGTTTTGATCCATTCCTGTGACACTAGTTATAGATTCCGATGCTTCAGTTCAGGTTTATTGTATCCCTCTGTCCTTCTTGTTGACGATGAAACACAGAAATTGCATCGGAGTTAAATAGAAAAGGCACAATGTCGACTTAAGTTCAAGAAGACTGTCTCTTCTTACTGTCTATGTTTGAACCATTCCTGTGACACCAGTTATAGATTCCGATGCATCACTCCAGGTTTACTGTATCCCTTGGCCCTTCTTATTGACGATGAAACACAGGAATTGCATCGGAATTAAATAAAAAAGGCACAATGCCGACTTAGGGACAAGAAGACTGACTGTTCTTACTGACTATGTTTGAACCATTCCTGTGACACTAGTTATAGATTCCGATGCTTCACTTCAGGTTTATTGTATCCCTCTGACCTTCTTGTTGACGATGAAACACAGAAATTGCATCGCAAATAAATAGAAAAGGCACAATGCCGACTTAAGTACAAGAAGACTGACTCTTTTTACTGTCTATGTTTTGAACCATTCCTGTGACACTAGTTATAGATTCCGATGCTTCACTCCAGGTTTACTGTATCCCTTGGACCTTCTTATTGACGATGAAACTCAGAAATTGCATCGGATATAATACAAAAGGCAAAATGCCGACATAAGTACAAGAAGACTGACTCTTCTTACTGTCCATATTTTGAACCATTCCAGTGACACTAGTTATAGATTCCGATGCTTCACTTTAGGTTTACTGTATCCCTTGGTCCTTCTAATTGACGATGAAACACAGAAATTGCATCGGAATTAAACACAAAAGGCACAATGCCGACTTAAGTACAAGAAGACTGACTCTTCTTACTGTCTATGTTTGAAGCATTCCTGTGACAGTAGTTATAGATTCCGATGCTTCACTTCAGGTTTACTGTATTCCTTGGACCTTCTTATTGACGATGAAACACAGAAATTGCATCGGAATTAAATACAAAAGGCACAATGCCGACTTAAGTACAAGAAGTCTGACTCTTCCTAATGTCTATGGTTTGAACCAGTCCTGTGACACTAGTTATAGATTCCGATGCTTCACTTCAGGTTTATTGGATCCCTTGGACCTTCTTATTGACGATGAAACACAGAAATTGCATCGGAATTAAATACAAAAGGCACAATGCCGACTTAAGTACATGAAGACCGACTCTTCCTACTGACTATGTTTTGAACCATTCCTGTGACACTAGTTATAGATTCCGATGCTTCATCTCAGGTTTACTGTATCCCCTGGACCTTCTTATTGACGATGAAACACAGAAATTACATCGGAATTAAATACAAAAGGCACAATGCCGAATTAAGTACAAGAAGACTGACGCTTCTTACTGTCTATGCTTTGAACCATTCCATTGACACTAGTTATAGATTCCGATGCTTCACTCCAGTTTTACTGTATCCCATGTACCTTCTTATTGACGATGAAACACAGAAATTGCATCGGCATTAAATAGAAAAGGCACAATGCCGACTTAAGTACAAGAAGACTGACTATTCTTACTGTCTATGTTTTGAACCATTCCTGTGACAAAAGTTATAGATTCCGATGCTTCACTCCAGGTTTACTGTATCCCTTGGACCTTCTTATTAATGATTAAACACAGAAAATTCATCGGAATTAAATACAAAAGGCACAATGCCGACTTAAGGACAAGAAGACTGACTCTTCTTACTGACTATGTTTTGAACCATTCCTGAGACACTAGTTATAGATCCCGATGCTTCACTTCAGGTTTACTGTATCCCTCTGACCTTCTTATTGACGATGATACACAGAAATTGCATCGGAATTAAATAGAAACGCCACAATGGCTACTTAAGTACAAGAAGACTGACTCTTCTTACTGGCTATGTTTTGAACCATTCCTGTGACACTAGTTATAGATTCCGATGCTTCACTTGAGGTTTACTGTATCCCTTGGACCTTCTTATTGACGATGAAACACAGAAATTGCATCGGAATTTAATACAAAAGGCACAATGTCGACTTAAGTACAAGAAGACTGACTCTTTTTACTGTCTATGTTTTGAACCATTCCTGTGACACTAGTTATAGATTCCGATGCTTCACTCCAGGTTTACTGTATCCCTTGGACCTTCTTATTGACGATGAAACTCAGAAATTGCATCGGATATAATACAAAAGGCAAAATGCCGACATAAGTACAAGAAGACTGACTCTTCTTACTGTCCATATTTTGAACCATTCCAGTGACACTAGTTATAGATTCCGATGCTTCACTTTAGGTTTACTGTATCCCTTGGTCCTTCTTATTGACGATGAAACACAGAAATTGCATCGGAATTAAATACAAAAGGCACAATGCCGAATTAAGTACAAGAAGACTGACGCTTCTTACTGTCTATGCTTTGAACCATTCCATTGACACTAGTTATAGATTCCGATGCTTCACTTCAGGTTTACTGTATCCCTTGGACCTTCTTATTGACGATGAAACACAGAAATTGCATCGGAATTAAACACAAAAGGCACAATGCCGACTTAAGTACAAGAAGACCGACCCCTCTTCCTCTCTATGATTAGAACCATTCCTGTGACACTAATTATAGATTCCGATGCTTCGCTTCAGTTTTACTGTATCCCTTGGACCTACTTATTGACGATGAAACACAGAAATTGCATCGGAATTAAATACAAAAGGCACAATGCCGACTTAAGTACAAGAAACTGACTCTTCTTACTGACTATGTTTTGAACCATTCCTGTGACACTAGTCATAGATCCCGATGCTTCGCTTCAGGTTTACTGTATCCCTCTGACCTTCTTATTGACGATGAAACACAGAAATTGCATCGGAATTAAATAGAAACGCCACAATGCCTACTTAAGTACAAGATGACTGACTCTTCTTCCTGGCTATGCTTTGAACCATTCCTGTGACACTAGTTATAGAATCCGGTGCTTCACTTCAGGTTTACTGTATCCCTTGGACCTTCTTATTGACGATGAAGGACAAAAATTGCATCGGAATTAAATGCAAAAGGCACAATGCCGACTTAAGTACAAGAAACTGACTCTTCTTACTGACTATGTTTTGAACCATTCCTGTGACACTAGTTATAGATCCCGATGCTTCGCTTCAGGTTTACTGTATCCCTCTGACCTTCTTATTGACGATGAAACACAGAAATTGCATCGGAATTAAATAGAAACGCCACAATGCCTACTTAAGTACAAGAAGACTGACTCTTCTTCCTGGCTATGCTTTGAACCATTCCTGTGACACTAGTTATAGATTCCGATGCTTGACTTCAGTTTTACTGTATCCCTTGGACCTACTTATTGACGATGAAACACAGACATTGCATCGGAATTAAATACAAAAGGCACAATGCCGACTTAAGTACAAGAAGACTGACCCCTCTTCCTGTCTATGATTTGAACCATTCCAGTGACTTTAGTTATAGATTCCGATGCTTCACTTCAGGTTTACTGTATCCCTCTGACCTTCTTATTGACGATGAAACACAGAAATTGCATCGGAATTAAATACGAAAGGCACAATGCCGACTTAAGTACAAGAAGACTGACTCTTCTTACTGACTATGTTTTGAACCATTCCTGTGACACTAGTTATAGATTGCGATGCTTCACTTCAGGTTTACTGTAGCCCTCTGACCTTCTTATTGACGACGAAACACAGAAATTGCATCGGAATTAAACACAAAAGGCACAATGCCGACTTAAGTACAAGAAGACTGACTCTTCCTACTGTCTATGTTTGAACCATTCCTGTGACACTAGTTATAGATTCCGATGCTTCACTTGAGGTTTACTGTATCCCTTGGACCTTCTTATTGACGATGAAACACAGAAATTGCGTCGGAATTTAATACAAAAGGCACAATGTAGACTTAAGTACATGAAGACCGACTCATCCTACTGACTATGCTTTGAACCTTTCCTGTGACACTAGTTATAGATTCCGATGCTTCTCTTGAGGTTTACTGTATCCCTTAGACCTTCTTATTGACGATGAAACACAGAAATTGCATCGGAATTAAAACAGAAAAGGCACAATGCCGACTTAAGTACAAGAAGACTGACCCCTCTTCCTGTCTATGAATAGAACCATTCCTGTGACACTAGTTACAGATTCCGATGCTTGACTTCAGTATTACTGTATCCCTTGGACCTACTTAATGACGATGAAACACAGAAATTGCATCGGAATTATATACAAAAGGCACAATGCCGACTTAAGTACAAGAAGACTGACTCTTCTTACTGACTATGTTTCGAACCATTCCTGTGACATTAGCTACAAATTCCGATGCTTCTCTTCAGGTTTACTGTATCCCTCTGACCTTCTTATTGACGATGAAACACAGAAATTGCATCGGAATTAAATACTAAAGGCACAATGCCGACTTAAGTACAAGAAGACTCACTCTTCTTACTGTCTATGTTTTGATCCATTCCATTGACACTAGTTACAGATTCCGATGCTTGACTTCAGTTTTTCCGTATCCCTTGGACCTTCTTATTGACGATGAAACACAAAAATTGCATCGGAATTAAATACAAAAGGCACAATGCCGACTTAAGTACAAGAAGACTGACTCTTCCTACTGTCTATGTTTTGAACCATTCCTGTGACACTAGTTATATATTCCGATGCTTCACTTGAGGTTTACTGTATCCCTTGGACCTTCTTATTGACGATGAAACACAGAAATTGCGTCGGAATTTAATACAAAAGGCACAATGTCGACTTAAGTACATGAAGACCGACTCTTCCCACTGACTATGCTTTGAACCTTTCCTGTGACACTAGTTATAGATTCCGATGCTTCTCTTGAGGTTTACTGAATCCCTTAGACTTTCTTATTGACGATGAAACACAGAAATTGCAACGGAATTAAATACAAAAGGCACAATGCCGACTTAAGTACAAGAAGACTGACTCATCTTACCGTCTATGTTTTGAACCATTCCTGTGACACTAGTTATAGATTCCGATGCTTCACTTCAGGTTTACTGTATCCCTTGGACCTTCTTATTGACGATGAAACACAGAAATTGCATCGGAATTAAACACAAAAGGCACAATGCCGACTTAAGTACAAGAAGACTGACTCTTCTTACTGTCTATGTTTAGAACCATTCCTGTGACACTAGTTATAGATCCCGATGCTTCGCTTCAGGTTTACTGTATCCCTCTGACCTTCTTATTGACGATGAAACACAGAAATTGCATCGAAATTAAATAGAAACGCCACAATGCCTACTTAAGTACAAGAAGTCTGACTCTTCTTCCTGGCTATGTTTTGAACCATTCCTGTGACACTAGTTATAGATTCCGATGCTTGACTTCAGTTTTACTGTATCCCTTGGACCTACTTATTGACGATGAAACACAGAAATTGCATCGGAATTAAATACAAAAGGCACAATGCCGACTCAAGTACAAGAAGACTGACCCCTCTTCCTGTCTATGATTTGAACCATTCCTGTGACTTTAGTTATAGATTCCGATGCTTCACTTCAGGTTTACTGTATCCCATGGACCTTCTTATTGACGATGAAACACAGAAATTGCATCGGAATTAAATACGAAATGCACAATGCCGACCTAAGTACAAGAAGACTGACTCTTCTTACTGACTATGTTTGAACCATTCCTGTGACACTAGTTATAGATTGCGATGCTTCACTTCAGGTTTACTGTATCCCTCTGACCTTCTTATTGACGATGAAACACAGAAATTGCATCGGAATTAAATAGAAACGCCACAATGGCTACTTAAGTACAAGAAGACTGACTCTTCTTACTGGCTATGTTTTGATCCATTCCTGTGACACTAGTTATAGATTCCGATGCTTCAGTTCAGGTTTATTGTATCCCTCTGTCCTTCTTGTTGACGATGAAACACAGAAATTGCATCGGAGTTAAATAGAAAAGGCACAATGTCGACTTAAGTTCAAGAAGACTGTCTCTTCTTACTGTCTATGTTTGAACCATTCCTGTGACACCAGTTATAGATTCCGATGCATCACTCCAGGTTTACTGTATCCCTTGGTCCTTCTTATTGACGATGAAACACAGGAATTGCATCGGAATTAAATAAAAAAGGCACAATGCCGACTTAGGGACAAGAAGACTGACTGTTCTTACTTACTATGTTTTGAACCATTCCTGTGACACTAGTTATAGATTCCGATGCTTCACTTCAGGTTTATTAAATCCCTCTGACCTTCTTGTTGACGATGAAACACAGAAATTGCATCGCAAATAAATAGAAAAGGCACAATGCCGACTTAAGTACAAGAGGACTGACTCTTTTTACTGTCTATGTTTTGAACCATTCCTGTGACACTAGTTATAGATTCCGATGCTTCACTCCTGGTTTACTGTATCCCTTGGACCTTCTTATTGACGATGAAACTCAGAAATTGCATCGGAATTAAACACAAAAGGCACAATGCCGACTTAAGGACAAGAAGACTGACACTTCTTACTGACTATGATTTGAACCACTCCTGTGACACTAGTTATAGATTCCGATGCTTCACTTCAGGTTTACTGTTTCCCTGGACCTTCTTATTGACGATGAAACTCAGAAATTGCATCGGAATTAAATACAAAAGGAAAAATGCCGACTTAAGTACAAGAAGACTTACTCTTCTACCGTCTATGTTTGAACTATTTCTGTGACACTAGTTGCTGAGTCCGATGCTTCACTTCAGGTTTACTGAATCCCTTGGGCCTTCTTATTGACGATGAATCACAGAAATTGAATTGGAATTAAACACAAAAGGCACAATGCCGACTAAAGTACAAGAAGACTGACTCTTCTTACTGTCCATATTTTGAACCATTCCAGTGACACTAGTTATAGATTCCGATGCTTCACTTTAGGTTTACTGTATCCCTTGGTCCTTCTTATTGACGATGAAAGACAGAAATTGCATCGGAATTATATACAAAAGGCACAATGCCGACTTAAGTACATGAAGACCGACACTTCCTACTGACTATGCTTTGAACCATTCCTGTGACACTAGTTATAGATTCCGATGCTTCACTTGAGGTTTACTGTATCCCTTGGACCTTCTTACTGACGATGAAACACAGAAATGGCATCGGAATTAAATACAAAAGGCACAATGCCGACTTAAGGACAAGAAGACTGACTCTTCTTACTGACTATGATTTGAACCATTCCCGTGACACTAGCTATAGATTAAGATGCTTCACTTCAGGTTTACTGTATCCCTCTGACTTTCTTATTGACGATGAAACACAGAAATTGTATCGGAATTAAATAAAAAAGGCACAATGCCGAATTAAGTACAAAAAGACTTACTCTTCTTACTGTCAATGTTTTGAACCATTCCATTGACACTAGTTATAGATTCCGATGCTTCACTCCAGGTTTACTGTATCCCTTGGACCTTGTTACTGACGATGAAACACAGAAATTGCATCGGAATTAAATACAAAGGGCAAAATGCCGACTTAAGTACACGAAGACTGACTCTTCTTACTGTCTATGTTTTGAACCATTCCTGTGACACTAGTTATAGATTCCGATGCTACACTCCAGGTTTACTGTATCCCTTTGACCTTCTTATTGACGATGAAACACAGAAATTGCATCGGAAATAAATACAAAAGGCACAATGTCGATTTAAGTACAAGAAGACTGACTCTTCTTACTGTCTATGCTTTGAACCATTCCTGTGACACTAGTTATAGATTTCGATGCTTCACTCCAGGTTTAGTGTATCCCTTGGATCTTCTTATTGACGATGAAACACAGAAATTGCAGCTGAATTAAATAGGAAAGGCACAATGCCGACTTAAGTACAAGAAGACTGATTTTTATTACTGACTATGTTTTGAACCATTCCTGTGACACTAGTTATAGATTCCGATGTTTCACTTCAGCTTTACTGTATACCTTGTACCTTCTTATTGACGATGAAACACAGAAATTGCATCGGAATTAAATACAAAAGGCAAAATCCCGACTTAAGTACAAGAAGACTGACTCTTCTACTGTCTATGTTTTGAACCATTTCTGTGACACTAGTTGTAGTGTCCGATGCTTAACTTCAGGTTTACTGTATCCCTTGGGCCTTCTTATTGACGATGAATCACAGAAATTGCATCGGAATTAGATACAAAAGGCACAATGCCGACTTAGGTACAAGAAGACTGACTCTTTTTACTGTCTATATTTTGAACCATTCCAGTGACACTAGTTATAGATACCGATGCTTCACTTTAGGTTTACTGTATCCCTTGGACCTTCTTATTGACGATGACACACAGTAATTGCATCGGAATTAAACACAAAAGGCACAATGCCGAAATAAGTACAAAACGACTGACTCTTCTTAATGACTATGTTTTGACCCATTACTGTGACACTAGTTATAGATTCCGATGCTTCACTTCAGGTTTACTGTATCCCTCTGACCTTCTTATTGATGATGAACCACAGAAATTGCATCGGAATTAAATACAAAAGGCACAATGCCGACTTAAGTACAAGAAGACTGACCCTTCTTTCTGACTATGCTTTGAACCATTCCTCTGACACTAGTTATAGATTGCGATGCTTCACTTCAGGTTTACTGTATGCCTCTGACCTTCTTATTGACGATGAAACACAGAAATTGCATCGGAATTAAATACAAAAGGCACAATGCCGACTTAAGTACAAAAAGACTGACTCTTCTTACTGTCTGTGTTTAGAACCATTCCTGTGACACTAGTTTTAGATTCCGATGCTTCACTTTAGGTTTACTGTAACCCTTGGACCTTCTTATTGACGATGAAACACAGAAATTGCATCGGAATTAAATACAAAAGGCACAATGCCGACTGAAGTACATGAAGACAGACTCTTCCTACTGACTATGTATTGAACCATTTCTGTGACACTAGTTATAGATTCCGATGCTTCACTTGAGGTTTACAGTATTCCCTGGACCTTCTTATTGACGATGAAACACAGAAATTGCATGGGAATTAAATACAAAAGGCACAATGCCGACTTAAGTACAAGAAGACTGACTCTTCTTACTGTCTATGATTTGAACCATTCCTGTGACGCCAGTTATAGATTCCGATTCTTCACTCCAGGTTTACTGTATCCCTTGGACATTCTTATTGACGATGAAACACAGACATAGCATCGGAATTAAATACGAAATGCACAACGCCGACTTAAGGACAAGAAGACTGACTCTTCTTACTGACTATGTTTCGAACCATTCCTGTGACACTAGCTACAAATTCCGATGCTTCTCTTCAGGTTTACTGTATCCCTCTGACCTTCTTATTGACGATGAAACACAGAAATTGCATCGGAATTGAATACTAAAGGCACAATGCCGACTTAAGTACAAGAAGACTCACTCTTCTTACTGTCTATGTTTTGATCCACTCCATTGACACTAGTTACAGATTCCGATGCTTCACTTCAGGTATACTGTATCCCTCTGACCTTATTGCCGATGAAACACAGATATTGAATCGGAATTAAATACAAAAGGGACAATGCCGACTTAAGGACAAGAAGACTGATTCTTCTTACTGACTATGATGTGAACCATTCCTGTGACACTACTTATAGATTCCGATGTTTCACTTCCGGTTTACTGTTTCCCTTGGAGATTCTTATTGACGATGAAACACAGAAATTGCATTGGAATTAAATACAAAAGGCACAATGCCGACTTAAGTACAAGAAGACGGACTCTTATTACTGACTATGTTTTGAACCATTCCTGTGACACTAGTTTTGGATTCCGATGCTTCACTTCAGGTATACTGTATCCCTCTGACCTTGTTGCCGATGAAACACAGATATTGAATCGGAATTAAATACAAAAGGCACAATCCCGACTTAAGTACAAGAAGACTGACCCCTCTTCCTGTCTATGATTTGAACCATTTCTGTGACACTAGTTATAGAGTCCGATGCTTCACTTCAGGTTTACTGTATCCCTTGGACCTTCTTATTGACGATGACACACAGTAATTGCATCGGAATTAAACACAAAAGGCACAATGCCGAAATAAGTACAAAACGACTGACTCTTCTTAATGACTATGTTTGACCCATTACTGTGACACTAGTTATAGATTCCGATGCTTCACTTCAGGTTTACTGTATCCCTCTGACCTTCTTATTGATGATGAACCACAGAAATTGCATCGGAATTAAATACAAAAGGCACAATGCCGACTTAAGTACAAGAAGACTGACCCTTCTTTCTGACTATGCTTTGAACCATTCCTCTGACACTAGTTATAGATTGCGATGCTTCACTTCAGGTTTACTGTATGCCTCTGACCTTCTTATTGACGATGAAACACAGAAATTGCATCGGAATTAAATACAAATGGCACAATGCCGACTTAAGTACAAAAAGACTGACTCTTCTTACTGTCTGTGTTTAGAACCATTCCTGTGACACTAGTTTTAGATTCCGATGCTTCACTTCAGGTTTACTGTAACCCTTGGACCTTCTTATTGACGATGAAACACAGAAATTGCATCGGAATTAAATACAAAAGGCACAATGCCGACTGAAGTACATGAAGACAGACTCTTCCTACTGACTATGTATTGAACCATTTCTGTGACACTAGTTATAGATTCCGATGCTTCACTTGAGGTTTACAGTATTCCCTGGACCTTCTTATTGACGATGAAACACAGAAATTGCATGGGAATTAAATACAAAAGGCACAATGCCGACTTAAGTACAAGAAGACTGACTCTTCTTACTGTCTATGATTTGAACCATTCCTGTGACGCCAGTTATAGATTCCGATTCTTCACTCCAGGTTTACTGTATCCCTTGGACATTCTTATTGACGATGAAACACAGAAATAGCATCGGAATTAAATACGAAATGCACAACGCCGACTTAAGGACAAGAAGACTGACTCTTCTTACTGACTATGTTTCGAACCATTCCTGTGACACTAGCTACAAATTCCGATGCTTCTCTTCAGGTTTACTGTATCCCTCTGAACTTCTTATTGACGATGAAACACAGATATTGCATCGGAATTGAATACTAAAGGCACAATGCCGACTTAAGTACAAGAAGACTCACTCTTCTTACTGTCTATGTTTTGATCCACTCCATTGACACTAGTTACAGATTCCGATGCTTCACTTCAGGTATACTGTATCCCTCTGACCTTATTGCCGATGAAACACAGATATTGAATCGGAATTAAATACAAAAGGGACAATGCCGACTTAAGGACAAGAAGACTGATTCTTCTTACTGACTATGATGTGAACCATTCCTGTGACACTACTTATAGATTCCGATGTTTCACTTCAGGTTTACTGTTTCCCTTGGAGATTCTTATTGACGATGAAACACAGAAATTGCATTGGAATTAAATACAAAAGGCACAATGCCGACTTAAGTACAAGAAGACCGACTCTTCCTACTGACTATGATTTGAACCATTCCTGTGACACTAGTTTTGGATTCCGATGCTTCACTTCAGGTATACTGTATCCCTCTGACCTTATTGCCGATGAAACACAGATATTGAATCGGAATTAAATACAAAAGGCACAATCCCGACTTAAGTACAAGAAGACTGACCCCTCTTCCTGTCTATGATTTGAACCATTTCTGTGACACTAGTTATAGAGTCCGATGCTTCACTTCAGGTTTACTGTATCCCTTGGTCCTTCTTATTGACGATGAAACACAGAAATTGCATCGTAATTAAATACAAAAGGCACGATGCCGACTTAAGTACAAGAAGACTGACTCTACCTACTGTCTATGTTTTGAACCATTCCAGTGACACTAGTTATGGATTCCGATGCTTCACTTCAGGTTTACTGTATCCCTTGGACCTTCTTATTGACGGTGAAACACAGAAATTGCATCGGAATTAAATACGAAAGGCACAATGCCAACTTAAGTATAAGAAGACTGACTCTTCTTACTGACTATGCTTTGAACCATTCCTGTGACACTAGTTATGGATTCCGATGCTTCACTTCAGGTTTACTGTATCCCTCTGCCCTTCTTATTGACGCTGAAACACAGAAATAACCTCGAAATTAAATAGAAAAAGCACAATGCCGACTTAAGTACATGAAGACTGATTCTTCTAACTCTCTATGTTTTGAACCATTCCTATGACACTACTTGTAGAATCCGATGCTTCACTTCAGGTATACTGTATCCCTTGTACCTTCTTATTGACGATGAAACACAGAAATTGCATCGGAATTAAATACAAAAGACACAATGCCGACTTAAGTACAAGAAGACTGACCCTTCCAACTGTCTATGTTTTGAACCATTCCTGTGACACTAGTTATAGATTCCGATGCTTCACTTCAGGTTTACTGCATCCCTTTGACCTTCATATTGATGGTGAAACACAGAAATTGCATCGGAACTAAATACGAAAGCACAATGCCAACTTAAGTACAAGAAGACTGACTCTTCTTACTGTCTATTTTTGAACCAGTCCTGTGACACTAGTTATAGACTCCGATGCTTCACTCCAGGTTTACTGTATTCTTTGGACCTTCTTACTGACGATGAAACACAGAAATTGCATCAGAATTAAATAGAAAATGCATAATGATGACTTAAGGACAAGAAGACTGACTATTCTTACTGACTACGTTTTGAACCATACCTGTGACACTAGTTATAGATTCCGATGCTCCACTTCAGGATTACTGTATCCCTCTGACCTTCTTATTGACGATGAAACACAGAAATTGCATCGGAATTAAATACAAAAGGCACAATGTCGACTTAAGTACAAGACTACTGACTCTTCTTACTGTCTATGTTTTGAACCATTCCTGTGACACTAGTTATAGATTCCGATGGTTCACTTCAGGTTTACTGTATTCCTTGGACCTTCTTATTGACGATGAAACACAGAAATTGCATCGGAATCTAGTAGAAAAGGCACAATGAAGACTTAAGTACAAGAAGACTGACTCCTCTTACTGTCTATGTTTTGAACCATTCCATTGACACTAGTCATAGATTCCGATGCTTCACTCCAGCTTTACTGTATCCCTTGGACCGTCTTATTGACGATGAAACACAGAAATTGCATCGGACTTAAATAGAAAAGGCACAATGAAGACTTACGTAAAAGAAGACTGACTCTTCTTACTGAATAAGTTTTGAACCATTCCTGTGACACTAGTTATAGATTCCGATGCTTCACTTCAGGTTCGCTGTATCCCTTGGACCTTCTAATTGACGAAGAAACACAGAAATTGCATCGGAATTAAATACAAATGGCAAAATGCCGACTTAAGTACACGAAGACTGACTCTTCTTACTGTCTATGTTTTGAACCATTCCTGTGACACTAGTTATAGATTCCGATGCTTCACTCCAGGTTTACTGTATCCCTTGGACCTTCTTATTGACGATGAAACACAGAATTTGCATCGGAATTAAATAGAAAAGGCACAATGCCGACTTAAGTACAAGAAGACTGACTGTTCTTACTGACTATGTTTAGAACCAATCCTGTGACACTAGTTATAGATTCCGATGCTTCACTTCAGGACTACTGTATCACTCTGACCTTCATATTGACGATGAAACACAGTAATTGCATCGGAATTAAATAGAAAAGGCACAATGCCGACTTAAGTACAAGAAGTCTGACTCTTCTTACTGTCTATGTTTTGAACCATTCCTGTGACACTAGTTATAGATTCCGATGCTTCACTTCAGGTTTACTGTATCCCTTGGACCTTCTTATTGACGATGAAACACAGAAATTGCATCGCAATTAAATACAAAAGGCAAAATGCCGACATAAATACACGAAGTCTGACTCTTCTTACTGTCTATGTATTGAACCATTCCTGTGACACTAGTTATAGACTTCGATGCTACAGTCCAGGTTTACTGTATCCCTTGGACCTTCTTACTGACGATGAAACACAGAAATTGCATCGGAATAAAATACAAAAGGCACAATGCCGACTTAAGTACAAGAAGACTGACTCCTCTTACTGTCTATGTTTTGAACCATTCCATTGACACTAGTCATAGATTCCGATGCTTCACTCCAGCTTTACTGTATCCCTTGGACCGTCTTATTGACGATGAAACACAGAAATTGCATCGGAATTAAATAGAAAAGGGACAATGAAGACTTAAGTAAAAGAAAACTGACTCCTCTTACTGAATAAGTTTTGAACCATTCCTGTGACACTAGTTATAGATTCCGATGCTTCACTTCAGGTTTACTGTATACCTTGGACCTTTCTTATTGACGATGAAACACAGAAATTGCATCGGAATGATATACAAAAGGCACAATGCCGACTTCAGGACAAGAAGACTGACTGTTCTTACTGACTATGTTTTGAACCAATCCTGTGACACTAGTTATAGATTCCGATGCTTCACTTCAGTACTACTGTATCCCTCTGACCTTCTTATTGACGATGAAACACAGAAATTGCATCGGAATTAAATAGAAAAGGCACAATGCCGACTTAAGCAGAAGAAGTCTGACTCTTCTTATTGTCTATGCTTTGAACCATTCCTGTGACACTAGTTATAGATTCCGATGCTTCACTCCAGGTTTACTGTATCCCATGGACCTTCTTATTGACGATGAAACACAGAAATTGCATCGGAATTAAATAGAAAAGGCACAATGAAGACTTATGTACAAGAAGACTGACTCTTCTAACTGACTATGTTTTGAACCTTTCCTATGACACTAGTTATAGATTCCGATGCTTCACTTCAGGTTTACTGTATACCTTGGACCTTCTTATTGACGATGAAACACAGAAATTGCATCGGAATTAAATACAAAAGGTACAATGCCGACTTAAGTACAAGAAAACTGACTCTACTACTGTCTATGTTTGAACCATTCCTGTGATACTAGTTTTGGATTCCGATGCTTCACTTCAGGTTTACTGTATCCCTCTGACCTTATTGCCGATAAAACACAGAAATTGCATCGGAATTAAATACAAAAGGCACAATGCCGACTTAAGGACAAGAAGACTGACTCTTCTTACTGACTATGTTTTGAACCATTCCTGTGACACTAGTTATAGATTCCGATGCTTCACTTCAGGTTTTCTGTTTCCCTTGGATAATCTTATTGACGATGAAACACAGAAATTGCATGGGAATTCATACAGAAGGCACAATGCCGACTTAACTACAAGAAGACTGGCTCTTTTTACTGACTATGCTTTGGACCATTCCTGTGACACTACTTATAGATTCCGTAGCTTAACTTCAGGGTTACTGTATCCCTCTGACCTTCTTAGTGACGATGAAACACAGAAATTGCATCGGAAATAAATACAAAAACACAATGCCGACTTAAGTACAAGAATACTGACACATCTTACTGTCTATGCTTTGAACCGTCCCTGTGACACTAGTTATCGATTCCGATGCTTCACTCCAGGTTTACTGTATGCCTTGGACTTTCTCATTGACGACGAAACACAGAAATTGCATCGGAATTAAATACATAAGGCATAATGCCGACATTAGTACAAGAAGACTGACTCTTCTTACTGACTATGTTTTGAACCAATCCTGTGACACTAGTTATAGATTCCGATGCTTCACTTCAGGACTACTGTATCCCTCTGACCTTCTTATTGACGACGAAACACAGAAAATGCATCGGAATTAAATACAAAAGGCAAAATGCCGACTTAAGTACAAGAAGACTGACTCCTCTTACTGTCTATGTTTGAACCATTCCTGTGACACTAGTTATAGAATCCGATGCTTCATTTCAGGCTTACTGTATTCCTCTGACCATCTTATTGCCGGTGATACACAGAAATTGCACCGGAATTAAATACGAAAGGCACAATGCCATCTTAAGTACAAGAAGACTGACTCTTCTTACTGACTATGATTTGAACCATTCCTGTGACACTAGTTATAGATTCCGATGCTTCACTTCAGGTTTACTGTACCCCTGTGACCTTCATATTGACGATGAAACACAGAAATTGCATCGGAAATAAATAGAAAAGGCACAATGCCGACTTAAGTACATGAAGACTGACTCTTCTTACTGTTAGGTTTTGAACCATTCCTGTGACACAAGTTGTAGATTCCGATGCTTCACTTCAGGTTTACTGTATCCCTTGGACCTTCGTATTGACGATGAAACACAGAAATGGCATCGGAATTAAATACAAAAGACACAATGCCGACTTAAGTACAAGAAGAGTGACTCTTCCAACTGTCTATGTTTCGAACCATTCCTGTTACACTAGTTATGGATTCCGATGCTTCACTTCAGGTTTACTGTATTCTTCTGACCGTCTTATTGACGATGAAATACAGAAATTGCATCGGAATTAAATGGAAAAGGTACAATGCCGACTTAAGTACAAGAAGACTGTCTCCTCTTACTGTCTATGTTTGAACCATTCCTGTGACACTAGTTATAGAATCCGATGCTTCATTTCAGGCTTACTGTATTCCTCTGACCATCGTATTGCCGGTGATACACAGAAATTGCACCGGAATTAAATACGAAAGGCACAATGCCATCTTAAGTACAAGAAGACTGACTCTTCTTACTGACTATGATTTGAACCATTCCTGTGACACTAGTTATAGATTCCGATGCTTCACTTCAGGTTTACTGTATCCCTCAGACCTTCCTATTGACGATGAAACACAGCAATTGCATCGGAAATAAACAGAAAAGGCACAATGCCGATTTAAGTACATGAAGACTGACTCTTCTTACTGTTAGGTTTTGAACCATTCCTGTGACACTAGTTTTAGATTCCGATGCTTCACTTCAGGTTTACTGTATCCCTTGGACCTTCTTAGTAACGATGAAACACAGAAATTGCATCGGAAATAAATACAAAAACACAATGCCGACTTAAGTACAAGAATACTGACACATCTTACTGTCTATGTTTAGAACCGTCCCTGTGACACTAGTTATCGATGCCGATGCTTCACTCCAGGTTTACTGTATGCCTTGGACCTTCTTATTGACGATGAAACACAGAAATTGCATCGGAATTAAATACAAAAGGCACAATGCCGAATTAGTACAAGAGGACTGACTCTTCTTACTGATTATGTTTTGAACCATTCCTGTGACACTAGTTATGGATTCCGATGCTTCACTTCATGTTTACTGTATCCCTCTGACCTTCTTATTGACGATGATACACAGAAATTGCATCGGAATTAAATACAAAAGGCACAATGCCGAATTAAGTACAAGAAGACTGACTCTTCTTACTGTCTATTTTTGAACCAGTCCTGTGACACTAGTTATAGACTCCGATGCTTCACTCCAGGTTTACTGTATCCTTTGGACCTTCTTATTGACGATGAAACACAGAAATTGCATCGGAATTAAATACAAATGGCACAATGCCGACTTAAGTAAAAGAAGTCTGACTCTTGTTACTGTCTATGATTTGAACCATTCCTGTGACACTAGTTATAGATTCTGATGCTTCACTCCAGGTTCACTGTATCCCCTGGACCTTCTTATTGACGAAGAAACACAGAAATGGCATCAGAATTAAATAGAAAATGCATAATGATGACTTAAGGACAAGAAGACTGACTATTCTTACTGACTACGTTTTGAACCATACCTGTGACACTAGTTATAGATTCCGATGCTTCACTTCAGGATTACTGTATCCCTCTGACGTTCTTATTGACGATGAAACACAGACATTGCATCGGAATTAAATACAAAAGGCACAATGCCGACTTAAGTACAAGAATTCTGACTCTTCTTACTTTCTATGTTTTGAACCATTCCTTTGACACTAGTTATAGATTCTGATGGTTCACTTCAGGTTTACTGTATCCCTTGGTCCGTCTTATTGACGATGAAACACAGAATTTGCATCGGAATCAAATAGAAAAGGCACAATGAAGAGTTATGTACAAGAAGACTGACTCTTCTTACTGGCTATGTTTTGAACCATTCCTGTGACACTAGTTACAGATTCCGATGCTTCACTTCAGGTTTACTGTATCCCTTGGACCTTCTTATTGACGATGAAACACAGAAATAGCATCGGAATTAAATACAAAAGGCAAAATGCCGACATAAGTACACGAAGACTGACTCTTCTTACTGTCTATGTATTGAACTATTCCTGTGACACTAGTTATAGGTTTCGATGCTACAGTCCAGGTTTACTGTATCCCTTGGACCTTCTTACTGACGATGAAACACAGAAATTGCATCGGAATTAAATACAAAAATCACAATGCCGACTTAAGTACAAGAAGACTGACTCCTCTTACTGTCTATGTTTTGAACCATTCCATTGACACTAGTCATAGATTCCGATGCTTCACTCCAGCTTTACTGTATCCATTGGACCGTCTTATTGACGATGAAACACAGAAATTGCATCGGAATTAAATAGAAAAGGCACAATGAAGACTTAAGTAAAAGAAGACTGACTCTTCTTACTGACTATGTTTTGAACCGTTCCTGTGACACTAGTTATAGATTCCGATGCTTCACTTCAGGTTTACTGTATCCCTTGGACCTTCTTATTGACGATGAAACACAGAAATTGCATCGGAATTAAATAGAAAAGGCACAATGCCGACTTAAGTACAAGAAGCCTGACTCTTCTTACTGACTATGTTTTGAACCATTCCTGTGACACTAGTTATAGATTCCGATGCTCCACTTCAGGTTTCCTGTATACCTTGGACCTTTCTTATTGACGATGAAACACAGAAATCGCATCGGAATGATATACAAAAGGCACAATGCCGACCCAAGGACAAGAAGACTGACTGTTCTTACCGAATATGTTTTGAACCAATCCTGTTACACTAGTTATAGATTGCGATGCTTCACTTCAGGACTACTGTATCCCTCTGACCTTCTTATTGACGATGAAACACAGAAATTGCATCGGAATTAAATACAAAAGGCAAAATGCCGACTTAAGTACACGAAGACTGACTCTTCTTACTGTCTATGTTTTGAACCATTCCTGTGACACTAGTTATAGATTCCGATTCTTCACTCCAGGTTTACTGTATACCTTGGACCTTCTTATTGACGATGAAACACAGAAATTGCATCGGAATTAAATAGCAAAGGCACAATGAAGACTTATGTACAAGGAGACTGACTCTTCTAACTGACTATGTTTTGAACCTTTCCTGTGACACTAGTTATAGATTCCGATGCTTCACTTCAGGTTTATTGTATACCTCTGACCTTCTTATTGTCGATGAAACGCAGAAATTGCATCGGAATTAAATAGAAAAGGCACAATGTTGACTTAAGTACAAGAAGACTGACTCTTCTTACTGACTATGTTTTGAACCATTCCTGTGACACTAGTTATAGATTCCGGTGCTTCACTTCAGGTTTACTGTATCCCTTGGACCGTCTTATTGACGATGAAACACAGAAATTGCATCGGAATTAAATAGAAAAGGCACAATGCCGACTTAAGTACAAGAAGACCGACTCTTCTTACTGACTATGTTTTGAACCATTCCAGTGACACTAGTTATAGATTCCGATGCTTCACTTCAGGTTTACTGTATTCCCAGGACCTTCTTATTGTATATGAAACACAGAAATAGCAGCGGAATTTAATACAAAAGGCACAATGCCGACTTAATTACAAGAAGACTGACTCTTCCAACTGTCTATGTTTTGAACCATTCCTGTTACACTAGTTATAGATTCCGATGCTTCACTTCAGGTTTACTGTATCCCTTGGACCTTCTTATTGACGATGAATCACAGAAATTGCATCCTAATTCATACAGAAGGCACAATGCCGACTTAACTACAACAAGACTGACTCTTCTTACTGACTATGCTTTGAACCATTCCTGTGACACTAGTTATAGATTCCGAAGCTTAACTTCAGGATTACTGTATCCCTCTGACCTTCTTGGTGACGATGAAACACAGAAATTGCATCGGAAATAAATACAAAAACACAATCCCGACTTAAGTGCAAGAATACTGACACATCTTACTGCCTATGTTTTGAACCGTCCCTGTGACACTAGTTATCGATTCCGATGTTTCGCTCCAGGTTTACTGTATGCCTTGGACCATCTTATTGACGATGAAACACAGAAATTGCATCGGAATTAAATACAAAAGGCACAATGCCGACTTAAGTACAAGAAGACTGACTCTTCTTACTGACTATGTTTTGAACCATTCCTGTGACACTAGTTATGGATTCCGATGCTTCACTTCAGGTTTACTGTATCCCTTGGACCTTCTTATTGGCGATGAAACACAGAAATTGCATCGGAATTAAATGCAAAAGGCAAAATGCCGACTTAAGTACACGAAGACTGACTCTTCTTACTGTCTATGTATTGAACCATTCCTGTGACACTAGTTATAGATTTCGATGCTACAGTCCATTTTTACTGTATCCCTTGGACCTTCTTACTGACGATGAAACACAGAAATTGCATCGGAATTAAATACAAAAATCACAATGCCGACTTAAGTACAAGAAGACTGACTCCTCTTACTGTCTATGTTTTGAACCATTCCATTGACACTTGTCATAGATTCCGATGCTTCACTCCAGCTTTACTGTATCCCTTGGACCGTCTTATTGACGATGAAACACAGAAATTGCATCGGAATTAAATTGAAAAGGCACAATGAAGACTTAAGTAAAAGAAGACTGTCTCTTCTTACTGAATAAGATTTGAACCATTTCTGTGACACAAGTTATAGATTTCGATGCTTCACTTCAGGTTCACTGTATCCCTTGGACCTTCTAATTGACGAAGAAACACAGAAATTGCATCGGAATTAAATACAAAAGGCAAAATGCCGACTTAAGTACACGAAGACTGACTCTTCTTACTGTCTATGTTTTGAACCATTCCTGTGAGACTAGTTACAGATTCCGATGCTTCACTCCAGGTTTACTGTATCCCTTGGACCTTCTTATTGACGATGAAACACAGAAATTGCATCGGAATTAAATAGAAAAGGCACAATGCCGACTTAAGTACAAGAAGACCGACTCTTCTTACTGACTATGTTTTGAACCATTCCTGTGACACTAGTTATAGATTCCGATGCTCCACTTCAGGTTTCCTGTATACCTTGGACCTTTCTTATTGACGATGAAACACAGAAATTGCATCGGAATGATATACAAAAGGCACAATGCCGACCCAAGGACAAGAAGACGGACTGTTCTTACCGACTATGTTTTGAACCAATCCTGTGACACTAGTTATAGATTCCGATGCTTCACTTCAGGACTACTGTATCCCTCTGACCTTCTTATTGACGATGAAACACAGATATTGCATCGGAATTAAATACAAAAGGCAAAATGCCGACATAAGTACACGAAGACTGACTCTTCTTACTGTCTATGTTTTGAACCATTCCTGTGACACTAGTTATTGATTCCGATGCTTCACTCCAGGTTTACTGTATCCCTTGGACCTTCTTATTGACGATGAAACACAGAAATTGCATCGGAATTAAATAGCAAAGGCACAATGAAGACCTATGTACAAGAAGACTGACTCTTCAAACTGACTATGTTTTGAACCTTTCCTGTGACACTAGTTATAGATTCCGGTGCTTCACTTCAGGTTTATTGTATCCCTCTGACCTTCTTATTGACGATGAAACACAGAAATTGCAGCGGAATTAAATAGAAAAGGCAAAATGATGACTTAAGTACAAGAAGACTGACTCTTCTTACTGTCTATGTTATGAACCATTCCTGTGTCACTAGTTATAGATTCCGATGCTTCACTCCAGGTTTACTGTATCCCTTGGACTTTCTTATTGACGATGAAACACAGAAATTGCATCGGAATTAAATAGAAAAGGCACAATGCCGACTTAAGTACAAGAAGACTGACTCTTCTACTGTCTATGTTTGAACCATTCCTGTGACACTAGTTTTGGATTCCGATGCTTCACTTCAGGTTTACTGTATCCCTATGACCTTATTGCCGATGAAACACAGAAATTGCATCGGAATTAAATACAAAAGGCACAATGCCGACTTAAGGACAAGAAGACTGACTCTTCTTACTGACTATGTTTTGAACCATTCCTGTGACACTAGTTATAGATTCCGATGCTTCACTTCAGGTTTTCTGTTTCCCTTGGATAATCTTATTGACGATGAAACACAGATATTGCATCGGAATTAAATACAAAAGGCACAATGCCGACTTAAGTACAAGAAGACTGACTCTTCTTACTGTCTATATTTTGAACCATTCCAGTGACACTAGTTGTAGATTCCGATGCTTCACTTCAGGTTTACTGTATACCCAGGACCTTCTTATTGTATATGAAACACAGAAATTGCATCGGAATTAAATACAAAAGGCACAATGCCGACTTAAGTACAAGAAGACTGACTCTTCTTACTGTCTATTTTTGAACCAGTCCTGTGACACTAGTTACAGACTCCGATGCTTCACTCCAGGTTTACTGTATGCCTTGGACCATCTTATTGACGATGAAACACAGAAATTGCATCGGAATTAAATACAAAAGGCACAATTCCGACTTAAGTACAAGAAGACTGACTCTTCTTACTGACTATGTTTTGAACCATTCCTGTGACACTAGTTATGGATTCCGATGCTTCACTTAAGGTTTACTGTATCCCTCTGACCTTCTTATTGACGATGAAACACAGAAATTGCATCGGAATTAAATACAAATGGCACAATGCCAACTTAAGTAAAAGAAGTCTGACTCTTGTTACTGTCTATGATTTGAACCATTCCTGTGACACTAGTTATAGATTCCGATGCTTCACGCCAAGTTTACTGTATCCCTTATACCTTCTTACTGACGATGAAACACAGAAATTGCATCGGAATTAAATACAAAAGGCACAATGCCGACTTAATTACAAGAAGACTGACTCCTCTTACTGTCTATGTTTTGAACCATTCCATTAACACTAGTCATAGATTCCGATGCTTCACTCCACCTTTACTGTATCCCTTGGACCTTCGTGTTGACGATGAAACGCAGAAATCGCATCGGAATTAAATAGAAAAGTCACAATGAAGACTTAAGTAAAAGACAGCAGATTCTTCTTACTGAATAAGTTTTGAGCCATTCCTGTGACACTAGTTATAGATTCCGATGCTTCAATTCAGGTTCACTGTATCCCTTGGACCTTCTAATTGACGATGAAATACAGAAATTGCATCGGAATTAAATACAAAAGGCAAAATGCCGACTTAAGTACACGAAGACTGACTCTTCTTACTGTCTATGTTTGAACCATTCCTGTGACACTAGTTATGGATTCCGATGCTTCACTCCAGGTTTACTGTATCCCTTGGACCTTCTTATTGACGATGAAACACAGAAATTGCATCGGAATTAAATAAAAAAGGCACAATGCCTTCTTAAAAACAAGAAGACTGACTCTTCTTACTGACTATGTTTTGAACCATTCCTGTGACACTAGTTATAGATTCCGATGCTTCACTTGAGGTTTATTGTATCCCTCTGACCTTCTTATTGACGATGAAACACAGAAATTGCATCGGAATTAAATAGAAAAGGCACAATGTCGACTTAAGTACAAGAAGACTGACTCTTCTTACTGTCTATGTTATGAACCATTCCTGTGTCACTAGTTATAGATTCCGATGCTTCACTCCAGGTTTACTGTATCCCTTGGACCTTCTTATTGACGATGAAACACAGATATTGCATCGGAATTAAATAGAAAAGGCACAATGCCGACTTAAGTACAAGAAGACTGACTCTTCTACTGTCTATGTTTGAACCATTCCTGTGACACTAGTTTTGGATTCCGATGCTTCACTTCAGGTTTACTGTATCCCTATGACCTTATTGCCGATGAAACACAGAAATTGCATCGGAATTAAATACAAAAGGCACAATGCCGACTTAAGGACAAGAAGACTGACACTTCTTACTGACTATGTTTTGAACCATTCCTGTGACACTAGTTATAGATTCCGATGCTTCACTTCAGGTTTTCTGTTTCCCTTGGATAATCTTATTGACGATGAAACACAGAAATTGCATCGGAATTAAACACAGAAGGCACAATGCCGACTTAAGTACAAGAAGACTGACTCTTCTTACTGTCTATATTTTGAACCATTCCAGTGACACTAGTTGTAGTTTCCGATGCTTCACTTCAGGTTTACTGTATACCCAGGACCTTCTTATTGTATTTGAAACACAGAAATTGCATCGGAATTAAATACAAAAGGCACAATGCCGACTTAAGTACAAGAAGACTGACTCTTCCAACTGTCTATGTTTTGAACCATTCCCGTTACACTAGTTATAGATTCCGATGCTTCACTTGAGGTTTACTGTATGCCTCTGACCGTCTTATTGACGATGAAACACAGAAATTGCGTCGGAATTAAATTGAAAGGGCACAATGCCGACTTAAGTACTAGAAGACTGACGCTTCCTACTGTCTATGTTTTGAACCATTCCTGTGACACTAGTTATAGATTCCGATGCTTCATTTCAGGTTTACTGTATCCCTTGGACCTTCTTATTGACGATGAATCACAGAAATTGCATCCTAATTCATACAGAAGGCACAATGCCGACTTAACTACAACAAGACTGACTCTTCTTACTGACTATGCTTTGAACCATTCCTGTGACACTAGTTATAGATTCCGAAGCTTAACTTCAGGATTACTGTATCCCTCTGACCTTCTTAGTGACGATGAAACACAGTAATTGCATCGGAAATAAATACAAAAACACAATGCCGACTTAAGTACAAGAATACTGACACATCTTACTGTCTATGTTTTGAACCGTCCCTGTGACACTAGTTATCGATTACGATGCTTCACTCCAGGTTTACTGTATGCCTTGGACCATCTTATTGACGATGAAACACAGAAATTGCATCGGAATTAAATACAAAAGGCACAATGCCGACTTAAGTACAAGAAGACTGACTCTTCTTTCTGACTATGTTTTGAACCATTCCTGTGACACTAGTTATGGATTCCGATGCTTCACTTAAGGTTTACTGTATCCCTCGGAACTTCTTATTGACGATGAAACACAGAAATTGCATCGGAATTAAATACAAAAGGCACAATGCCGAATTAAGTACAAGAAGACTGACTCTTCTTACTATCTATTTTTGAACCAGTCCTGTGACACTAGTTATAGACTCCGATGCTTCACTCCAGGTTTACTGTATCCTTAGGACCTTCTTATTGACGATGAAACACAGAAATTGCATCGGAATTAAATACAAATGGCACAATGCCGACTTAAGTAAAAGAACTCTGACTCTTGTTACTGTCTATGATTTGAACCATTCCTGTGACACTAGTTATAGATTCCGATGCTTCACGCCAAGTTTACTGTATCCCTTTTACCTTCTTACTGACGATGAAACACAGAAATTGCATCTGAATTAAATACAAAAGGCACAATGCCGACTTAAGTACAAGAAGACTGACTCCTCTTACTGTCTATGTTTTGAAGCATTCCATTAACACTAGTCATAGATTCCGGTGCTTCACTCCACCTTTACTGTATCCCTTGGGCCTTCGTATTGACGATGAAACACAGAAATTGCATCGGAATGATATACAAAAGGCACAATGCCGACTTAAGGACAAGAAGACTGACTGTTCTTACTGACTATGTTTTGAACCAATCCTGTGACACTAGTCATAGATTCCGATGCTTCACTTCAGGTCTACTGTGTCCCTCTGACCTTCTTATTGACGATGAAACACAGACATTGCATCGGAATTAAATACAAAAGGCACAATGCCGACATAAGTACACGAAGACTGACTCTTCTTACTGTCTATGTTTTCAACCATCCCTGTGACACTAGTCATAGATTCCGATACTTCACTCCAGGTTTACTGTATCCGTTGGTCATTCTTATTGACAATGAAACTCAGAAATTGCATCGGAATTTAATACAAAAGGTACAATGCCGACTTAAGTACAATAAGACTGACTCTTCCAAATGTCTCTGTTTTGAACCATTCCTGTGACACTAGTTATAGATTCCGATGGTTCACTTCAGGTTTACTGTATCCCTTGGACCTTCTTATTGACGATGAAACACAGAAATTGCATCGGAATTAAATAGAAAAGGCACAATGCCGACTTAAGTACAAGAAGACTGACTCTTCTTACTGACTATGCTTTGAACCATTTCTGTGACACTAGTTATAGATTCCGATGCTTTACTCCAGCTTTACTGTATCCCTTGGACCTTCTTGTTGACGATGGAACACAGAAATTGCTTCGGACTTTAATACAAGAGGCACAATGAAGACTTAAGTAAAAGAAGACTGACTCTTCTTACTGAATATGCTTTGAACCATTCCTGTGACACTAGTTATAGATTCCGATGCTTCACTTCAGGTTCACTGTATCCCTTGGCCCTTCTTATTGACGATGAAACACAGAAATTGCATCGGAATTAAATACAAAAGGCAAAATGCCGACTTAAGTACACGAAGACTGACTCTTCTTACTGTCTATGTTTTGAACGATTCCTGTGACACTAGTTATAGATTCCGATGCTACACTCCAGGTTTATTGTATCCCTTGGACCTTCTTATTGCCGATGAAACACAGAAATTGCATCGGAATTAAATACAAAATGCACAAAGCAGAATTAAGTACAAGAAGTCTGACTCTTCTTACTGTCTATGTTTTGAACCACTCCTGTGACACTAGTTATAGATTCCGATGCTTCTCTTCTGGTTTACTGTATACCATGGACCTTTCGCATTGACGATGAAACGCAGAAATTGCATCTGAATTAAATACAAAAGGCACAATGCCGACTTAAGTACAAGAAGACTGACTCTACCTACTGTCTATGATTTGAACCATTCCTGTGACACTAGTTTTGGATTCCGATGCTTCACTTCAGGTTTACTGTTTCCCTTCGACATTCTTATTGACGATGAAACACAGAAATTGCATCGGAATGAAATACAAAAGGCACAATGCCGACTTAAGGACAAGAAGACTGACTGTTCTTACTGATTATGTTTTGAACCAATCCTGTGACACTAGTTATAGATTCCGATGCTACACTTCAGGATTACTGTATCCCTCTGACCTTCCTATTGACGATGAAACACAGAAATTGCATCGGAATTAAATAGAAACGCCACAATGGCTACTTAAGTACAAGAAGACTGACTCATCTTACTGGCTATGTTTTGAACCATTCCTGTGACACTAGTTATAGATTCCGATGCTTCACTTCAGGTTTACTGTATCCCTTGGACCTTCTTATTGACGATGAAACACAGAAATTGCATCGGAATTAAATAGAAAAGGCACAATGCCGACTTAAGTACAAGAGGACTGACTCTTCTTACTGACTATGCTTTGAACCATTCCTGTGACACTAGTTATAGATTCCGATGCTTCACTTGAGGTTTATTGTATCCCTCTGACCTTCTTATTGACGATGAAACACAGAAATTGCATCGGAATTAAATAGAAAAGGCACAATGTCGACTTAAGTACAAGAAGACTGACTCTTCTTACTGTCTATGTTATGAACCATTCCTGTGTCACTAGTTATAGATTCCGATGCTTCACTCCAGGTTTACTGTATCCCTTGGACCTTCTTATTGACGATGAAACACAGATATTGCATCGGAATTAAATAGAAAAGGCACAATGCCGACTTAAGTACAAGAAGACTGACTCTTCTACTGTCTATGTTTGAACCATTCCTGTGACACTAGTTTTGGATTCCGATGCTTCACTTCAGGTTTACTGTATCCCTATGACCTTATTGCCGATGAAACACAGAAATTGCATCGGAATTAAATACAAAAGGCACAATGCCGACTTAAGGACAAGAAGACTGACACTTCTTACTGACTATGTTTTGAACCATTCCTGTGACACTAGTTATAGATTCCGATGCTTCACTTCAGGTTTTCTGTTTCCCTTGGATAATCTTATTGACGATGAAACACAGAAATTGCATCGGAATTAAACACAGAAGGCACAATGCCGACTTAAGTACAAGAAGACTGACTCTTCTTACTGTCTATATTTTGAACCATTCCAGTGACACTAGTTGTAGTTTCCGATGCTTCACTTCAGGTTTACTGTATACCCAGGACCTTCTTATTGTATTTGAAACACAGAAATTGCATCGGAATTAAATACAAAAGGCACAATGCCGACTTAAGTACAAGAAGACTGACTCTTCCAACTGTCTATGTTTTGAACCATTCCCGTTACACTAGTTATAGATTCCGATGCTTCACTTGAGGTTTACTGTATGCCTCTGACCGTCTTATTGACGATGAAACACAGAAATTGCGTCGGAATTAAATTGAAAGGGCACAATGCCGACTTAAGTACTAGAAGACTGACGCTTCCTACTGTCTATGTTTTGAACCATTCCTGTGACACTAGTTATAGATTCCGATGCTTCATTTCAGGTTTACTGTATCCCTTGGACCTTCTTATTGACGATGAATCACAGAAATTGCATCCTAATTCATACAGAAGGCACAATGCCGACTTAACTACAACAAGACTGACTCTTCTTACTGACTATGCTTTGAACCATTCCTGTGACACTAGTTATAGATTCCGAAGCTTAACTTCAGGATTACTGTATCCCTCTGACCTTCTTAGTGACGATGAAACACAGTAATTGCATCGGAAATAAATACAAAAACACAATGCCGACTTAAGTACAAGAATACTGACACATCTTACTGTCTATGTTTTGAACCGTCCCTGTGACACTAGTTATCGATTACGATGCTTCACTCCAGGTTTACTGTATGCCTTGGACCATCTTATTGACGATGAAACACAGAAATTGCATCGGAATTAAATACAAAAGGCACAATGCCGACTTAAGTACAAGAAGACTGACTCTTCTTTCTGACTATGTTTTGAACCATTCCTGTGACACTAGTTATGGATTCCGATGCTTCACTTAAGGTTTACTGTATCCCTCGGAACTTCTTATTGACGATGAAACACAGAAATTGCATCGGAATTAAATACAAAAGGCACAATGCCGAATTAAGTACAAGAAGACTGACTCTTCTTACTATCTATTTTTGAACCAGTCCTGTGACACTAGTTATAGACTCCGATGCTTCACTCCAGGTTTACTGTATCCTTAGGACCTTCTTATTGACGATGAAACACAGAAATTGCATCGGAATTAAATACAAATGGCACAATGCCGACTTAAGTAAAAGAACTCTGACTCTTGTTACTGTCTATGATTTGAACCATTCCTGTGACACTAGTTATAGATTCCGATGCTTCACGCCAAGTTTACTGTATCCCTTTTACCTTCTTACTGACGATGAAACACAGAAATTGCATCTGAATTAAATACAAAAGGCACAATGCCGACTTAAGTACAAGAAGACTGACTCCTCTTACTGTCTATGTTTTGAAGCATTCCATTAACACTAGTCATAGATTCCGGTGCTTCACTCCACCTTTACTGTATCCCTTGGGCCTTCGTATTGACGATGAAACACAGAAATTGCATCGGAATGATATACAAAAGGCACAATGCCGACTTAAGGACAAGAAGACTGACTGTTCTTACTGACTATGTTTTGAACCAATCCTGTGACACTAGTCATAGATTCCGGTGCTTCACTTCAGGTCTACTGTGTCCCTCTGACCTTCTTATTGACGATGAAACACAGACATTGCATCGGAATTAAATACAAAAGGCACAATGCCGACATAAGTACACGAAGACTGACTCTTCTTACTGTCTATGTTTTCAACCATCCCTGTGACACTAGTCATAGATTCCGATACTTCACTCCAGGTTTACTGTATCCGTTGGTCATTCTTATTGACAATGAAACTCAGAAATTGCATCGGAATTTAATACAAAAGGTACAATGCCGACTTAAGTACAATAAGACTGACTCTTCCAAATGTCTCTGTTTTGAACCATTCCTGTGACACTAGTTATAGATTCCGATGGTTCACTTCAGGTTTACTGTATCCCTTGGACCTTCTTATTGACGATGAAACACAGAAATTGCATCGGAATTAAATAGAAAAGGCACAATGCCGACTTAAGTACAAGAAGACTGACTCTTCTTACTGACTATGCTTTGAACCATTTCTGTGACACTAGTTATAGATTCCGATGCTTTACTCCAGCTTTACTGTATCCCTTGGACCTTCTTGTTGACGATGGAACACAGAAATTGCTTCGGACTTTAATACAAGAGGCACAATGAAGACTTAAGTAAAAGAAGACTGACTCTTCTTACTGAATATGCTTTGAACCATTCCTGTGACACTAGTTATAGATTCCGATGCTTCACTTCAGGTTCACTGTATCCCTTGGCCCTTCTTATTGACGATGAAACACAGAAATTGCATCGGAATTAAATACAAAAGGCAAAATGCCGACTTAAGTACACGAAGACTGACTCTTCTTACTGTCTATGTTTTGAACGATTCCTGTGACACTAGTTATAGATTCCGATGCTACACTCCAGGTTTATTGTATCCCTTGGACCTTCTTATTGCCGATGAAACACAGAAATTGCATCGGAATTAAATACAAAATGCACAAAGCAGAATTAAGTACAAGAAGTCTGACTCTTCTTACTGTCTATGTTTTGAACCACTCCTGTGACACTAGTTATAGATTCCGATGCTTCTCTTCTGGTTTACTGTATACCATGGACCTTTCGCATTGACGATGAAACGCAGAAATTGCATCTGAATTAAATACAAAAGGCACAATGCCGACTTAAGTACAAGAAGACTGACTCTACCTACTGTCTATGATTTGAACCATTCCTGTGACACTAGTTTTGGATTCCGATGCTTCACTTCAGGTTTACTGTTTCCCTTCGACATTCTTATTGACGATGAAACACAGAAATTGCATCGGAATGAAATACAAAAGGCACAATGCCGACTTAAGGACAAGAAGACTGACTGTTCTTACTGATTATGTTTTGAACCAATCCTGTGACACTAGTTATAGATTCCGATGCTACACTTCAGGATTACTGTATCCCTCTGACCTTCCTATTGACGATGAAACACAGAAATTGCATCGGAATTAAATAGAAACGCCACAATGGCTACTTAAGTACAAGAAGACTGACTCATCTTACTGGCTATGTTTTGAACCATTCCTGTGACACTAGTTATAGATTCCGATGCTTCACTTCAGGTTTACTGTATCCCTTGGACCTTCTTATTGACGATGAAACACAGAAATTGCATCGGAATTAAATAGAAAAGGCACAATGCCGACTTAAGTACAAGAGGACTGACTCTTCTTACTGACTATGCTTTGAACCATTCCTGTGACACTAGTTATAGATTCCGATGCTTCACTCCAGGTTTACTGTATCCCTTGGACCTTCTTATTGACGATGAAACACAGGAATTGCATCGGAATCAAATAGAAAAGGCACAATGAAGACTTAAGTACAAGAAGACTGAATCTTCTTACTGACTATGTTTTGAACCATTCCTGCGACACTAGTTATAGATTCCGATGCTTCACTCCAGGTTTACTGTATCCCTTGGACCTTCTTATTTACGATGAAACACAGGAATTGCATCGGAATCAAATAGAAAAGGCACAATGTAGACTTAAGTACAAGAAGACTGACTCTTCTTACTGACTATGCTTTGAACCATTCCTGTGACACTAGTTATAGATTCCGATGCTTCACTTCAGGTTTACTGTATCCCTTGGACTTTCTTATTGACGATGAAACACATAAATTGCATCGGAATTAAATGCAAAAGGCAAAATGCCGACATAAGTACACGAAGACTGACTCTTCTTACTGACTATGCTTTGAACCATTCCTTTTACACTAGTCATAGATTCCGATGCTTCACTTCAGGTTTACTGTATCCCTCTGACCGTCTTATTGACGATGAAACACAGAAATTGCATCGGAATTAAATTGAAAAGGCACAATGCCGACTTAAGTACAAGAAGACCGACTCTTCTTACTGACTATGTTTTGAACCATTCCTGTGACAGTAGTTATAGATTCCGATGCTCCACTTCAGGTTTCCTGTATACCTTGGACCTTTCTTATTGACGATGAAACACAGAAATTGCATCGGAATGATATACAAAAGGCACAATGCCGACCCAAGGACAAGAAGACGGACTGTTCTTACCGACTATGTTTTGAACCAATCCTGTGACACTAGTTATAGATTCCGATGCTTCACTTCAGGACTACTGTATCCCTCTGACCTTCTTATTGACGATGAAACACAGATATTGCATCGGAATTAAATACAAAAGGCAAAATGCCGACTTAAGTACACGAAGACTGACTCTTCTTACTGTCTATATTTTGAACCATTCCTGTGACACTAGTTATAGATTCCGATGCTTTACTCCAGGTTTACTGTATCCCTTGGACCTTCTTATTGACGATGAAACACAGAAATTGCATCGGAATTAAATAGCAAAGGCACAATGAAGACCTATGTACAAGAAGACTGACTCTTCTACTGTTTATGTTTGAACCATTCCTGTGACACTAGTTTTGGATTCCGATGCTTCACTTCAGGTTTACTGTATCCCTATGACCTTATTGCCGATGAAACACAGAAATTGCATCGGAATTAAATACAAAAGGCACAATGCCGACTTAAGGACAAGAAGACTGACTCTTCTTACTGACTATATTTTGAACCATTCCTGTGACACTAGTTATAGATTCCGATGCTTCACTTCAGGTTTTCTGTTTCCCTGGGATAATCTTATTGACGATGAAACACAGAAATTGTATCGCAATTAAATACAAAAGGCACAATGCCGACTTAAGTACAAGAGGACTGTCTCTTCTTACTGTCTATATTTTGAACCATTCCAGTGACACTAGTTGTAGATTCCGATGCTTCACTTCAGGTTTACTGTATACCCATTACCTTCTTATTGTATATGAAACACAGAAATTGCATCGGAATTAAATACAAAAGGCACAATGCCGACTTAAGTACAAGAAGACTGACTCTTCTTACTGTCTATTTTTGAACCAGTCCTGTGACACTAGTTATAGACTCCGATGCTTCACTCCAGGTTTACTGTATGCCTTGGACCATCTTATTGACGATGAAACACAGAAATTGCATCGGAATTAAATACAAAAGGCACAATGCCGACTTAAGTACAAGAAGACTGACTCTTCTTACTGACTATGTTTTGAACCATTCCTGTGACACTAGTTATGGATTCCGATGCTTCACTTAAGGTTTACTGTATCCCTCTGACCTTCTTATTGACGATGAAACACAGAAATTGCATCGGAATCAAATACAAAAGCACAATGCCAAATTAAGTACAAGAAGACTGACTCTTCTTACTGTCTATTTTTGACCAGTCCTGTGACACTAGTTATAGACTCCGATGCTTCACTCCAGGTTTACTGTATCCTTTGGACATTCTTATTGACGATGAAACACAGAAATTGCATCGGAATTAAATACAAATAGCACAATGCCAACTTAAGTAAAAGAAGTCTGACTCTTGTTACTGTCTATGATTTGAACCATTCCTCTGACACTAGTTATAGATTCCGATGCTTCACGCCAAGTTTACTGTATCCCTTTTACCTTCATACTGACGATGAAACACAGAAATTGCATCGGAATTAAATACAAAAGGCACAATGCCGACTTAAGTACAAGAAGACTGACTCCTCTTACTGTCTATGTTTTGAAGCATTCCATTAACACTAGTCATAGATTCCGGTGCTTCACTCGACCTTTACTGTATCCCTTGGGCCTTCGTATTGACGATGAAACACAGAAATTGCATCGGAATTAAATAGAAAAGGCACAATGAAGACTTAAGTAAAAGACGACAGATTCTTCTTACTGAATAAGTTTTGAGCCATTCCTGTGACACTAGTTATAGATTCCGATGCTTCACTTCAGGTTCACTGTATCCCTTGGACCTTCTAATTGACGATGAAACACAGAAATTGCATCGGAATTAAATACAAAAGGCAAAATGCCGACTAAAGTACACGAAGACTGACTCTTCTTACTGTCTATGTTTGAACCATTCCTGTGACACTAGTTATGGACTCCGATGCTTCACTCCAGGTTTACTGTATCCCTTGGACCTTCTTATTGACGATGAAACACAGAAATTGCATCGGAATTAAATAGAAAAGGCACAATGCCTTCTTAAGTACAAGAAGACTGACTCTTCTTACTGACTATGTTTTGAACCATTCCTGTGACACTAGTTATAGATTCCGATGCCTCACTTCAGGTTTACTGTATACCTTGGACCTTTCTTATTGACGATGAAACACAGAAATTGCATCGGAATGATATACAAAGTCACAATGCCGACTTAAGGACAAGAAGACTGACTGTTCTTACTGACTATGTTTTGAACCAATCCTGTGACACTAGTCATAGATTCCGATGCTTCACTTCAGGTCTGCTGTGTCCCTCTGACCTTCTTATTGACGATGAAACACAGACATTGCATCGGAATTAAATACAAAAGGCACAATGCCGACATAAGTACACGAAGACTGACTCTTCTTACTGTCTATGTTTTCAACCATCCCTGTGACACTAGTCATAGATTCCGATGCTTCACTCCAGGTTTACTGTATCCGTTGGTCATTCTTATTGACAATGAAACTCAGAAATTGCATCGGAATTTAATACAAAAGGTACAATGCCGACTTAAGTACAATAAGACTGACTCTTCCAAATGTCTCTGTTTTGAACCATTCCTGTGACACTAGTTATAGATTCAGATGGTTCACTTCAGGTTTACTGTATCCCTTGGACCTTCTTATTGACGATGAAACACAGAAATTGCATCGGAATTAAATAGAAAAGGCACAATGCCGACTTAAGTACAAGAAGACTGACTCTTCTTACTGACTATGCTTTGAACCATTTCTGTGACACTAGTTATAGATTCCGATGCTTCACTCCAGCTTTACTGTATCCCTTGGACCTTCTTGTTGACGATGGAACACAGAAATTGCTTCGGACTTTAATACAAGAGGCACAATGAAGACTTAAGTAAAAGAAGACTGACTCTTCTTACTGAATATGCTTTGAACCATTCCTGTGACACTAGTTATAGATTCCGATGCTTCACTTCAGGTTCACTGTATCCCTTGGCCCTTCTTATTGACGATGAAACACAGAAATTGCATCGGAATTAAATACAAAAGGCAAAATGCCGACTTAAGTACACGAAGACTGACTCTTCTTACTGTCTATGATTTGAACGATTCCTGTGACACTAGTTATAGATTCCGATGCTACACTCCAGGTTTATTGTATCCCTTGGACCTTCTTATTGCCGATGAAACACAGAAATTGCATCGGAATTAAATACAAAATGCACAAAGCAGAATTAAGTACAAGAAGTCTGACTCTTCTTACTGTCTATGTTTTGAACCACTCCTGTGACACTAGTTATAGATTCCGATGCTTCTCTTCTGGTTTACTGTATAACATGGACCTTTCGCATTGACGATGAAACGCAGAAATTGCATCTGAATTAAATACAAAAGGCACAATGCCGACTTAAGTACAAGAAGACTGACTCTACCTACTGTCTATGATTTGAACCATTCCTGTGACACTAGTTTTGGATTCCGATGCTTCACTTCAGGTTTACTGTTTCCCTTCGACATTCTTATTGACGATGAAACACAGAAATTGCATCGGAATGAAATACAAAAGGCACAATGCCGACTTAAGGACAAGAAGACTGACTGTTCTTACTGATTATGTTTTGAACCAATCCTGTGACACTAGTTATAGATTCCGATGCTACACTTCAGGATTACTGTATCCCTCTGACCTTCCTATTGACGATGAAACACAGAAATTGCATCGGAATTAAATAGAAACGCCACAATGGCTATTTAAGTACAAGAAGACTGACTCATCTTACTGGCTATGTTTTGAACCATTCCTGTGACACTAGTTATAGATTCCGATGCTTCACTTCAGGTTTACTGTATCCCTTGGACCTTCTTATTGACGATGAAACACAGGAATTGCATCGGAATCAAATAGAAAAGGCACAATGAAGACTTAAGTACAAGAAGACTGAATCTTCTTACTGACTATGTTTTGAACCATTCCTGCGACACTAGTTATAGATTCCGATGCTTCACTCCAGGTTTACTGTATCCCTTGGACCTTCTTATTGACGATGAAACACAGGAATTGCATCGGAATCAAATAGAAAAGGCACAATGAAGACTTAAGTACAAGAAGACTGACTCTTCTTACTGACTATGTTTTGAACCATTCCTGTGACACTAGTTATAGATTCCGATGCTTCACTTCAGGTTTACTGTATCCCTTGGACTTTCTTATTGACGATGAAACACAGAAATTGCATCGGAATTAAATACAAAAGGCAAAATGCCGACATAAGTACACGAAGACTGACTCTTCTTACTGACTATGCTTTGAACCATTCCTTTTACACTAGTCATAGATTCCGATGCTTCACTTCAGGTTTACTGTATCCCTCTGACCGTCTTATTGACGATGAAACACAGAAATTGCATCGGAATTAAATAGAAAAGGCACAATGTCGACTTAAGTACACGAAGACTGACTCTTCTTACTGTCTATTTTTTGAACCATTCCTGTGACACTAGTTATAGATTCCGATGCTTCACTCCAGGTTTACTGTATCCCTTGGACCTTCTTATTGACGATGAAACACAGAAATTGCATCGGAATTAAATAGCAAAGGCACAATGAAGACCTATGTACAAGAAGACTGACTCTTCTACTGTCTATGTTTGAACCATTCCTGTGACACTAGTTATAGATTCCGATGCTTCACTCCAGGTTTACTGTATCCCTTGGACCTTCTTATTGACGATGAAACACAGAAATTGCATCGGAATTAAATACAAAAGGCACAATGCCGACTTAAGTACAAGAAGACTGACTCTTCTTACTGACTATGTTTTGAACCATTCCTGTGACACTAGTTATGGATTCCGATGCTTCACTTAAGGTTTACTGTATCCCTCTGACCTTCTTATTGACGATGAAACACAGAAATTGCATCGGAATCAAATACAAAAGCACAATGCCAAATTAAGTACAAGAAGACTGACTCTTCTTACTGTCTATTTTTGACCAGTCCTGTGACACTAGTTATAGACTCCGATGCTTCACTCCAGGTTTACTGTATCCTTTGGACATTCTTATTGATGATGAAACACAGAAATTGCATCGGAATTAAATACAAATGGCACAATGCCAACTTAAGTATAAGAAGTCTGACTCTTGTTACTGTCTATGATTTGAACCATTCCTGTGACACTAGTTATAGATTCCGATGCTTCACGCCAAGTTTACTGTATCCCTTATACCTTCTTACTGACGATGAAACACAGAAATTGCATCGGAATTAAATACAAAAGGCACAATGCCGACTTAAGTACAAGAAGACTGACTCCTCTTACTGTCTATGTTTTGAACCATTCCATTAACACTAGTCATAGATTCCGATGCTTCACTCCACCTTTACTGTATCCCTTGGACCTTCGTGTTGACGATGAAACGCAGAAATTGCATCGGAATTAAATAGAAAAGTCACAATGAAGACTTAAGTAAAAGACAACAGGTTCTTCTTACTGAATAAGTTTTGAGCCATTCCTGTGACACTAGTTATAGATTCCGATGCTTCACTTCAGGTTCACTGTATCCCTTGGACCTTCTAATTGACGATGAAACACAGAAATTGCATCGGAATTAAATACAAAAGGCAAAATGCCGACTTAAGTACACGAAGACTGACTCTTCTTACTGTCTATGTTTGAACCATTCCTGTGACACTAGTTATGGATTCCGGTGCTTCACTCCAGGTTTACTGTATCCCTTGGACCTTCTTATTGACGATGAAACACAGAAATTGCATCGGAATTAAATAGAAAAGGCACAATGCCTTCTTAAGTACAAGAAGACTGACTCTTCTTACTGACTATGTTTTGAACCATTCCTGTGACACTAGTTATAGATTCCGATGCTTCACTTGAGGTTTATTGTATCACTCTGACCTTCTTATTGACGATGAAACACAGAAATTGCATCGGAATTAAATAGAAAAGGCACAATGTCGACTTAAGTACAAGAAGACTGACTGTTCTTACTGTCTATGTTATGAACCATTCCTGTGTCACTAGTTATAGATTCCGATGCTTCACTCCAGGTTTACTGTATGCCTTGGACCATCTTATTGACGATGAAACACAGAAATTGCATCGGAATTAAATACAAAAGGCACAATGCCGACTTAAGTACAAGAAGACTGACTCTTCTTTCTGACTATGGTTTGAACCATTCCTGTGACACTAGTTATGGATTCCGATGTTTCACTTAAGGTTTACTGTATCCCTCTAAACTTCTTATTGACGATGAAACACAGAAATTGCATCGGAATTAAATACAAAAGGCACAATGCCGAATTAAGTACAAGAAGACTGACTCTTCTTACTGTCTATTTTTGAACCAGTCCTGTGACACTAGTTATAGACTCCGATGCTTCACTCCAGGTTTACTGTATCTTTTGGACCTTCTTATTGACGATGAAACACAGAAATTGCATCGGAATTAAATACAAATGGCACAATGCCGACTTAAGTAAAAGAACTCTGACTCTTGTTACTGTCTATGATTTGAACCATTCCTGTGACACTAGTTATAGATTCCGATGCTTCACTTCAGGTTTACTGTATCCCTTGGACCTTCTTATTGACGATGAAACACAGAAATTGCATCGGAATTAAATAGAAAAGGCACAATGCCGACTTAAGTACAAGAGGACTGACTCTTCTTACTGACTATGCTTTGAACCATTCCTGTGACACTAGTTATAGATTCCGATGCTTCACTCCAGGTTTACTGTATCCCTTGGACCTTCTTATTGACGATGAAACACAGGAATTGCATCGGAATCAAATAGAAAAGGCACAATGAAGACTTAAGTACAAGAAGACTGAATCTTCTTACTGACTATGTTTTGAACCATTCCTGCGACACTAGTTATAGATTCCGATGCTTCACTCCAGGTTTACTGTATCCCTTGGACCTTCTTATTGACGATGAAACACAGGAATTGCATCGGAATCAAATAGAAAAGGCACAATGAAGACTTAAGTACAAGAAGACTGACTCTTCTTACTGACTATGTTTTGAACCATTCCTGTGACACTAGTTATAGATTCCGATGCTTCACTTCAGGTTTACTGTATCCCTTGGACTTTCTTATTGACGATGAAACACAGAAATTGCATCGGAATTAAATACAAAAGGCAAAATGCCGACATAAGTACACGAAGACTGACTCTTCTTACTGACTATGCTTTGAACCATTCCTTTTACACTAGTCATAGTTTCCGATGCTTCACTTCAGGTTTACTGTATCCCTCTGACCGTCTTATTGACGATGAAACCCAGAAATTGCATCGGAATTAAATAGAAAAGGCACAATGTCGACTTAAGTACACGAAGACTGACTCTTCTTACTGTCTATTTTTTGAACCATTCCTGTGACACTAGTTATAGATTCCGATGCTTCACTCCAGGTTTACTGTATCCCTTGGACCTTCTTATTGACGATGAAACACAGAAATTGCATCGGAATTAAATAGCAAAGGCACAATGAAGACCTATGTACAAGAAGACTGACTCTTCTACTGTCTATGTTTGAACCATTCCTGTGACACTAGTTTTGGATTCCGATGCTTCACTTCAGGTTTACTGTATCCCTATGACCTTATTGCCGATGAAACACAGAAATTGCATCGGAATTAAATACAAAAGGCACAATGCCGACTTAAGGACAAGAAGACTGACTCTTCTTACTGACTATATTTTGAACCATTCCTGTGACACTAGTTATAGATTCCGATGCTTCACTTCAGGTTTTCTGTTTCCCTGGGATAATCTTATTGACGATGAAACACAGAAATTGTATCGGAATTAAATACAAAAGGCACAATGCCGACTTAAGTACAAGAAGACTGACTCTTCTTACTGTCTATATTTTGAACCATTCCAGTGACACTAGTTGTAGATTCCGATGCTTCACTTCAGGTTTACTGTATACCCATTACCTTCTTATTGTATATGAAACACAGAAATTGCATCGGAATTAAATACAAAAGGCACAATGCCGACTTAAGTACAAGAAGACTGACTCTTCTTACTGTCTATTTTTGAACCAGTCCTGTGACACTAGTTATAGACTCCGATGCTTCACTCCAGGTTTACTGTATGCCTTGGACCATCTTATTGACGATGAAACACAGAAATTGCATCGGAATTAAATACAAAAGGCACAATGCCGACTTAAGTACAAGAAGACTGACTCTTCTTACTGACTATGTTTTGAACCATTCCTGTGACACTAGTTATGGATTCCGATGCTTCACTTAAGGTTTACTGTATCCCTCTGACCTTCTTATTGACGATGAAACACAGAAATTGCATCGGAATCAAATACAAAAGCACAATGCCAAATTAAGTACAAGAAGACTGACTCTTCTTACTGTCTATTTTTGACCAGTCCTGTGACACTAGTTATAGACTCCGATGCTTCACTCCAGGTTTACTGTATCCTTTGGACATTCTTATTGACGATGAAACACAGAAATTGCATCGGAATTAAATACAAATGGCACAATGCCAACTTAAGTAAAAGAAGTCTGACTCTTGTTACTGTCTATGATTTGAACCATTCCTGTGACACTAGTTATAGATTCCGATGCTTCACGCCAAGTTTACTGTATCCCTTATACCTTCTTACTGACGATGAAACACAGAAATTGCATCGGAATTAAATACAAAAGGCACAATGCCGACTTAAGTACAAGAAGACTGACTCCTCTTACTGTCTATGTTTTGAACCATTCCATTAACACTAGTCATAGATTCCGATGCTTCACTCCACCTTTACTGTATCCCTTGGACCTTCGTGTTGACGATGAAACGCAGAAATTGCATCGGAATTAAATAGAAAAGTCACAATGAAGACTTAAGTAAAAGACAACAGGTTCCTCTTACTGAATAAGTTTTGAGCCATTCCTGTGACACTAGTTATAGATTCCGATGCTTCACTTCAGGTTCACTGTATCCCTTGGACCTTCTAATTGACGATGAAACACAGAAATTGCATCGGAATTAAATACAAAAGGCAAAATGCCGACTTAAGTACACGAAGACTGACTCTTCTTACTGTCTATGTTTGAACCATTCCTGTGACACTAGTTATGGATTCCGGTGCTTCACTCCAGGTTTACTGTATCCCTTGGACCTTCTTATTGACGATGAAACACAGAAATTGCATCGGAATTAAATAGAAAAGGCACAATGCCTTCTTAAGTACAAGAAGACTGACTCTTCTTACTGACTATGTTTTGAACCATTCCTGTGACACTAGTTATAGATTCCGATGCTTCACTTGAGGTTTATTGTATCCCTCTGACCTTCTTATTGACGATGAAACACAGAAATTGCATTGGAATTAAATAGAAAAGGCACAATGTCGACTTAAGTACAAGAAGACTGACTGTTCTTACTGTCTATGTTATGAACCATTCCTGTGTCACTAGTTACAGATTCCGATGCTTCACTCCAGGTTTACTGTATGCCTTGGACCATCTTATTGACGATGAAACACAGAAATTGCATCGGAATTAAATACAAAAGGCACAATGCCGACTTAAGTACAAGAAGACTGACTCTTCTTTCTGACTATGTTTTGAACCATTCCTGTGACACTAGTTATGGATTCCGATGCTTCACTTAAGGTTTACTGTATCCCTCTAAACTTCTTATTGACGATGAAACACAGAAATTGCATCGGAATTAAATACAAAAGGCACAATGCCGAATTAAGTACAAGAAGACTGACTCTTCTTACTGTCTATTTTTGAACCAGTCCTGTGACACTAGTTATAGACTCCGATGCTTCACTCCAGGTTTACTGTATCCTTTGGACCTTCTTATTGACGATGAAACACAGAAATTGCATCGGAATTAAACACAAATGGCACAATGCCGACTTAAGTAAAAGAACTCTGACTCTTGTTACTGTCTATGATTTGAACCATTCCTGTGACACTAGTTATAGATTCCGATGCTTCACGCCAAGTTTACTGTATCCCTTTTACCTTCTTACTGACGATGAAACACAGAAATTGCATCGGAATTAAATACAAAAGGCACAATGCCGACTTAAGTACAAGAAGACTGACTCCTCTTACTGTCTATGTTTTGAAGCATTCCATTAACACTAGTCATAGATTCCGATGCTTCACTCCACCGTTACTGTATCCCTTGGGCCTTCGTATTGACGATGAAACACAGAAATTGCGTCGGAATTAAATAGAAAAGGCACAATGAAGACTTAAGTAAAAGACGACAGATTCTTCTTACTGAATAAGTTTTGAGCCATTCCTGTGACACTAGTTATAGATTCCGATGCTTCACTTCAGGTTCACTGTATCCCTTGGACCTTCTAATTGACGATGAAACACAGAAATTGCATCGGAATTAAATACAAAAGGCAAAATGCCGACTAAAGTACACGAAGACTGACTCTTCTTACTGTCTATGTTTGAACCATTCCTGTGACACTAGTTATGGACTCCGATGCTTCACTCCAGGTTTACTGTATCCCTTGGACCTTCTTGTTGACGATGAAACACAGAAATTGCATCGGAATTAAATAGAAAAGGCACAATGCCTTCTTAAGTACAAGAAGACTGACTCTTCTTACTGACTATGTTTTGAACCATTCCTGTGACACTAGTTATAGATTCCGATGCCTCACTTCAGGTTTACTGTACACCTTGGACCTTTCTTATTGACGATGAAACACAGAAATTGCATCGGAATGATATACAAAGGCACAATGCCGACTTAAGGACAAGAAGACTGACTGTTCTTACTGACTATGTTTTGAACCAATCCTGTGACACTAGTCATAGATTCCGATGCTTCACTTCAGGTCTACTGTGTACCTCTGACCTTCTTATTGACGATGAAACACAGACATTGCATCGGAATTAAATACAAAAGGCACAATGCCGACATAAGTACACGAAGACTGACTCTTCTTACTGTCTATGTTTTCAACCATCCCTGTGACACTAGTCATAGATTCCGATGCTTCACTCCAGGTTTACTGTATCCGTTGGTCATTCTTATTGACAATGAAACTCAGAAATTGCATCGGAATTTAATACAAAAGGTACAATGCCGACTTAAGTACAATTAGACTGACTCTTCCAAATGTCTCTGTTTTGAACCATTCCTGTGACACTAGTTATAGATTCCGATGGTTCACTTCAGGTTTACTGTATCCCTTGGACCTTCTTATTGACGATGAAACACAGAAATTGCATCGGAATTAAATAGAAAAGGCACAATGCCGACTTAAGTACAAGAAAACTGACTCTTCTTACTGACTATGCTTTGAACCATTTCTGTGACACTAGTTATAGATTCCGATGCTTCACTCCAGGTTTACTGTATCCGTTGGTCATTCTTATTGACAATGAAACTCAGAAATTGCATCGGAATTTAATACAAAAGGTACAATGCCGACTTAAGTACAATTAGACTGACTCTTCCAAATGTCTCTGTTTTGAACCATTCCTGTGACACTAGTTATAGATTCCGATGCTTCTCTTCTGGTTTACTGTATACCATGGACCTTTCGCATTGACGATGAAACGCAGAAATTGCATCTGAATTAAGTACAAAAGGCACAATGCCGACTTAAGTACAAGAAGACTGACTCTACCTACTGTCTATGATTTGAACCATTCCTGTGACACTAGTTTTGGATTCCGATGCTTCACTTCAGGTTTACTGTTTCCCTTCGACATTCTTATTGACGATGAAACACAGAAATTGCATCGGAATGAAATACAAAAGGCACAATGCCGACTTAAGGACAAGAAGACTGACTGTTCTTACTGATTATGTTTTGAACCAATCCTGTGACACTAGTTATAGATTCCGATGCTACACTTCAGGATTACTGTATCCCTCTGACCTTCCTATTGACCATGAAACACAGAAATTGCATCGGAATTAAATAGAAACGCCACAATGGCTACTTAAGTACAAGAAGACTGACTCATCTTACTGACTATGTTTTGAACCATTCCTGTGACACTAGTTATAGATTCCGATGCTTCACTTCAGGTTTACTGTATCCCTTGGACCTTCTTATTGACGATGAAACACAGAAATTGCATCGGAATTAAATAGAAAAGGCACAATGCCGACTTAAGTACAAGAGGACTGACTCTTCTTACTGACTATGCTTTGAACCATTCCTGTGACACTAGTTATAGATTCCGATGCTTCACTCCAGGTTTACTGTATCCCTTGGACCTTCTTATTGACGATGAAACACAGGAATTGCATCGGAATCAAATAGAAAAGGCACAATGAAGACTTAAGTACAAGAAGACTGAATCTTCTTACTGACTATGTTTTGAACCATTCCTGTGACACTAGTTATAGATTCCGATGCTTCACTCCAGGTTTACTGTATCCCTTGGACCTTCTTATTGACGATGAAACACAGGAATTGCATCGGAATCAAATAGAAAAGGCACAATGAAGACTTAAGTACAAGAAGACTGACTCTTCTTACTGACTATGTTTTGAACCATTCCTGTGACAATAGTTATAGATTCCGATGCTTCACTTTAGGTTTACTGTATCCCTTGGACTTTCTTATTGACGATGAAACACAGAAATTGCATCGGAATTAAATACAAAAGGCAAAATGCCGACATAAGTACACGAAGACTGACTCTTCTTACTGACTATGCTTTGAACCATTCCTTTTACACTAGTCATAGATTCCGATGCTTCACTTCAGGTTTACTGTATCCCTCTGACCGTCTTATTGACGATGAAACACAGAAATTGCATCGGAATTAAATTGAAAAGGCACAATGCCGACTTAAGTACTAGAAGATTGACTCTTCCTACTGTCTATGTTTTGAACCATTCCTGTGACACTAGTTATAGATTCCGATGCTTCACTTTAGGTTTACTGTATCCCTTGGACCTTCTTATTGACGATGAAACACAGAAATTGCATCGGAATTAAATACAAAAGGCAAAATGCCGACATAAGTACACGAAGACTGACTCTTCTTACTGTCTATGTATTGAACCATTTCTGTGACACTAGTTATAGATTTAGATGCTACAGTCCAGGTTTACTGTATCCCTTGGACCTTCTTACTGACGATGAAACACAGAAATTACATCGTAATTAAATACAAAAATCACAATGCCGACTTAAGTACAAGAAGACTGACTCCTCTTACTGTCTATGTTTTGAACCATTCCATTGACACTAGTCATTGATTCCGATGCTTCACTCCAGCTTTACTGTATCCCTTGGACCGTCTTATTGACGATGAAACACAGAAATTGCATCGGAATTAAATAGAAAAGGCACAATGAAGACTTAAGTAAAAGAAGACTGACTCATCTTACTGAATAAGATTTGAACCATTCCTGTGACACTAGTTATAGATTCCGATGCTTCATTTCAGGTTCACTGTATCCCTTGGACCTTCTAATTGACGAAGAAACACAGAAATTGCATCGGAATTAAATACAAAAGGCAAAATGCCGACTTAAGTACACGAAGACTGACTCTTCTTACTGTCTATGTTTTGAACCATTCCTGTGACACTAGTTATAGATTCCGATGCTTCACTCCAGGTTTACTGTATCCCTTGGACCTTCTTATTGACGATGAAACACAGAAATTGCATCGGAATTAAATAGAAAAGGCACAATGCCGACTTAAGTACAAGAAGACTGACTCTTGGTACTGACTATGTTTTGAACCATTCCTGTGACACTAGTTATACATTCCGATGCTCCACTTCAGGTTTCCTGTATACCTTGGACCTTTCTTATTGACGATGAAACACAGAAATTGCATCGGAATGATATACAAAAGGCACAATGCCGACCCAAGGACAAGAAGACTGACTGTTTTTACCGACTATGTTTTGAACCAATCCTGTGACACTAGTTATAGATTCCGATGCTTCACTTCAGGACTACTGTATCCCTCTGACCTTCTTATTGACGATGAAACACAGAAATTGCATCGGAATTAAAAACAAAAGGCAAAATGCCGACTTAAGTACACGAAGACTGACTCTTCTTACTGTCTATGTTTTGAACCATTCCTGTGACACTAGTTATAGATTCCGATGCTTCACTCCAGGTTTACTGTATCCCTTGGACCTTCTTATTGACGATGAAACACAGAAATTGCATCGGAAGTAAATAGAAAAGGCACAATGTCGACTTAAGTACAAGAAGACTGACTCTCCTTGCTGTCTATGTTATAAACCATTCCTGTGTCACTAGTTATAGATTCCGATGCTTCACTCTAGGTTTACTGTATCCCTTGGACCTTTTTATTGACGATTAAACACAGAAATTGCATCGGAATTAAATAGAAAAGGCACAATGCCGACTTAAGTACAAGAAGACTGACTCTTCTACTGTGTATGTTTGAACCATTCCTGTGACACTAGTTTTGGATTCCGATGCTTCACTTCAGGTTTACTGTATCCCTATGACCTTATTGCCGATGAAACACAGAAATTGCATCGGAATTAAATACAAAAGGCACAATGCCGACTTAAGGACTAGAAGACTGACTCTTCTTACTGACTATGTTTTGAACCATTCCTGTGACACTAGTTATAGATTCCGATGCTTCACTTCAGGTTTTATGTTTCCCTTGGATAATCTTATTGACGATGAAACACAGAAATTGCATCGGAATTAAATACAAAAGGCACAATGCCGACTTAAGTACAAGAAGACTGACTCTTCTTACTGTCTATACTTTGAACCATTCCAGTGACACTAGTTGTAGATTCCGATGCTTCACTTCAGGTTTACTGTATTCCCAGGACCTTCTTATTGTATATGAAACACAGAAATTGCCTCGGAATTAAATACAAAAGGCACAATGCCGACTTAAGTACAAGAAGACTGACTCTTCCAACTGTCTATGTTTTGAACCATTCCTGTGACACTAGTTATAGATTCCGATGCTTCACTTCAGGTTTTCTGTTTCCCTTGGATAATCTTATTGACGATGAAACACAGAAATTGCATCGGAATTAAATACAAAAGGCACAATGCCGACTTAAGTACAAGAAGACTGACTCTTCTTTCTGACTATGTTTTGAACCATTCCTGTGACACTAGTTATGGATTCCGATGCTTCACTTAAGGTTTACTGTATCCCTCTGAACTTCTTATTGACGATGAAACACAGAAATTGCATCGGAATTAAATACAAATGGCACAATGCCGACTTAAGTAAAAGAACTCTGACTCTTGTTACTGTCTAGGATTTGAACCATTCCTGTGACACTAGTTATAGATTCCGATGCTTCACGCCAAGTTTACTGTATCCCTTTTACCTTCTTACTGACGATGAAGCACAGAAATTGCATCGGAATTAAATACAAAAGGCACAATGCCGACTTAAGTACAAGAAGACTGACTCCTCCTACTGTCTATGTTTTGAAGCATTCCATTAACACTAGTCATAGATTCCGATGCTTCACTCCACCTTTACTGTATCCCTTGGGCCTTCGTATTGACGATGAAACACAGAAATTGCATCGGAAATAAATAGAAAAGGCACAATGAAGACTTAAGTAAAAGACGACAGATTCTTCTTACTGAATAAGTTTTGAGCCATTCCTGTGACACTAGTTATAGATTCCGATGCCTCACTTCAGGTATACTGTATACCTTGGACCTTTCTTATTGACGATGAAACACAGAAATTGCATCGGAATTAAATAGAAAAGGCACAATGCCGACTTAAGTACAAGAAGACTGACTGTTCTTACTGACTATGTTTTGAACCAATCCTGTGACACTAGTCATAGATTCCGATGCTTCACTTCAGGTCTACTGTGTCCCTCTGACCTTCTTATTGACGATGAAACACAGACATTGCATCGGAATTAAATACAAAAGGCACAATGCCGACATAAGTACACGAAGACTGACTCTTCTTACTGTCTATGTTTTCAACCATCCCTGTGACACTAGTCATTGATTCCGATGCTTCACTCCAGATTTACTGTATCCGTTGGTCATTCTTATTGACAATGAAACTCAGAAATTGCATCGGAATTTAATACAAAAGGTACAATGCCGACTTAAGTACAATAAGACTGACTCTTCCAAATGTCTCTGTTTTGAACCATTCCTGTGACACTAGTTATAGATTCCGATGGTTCACTTCAGGTTTACTGTATCCCTTGGACCTTCTTATTGACGATGAAACACAGAAATTGCATCGGAATTAAATAGAAAAGGCACAATGCCGACTTAAGTACAAGAAGACTGACTCTTCTTACTGACTATGCTTTGAACCATTTCTGTGACACGAGTTATAGATTCCGATGCTTCACTCCAGCTTCACTGTATCCCTTGGACCTTCTTGTTGACGATGGAACACCGAAATTGCTTCGGACTTTAATACAAGAGGCACAATGAAGACTTAAGTAAAAGAAGACTGACTCTTCTTACTGAATATGCTTTGAACCATTCCTGTGACACTAGTTATAGATTCCGATGCTTCACTTCAGGTTCACTGTATCCCTTGGCCCTTCTTATTAACGATGAAACACAGAAATTGCATCGGAATTAAATACAAATGGCAAAATGCCGACTTAAGTACACGAAGACTGACTCTTCTTACTGTCTATGTTTTGAACCATTCCTGTGACACTAGTTATAGATTCCGATGCTACACTCCAGGTTTATTGTATCCCTTGGACCTTCTTATTGACGATGAAACACAGAAATTGCATCGGAATTAAATACAATATGCACAAAGCAGAATTAAGTACAAGAAGTCTGACTCTTCTTACTGTCTATGTTTTGAACCACTCCTGTGACACTAGTTATAGATTCCGATGCTTCTCTTCTGGTGTACTGTATACCATGGACCTTTCGCATTGACGATGAAACGCAGAAATTGCATCTGAATTAAATACAAAAGGCACAATGCCGACTTAAGTACAAGAAGACTGACTCTACCTACTGTCTATGATTTGAACCATTCCTGTGACACTAGTTTTGGATTCCGATGCTTCACTTCAGGTTTACTGTTTCCCTTCGACATTCTTATTGACGATGAAACACAGAAATTGCATCGGAATGAAATACAAAAGGCACAATGCCGACTTAAGGACAAGAAGACTGACTGTTCTTACTGATTATGTTTTGAACCAATCCTGTGACACTAGTTATAGATTCCGATGCTACACTTCAGGATTACTGTATCCCTCTGACCTTCCTATTGACGATGAAACACAGAAATTGCATCGGAATTAAATAGAAACGCCACAATGGCTACTTAAGTACAAGAAGACTGACTCATCTTACTGGCTATGTTTTGAACCATTCCTGTGACACTAGTTATAGATTCCGATGCTTCACTTCAGGTTTACTGTATCCCTTGGACCTTCTTATTGACGATGAAACACAGAAATTGCATCGGAATTAAATAGAAAAGGCACAATGCCGACTTAAGTACAAGAGGACTGACTCTTCTTACTGACTATGCTTTGAACCATTCCTGTGACACTAGTTATAGATTCCGATGCTTCACTCCAGGTTTACTGTATCCCTTGGACCTTCATATTGACGATGAAACACAGGAATTGCATCGGAATCAAATAGAAAAGGCACAATGAAGACTTAAGTACAAGAAGACTGAATCTTCTTACTGACTATGTTTTGAACCATTCCTGTGACACTAGTTATAGATTCCGATGCTTCACTCCAGGTTTACTGTATCCCTTGGACCTTCTTATTGACGATGAAACACAGGAATTGCATCGGAATCAAATAGAAAAGGCACAATGAAGACTTAAGTACAAGAAGACTGACTCTTCTTACTGACTATGTTTTGAACCATTCCTGTGACACTAGTTATAGATTCCGATGCTTCACTTCAGGTTTACTGTATCCCTTGGACTTTCTTATTGACGATGAAACACAGAAATTGCATCGGAATTAAATACAAAAGGCAAAATGCCGACATAAGTACACGAAGACTGACTCTTCTTACTGACTATGCTTTGAACCATTCCTTTTACACTAGTCATAGATTCCGATGCTTCACTTCAGGTTTACTGTATCCCTTGGACCTTCTTATTGACGATGAAACACAGAAATTGCATCGGAATTAAATAGAAAAGGCACAATGTCGACTTAAGTACAAGAAGTCTGACTCTCCTTGCTGTCTATGTTATAAACCATTCCTGTGTCACTAGTTATAGATTCCGATGCTTCACTCTAGGTTTACTGTATCCCTTGGACCTTTTTATTGACGATGAAACACAGAAATTGCATCGGAATTAAATAGAAAAGGCACAATGCCGACTTAAGTACAAGAAGACTGACTCTTCTACTGTGTATGTTTGAACCATTCCTGTGACACTAGTTTTGGATTCCGATGCTTCACTTCAGGTTTACTGCATCCCTATGACCTTATTGCCGATGAAACACAGAAATTGCATCGGAATTGAATACAAAAGGCACAATGCCGACTTAAGGACAAGAAGACTGACTCTTCTTACTGACTATGTTTTGAACCATTCCTGTGACACTAGTTATAGATTCCGATGCTTCACTTCAGGTTTTATGTTTCCCTTGGATAATCTTATTGACGATGAAACACAGAAATTGCATCGGAATTAAATACAAAAGGCACAATGCCGACTTAAGTACAAGAAGACTTACTCTTCTTACTGTCTATATTTTGAACCATTCCAGTGACACTAGTTGTAGATTCCGATGCTTCACTTCAGGTTTACTATATTCCCAGGACCTTCTTATTGTATATGAAACACAGAAATTGCATCGGAATTAAATACAAAAGGCACAATGCCGACTTAAGTACAAGAAGACTGACTCCTCTTACTGTCTATGTTTTGAAGCATTCCATTAACAGTAGTCATAGATTCCGATGCTTCACTCCACCTTTACTGTATCCCTTGGGCCTTCGTATTGACGATGAAACACAGAAATTGCATCGGAAATAAATAGAAAAGGCACAATGAAGACTTAAGTAAAAGACGACAGATTCTTCTTACTGAATAAGTTTTGAGCCATTCCTGTGACACTAGTTATAGATTCCGATGCTTCACTTCAGGTCTTCTGTGTCCCTCTGACCTTCTTATTGACGATGAAACACAGACATTGCATCGGAATTAAATACAAAAGGCACAATGCCGACATAAGTACACGAAGACTGACTCTTCCTACTGTCTATGATTTGAACCATCCCTGTGACACTAGTCATAGATTCCGGTGCTTCACTCCAGGTTTACTGTATCCGTTGGTCATTCTTATTGACAATGAAACTCAGAAATTGCATCGGAATTTAATACAAAAGGTACAATGCCGACTTAAGTACAATAAGACTGACTCTTCCAAATGTCTCTGTTTTGAACTATTCCTGTGACACTAGTTATAGATTCCGATGGTTCACTTCAGGTTTACTGTATCCCTTGGACCTTCTTATTGACGATGAAACACAGAAATTGCATCGGAATTAAATAGAAAAGGCACAATGCCGACTTAAGTACAAGAAGACTGACTCTTCTTACTGACTATGCTTTGAACCATTTCTGTGACACTAGTTATAGATTCCGATGCTTCACTCCAGCTTTACTGTATCCCTTGGACCTTCTTGTTGACGATGGAACACAGAAATTGCTTCTGACTTTAATACAAGAGGCACAATGAAGACTTAAGTAAAAGAAGACAGACTCTTCTTACTGAATATTCTTTGAACCATTCCTGTGACACTAGTTATAGATTCCGATGCTTCACTTCAGGTTCACTGTATCCCTTGGCCCTTCTTATTGACGATGAAACACAGAAATTGCATCGGAATTAAATACAAAAGGCAAAATGCCGACTTAAGTACACGAAGACTGACTCTTCTTACTGTCTATGTTTTGAACCATTCCTGTGACACTAGTTATAGATTCCGATGCTACACTCCAGGTTTATTGTATCCCTTGGACCTTGTTATTGACGATGAAACACAGAAATTGCATCGGAATTAAATAGAAAAGGTACAATGCCGACTTAAGTACAAGAAGACTGACTCTTCTTACTGACTAGGTTTTGAACCATTCCTGTGACACTAGTTATAGATTCCGATGCTTCTCTTCTGGTTTACTGTATACCATGGACCTTTCGCATTGACGATGAAACGCAGAAATTGCATCTGAATTAAATACAAAAGGCACAATGCCGACTTAAGCACAAGAAGACTGACTCTACCTACTGTCTATGATTTGAACCATTCCTGTGACACTAGTTTTGGATTCCGATGCTTCACTTCAGGTTTACTGTTTCCCTTCGACATTCTTTTTGACGATGAAACACAGAAATTGCATCGGAATGAAATACAAAGGGCACAATGCCGACTTAAGGACAAGAAGACTGACTGTTCTTACTGATTATGTTTTGAACCAATCCTGTGACACTAGTTATAGATTCCGTGCTACACTTCAGGATTACTGTATCCCTCTGACCTTCCTATTGACGATGAAACACAGAAATTGCATCGGAATTAAATAGAAACGCCACAATGGCTACTTAAGTACAAGAAGACTGACTCATCTTACTGGCTATGTTTGAACCATTCTTGTGACACTAGTTATAGATTCCGATGCTTCACTTCAGGTTTACTGTATCCCTTGGACCTTCTTATTGACGATGAAACACAGAAATTGCATCGGAATTAAATAGAAAAGGCACAATGCCGACTTAAGTACAAGAAGACTGACTCTTCTTACTGACTATGCTTTGAACCATTCCTGTGACACTAGTTATAGATTCCGATGCTTCACTCCAGGTTTAGGGTATCCCTTGGACCTTCTTATTGACGATGAAACACAGGAATTGCATCGGAATCAAATAGAAAAGGCACAATGAAGACTTAAGTACAAGAAGACTGAATCTTCTTACTGACTATGTTTTGAACCATTCCTGTGACACTAGTTATAGATTCCGATGCTTCACTCCAGGTTTACTGTATCCCTTGGACCTTCTTATTGACGATGAAACACAGGAATTGCATCGGAATCAAATAGAAAAGGCACAATGAAGACTTAAGTACAAGAAGACTGACTCTTCTTACTGACTATGTTTTGAACCATTCCTGTGACACTAGTTATAGATTCCGACGCTTCACTTCAGGTTTACTGTATCCCTTGGACTTTCTTATTGACGATGAAACACAGAAATTGCATCGGAATTAAATACAAAAGGCAAAATGCCGACATAAGTACACGAAGACTGACTCTTCTTACTGACTATGCTTTGAACCATTCCTTTTACACTAGTCATAGATTCCGATGCTTCACTTCAGGTTTACTGTATCCCTCTGACCGTCTTATTAACGATGAAACACAGAAATTGCATCGGAATTAAATTGAAAAGGCACAATGCCGACTTAAGTACTAGAAGACTGACTCTTCCTACTGTCTATGTTTGAATCATTCCTGTGACACTAGTTATAGATTCCGATGCTTCACTTTAGGTTTACTGTATTCCTTGGACCTTCTTATTGACGATGAAACACAGAAATTGCATCGGAATTAAACACAAAAGGCAAAATGCCGACATAAGTACACGAAGACTGACTCTTCTTACTGTCTATGTATTGAACCATTCCTGTGACACTAGTTACAGATTTAGATGCTACAGTCCAGGATTACTGTATCCCTTGGACCTTCTTACTGACGATGAAACACAGAAATTACATCGGAATTAAATACAAAAATCACAATGCCGACTTAAGTACAAGAAGACTGACTCCTCTTACTGTCTATGTTTTGAACCATTCCATTGACACTAGTCATAGATTCCGATGCTTCACTCCAGCTTTACTGTATCCCTTGGACCGTCTTATTGACGATGAAACACAGAAATTGCATCGGAATTAAATAGAAAAGGCACAATGAAGACTTAAGTAAAAGAAGACTGACTCATCTTACTGAATAAGATTTGAACCAGTCCTGTGACACTAGTTATAGATTCCGATGCTTCACTTCAGGTTCACTGTATCCCTTGGACCTTCTATTTGACGAAGAAACACAGAAATTGCATCGGAATTAAATACAAAAGGCAAAATACCGACTTAAGTACACGAAGACTGACTCTTCTTACTGTCTATGTTTTGAACCATTCCTGTGACACTAGTTATAGATTCCGATGCTTCACTCCAGGTTTACTGTATCCCTTGGACCTTCTTATTGACGATGAAACACAGAAATTGCATCGGAATTAAATAGAAAAGGCACAATGCCGACTTAAGTACAAGAAGACTGACTCTTCTTACTGACTATGTTTTGAACCATTCCTGTGACACTAGTTATAGATTCCGATGCTCCACTTCAGGTTTCCTGTATACCTTGGACCTTTCTTATTGACGATGAAACACAGAAATTGCATCGGAATGATATACAAAAGGCACAATGCCGACCCAAGGACAAGAAGACTGACTGTTCTTACCGACTATGTTTTGAACCAATCCTGTGACACTAGTTATAGATTCCGATGCTTCACTTCAGGACTACTGTATCCCTCTGACCTTCTTATAGACGATGAAACACAGAAATTGCATCGGAATTAAATACAAAAGGCAAAATGCCGACTTAAGTACACGAAGACTGACTCTTCTTACTGTCTATGTTTTGAACCATTCCTGTGACACTAGTTATAGATTCCGATGCTTCACTCCAGGTTTACTGTATCCCTTGGACCTTCTTATTGACGATGAAACACAGAAACTGCATCGGAAGTAAATAGCAAAGGCACAATAAAGACTTATGTACAAGAAGACTGACTCTTCTAACTGTCTATGTTTTGAACCTTTCCTGTGACACTAGTTATAGATTCCGATGCTTCACCTCAGGTTTATTGTATCCCTCTGACCTTCTTATTGACGATGAAACACAGAAATTGCATCGGAATTAAATAGAAAAGGCACAATGTCGACTTAAGTACAAGAAGACTGACTCTCCTTGTGTCTATGTTATGAACCATTCCTGTGTCACTAGTTATAGATTCCGATGCTTCACTCTAGGTTTACTGTATCCCTTGGACCTTTTTATTGACGATGAAACACAGAAATTGCATCGGAATTAAATAGAAAAGGCACAATGCCGACTTAAGTACAAGAAGACTGACTCTTCTACTGTGTATGTTTGAACCATTCCTGTGACACTAATTTTGGATTCCGATGCTTCACTTCAGGTTTACTGTATCCCTATGACCTTATTGCCGATGAAACACAGAAATTGCATCGGAATTAAATACAAAAGGCACAATGCCGACTTAAGTACAAGAAGACTGACTCTTCCAACTGTCTATGTTTTAAACCATTCCTGTTACACTAGTTATAGATTCCGATGCTTCACTTCAGGTTTACTGTATCCCTCTGACCGTCTTATTGCCGATGAAACACAGAAATTGCATCGGAATTAAATTGAAAAGGCACAATGCCGACTTAAGTATTAGAAGACTGACTCTTCCTACTGTCTATGTTTTGAATCATTCCTGTGACACCAGTTACAGATTCCGATGCTTCACTTCAGGTTTACTGTATCCCTTGGACCTTCTTATTGACGATGAATCACAGAAATTGCATCCTAATTCATACAGAAGGCACAATGCCGACTTAACTACAACAAGACTGACTCTTCTTACTGACTATGCTTTGAACCATTCCTGTGACACTAGTTATAGATTCCGAAGCTTAACTTCAGGATTACTGTATCCCTCTGACCTTCTTAGTGACGATGAAACACAGAAATTGCATCGGAAATAAATACAAAAACACAATGCCGATTTAAGTACAAGAATACTGACACATCTTACTGTCTATGTTTTGAACCGTCCCTGTGACACTAGTTATCGATTCCGATGCTTCACTCCAGGTTTACTGTATGCCTTGGACCATCTTATTGACGATGAAACACAGAAATTGCATCGGAATTAAATACAAAAGGCACAATCCGACTTAAGTACAAGAAGACTGACTCTTCCTACTGACTATGTTTTGAACCATTCCTGTGACACTAGTTATGGATTCCGATGCTTCACTTCAGGTTTACTGTATCCCTCTGACCTTCTTATTGACGATGAAACACAGAAATTGCATCGGAATTAAATACAAAAGGCACAATGCCGAATTAAGTACAACAAGACTGACTCTTCTTACTGTCTATCTTTGAACCAGTCCTGTGACACTAGTTATAGACTCCGATGATTCACTCCAGGTTTACTGTATCCTTTGGACCTTCTTACTGACGATGAAACACAGAAATTGCATCGGAATTAAATACAAATGGCACAATGCCGACTTAAGCAAAAGAAGTCTGACTCTTGTTACTGTCTATGATTTGGACCATTCCTGTGACACTAGTTATAGATTCCGATGCTTCACTCCAGGTTTACTGTATCCCTTTTACCTTCTTACTCACGATGAAACACAGAAATTGCATCGGAATTAAATACAAAAGGCACAATGCCGACTTAAGTACAAGAAGACTGACTCTTCTTACTGAATATGCTTTGAACCATTCCTGTGACACTAGTTATAGATTCCGATGCTTCACTTCAGGTTCCCTGTATCCCTTGGCCCTTCTTATTGACGATGAAACACAGAAATTGCATCGGAATCAAATAGAAAAGGCACAATGCCGACTTAAGTACAAGAAGACTGACTCTTCTTACTGACTATGTTTTGAACCATTCCTGTGACACTAGTTATAGATTCCGATGCTCCACTTCAGGTTTCCTGTATACCTTGGACCTTTCTTATTGACGATGAAACACAGAAATTGCATCGGAATGATATACAAAAGGCACAATGCCGACCCAAGGACAAGAAGACTGACTGTTCTTACTAACTATGTTTTGAACCAATCCTGTGACACTAGTTATAGATTCTGATGCTTCACTTCAGGACTACTGTATGCCTCTGACGTTCTTATTGACGATGAAACACAGAAAATGCATCGGAATTAAATACAAAAGGCAAAATGCCGACTTAAGTACACGAAGACTGACTCTTCTTACTGTCTATGTTTTGAACCATTCCTGTGACACTAGTTGTAGATTCCGATGCTTCACTCCAGGTTTAATGTATCCCTTGGACCTTCTTATTGACGATGAAACACAGAAATTGCATCGGAAGTAAATAGCAAAGGCACAATGGAGACTTATGTACAAGAAGACTGACTCTTCTAACTGACTATGTTTTGAACCTTTCCTGTGACACTAGTTATAGATTCCGATGCTTCACTTCAGGTTTATAGTATCCCTCTGACCTTCTTGTTGACGATGAAACACAGAAATTGCATCGGAATTAAATAGAAAAGGCACAATGTCGACTTAAGTACAAGAAGAGTGACTCTTCTTACTGTCTATGTTATGAACCATTCCTGTGTCACTAGTTATAGATTCCGATGCTTCATTCCAGGTTTACTGTATCCCTTGGACCTTCTTATTGACGATGAAACTCAGAAATTGCATCGGAATTAAATAGAAAAGGCACAATGCCGACTTAAGTACAAGAAGACGGACTCTTCTACTGTCTATGTTTGAACCATTCCTGTGACACTAGTTTTGGATTCCGATGCTTCACTTCAGGGTTACTGTATCCCTATGACCTTATTGCCGATGAAACACAGAAATTGCATCGGAATTAAATACAAAAGGCACAATGCCGACTTAAGGACAAGAAGACTGACTCTTCTTACTGACTATGTTTTGAACCATTCCTGTGACACTAGTTATAGATTCCGATGCTTCACTTCAGGTTTTCTGTTTCCCTTGGATAATCTTATTGACGATGAAACACAGAAATTGCATCGGAATTAAATACAAAAGGCACAATGCCTACTTAAGTACAAGAAGACTGACTCCTCTTACTGTCTATGTTTTGAACCATTCCATTAACACTAGTCATAGATTCCGATGCTTCACTCCACCTTTACTGTATCCCTTGGACCTTCGTATTGACGAAGAAACACAGAAATTGCATCGGAATTAAATAGAAAAGGCACAATGAAGACTTAAGTAAAAGACGACAGATTCTTCTTACTGAATAAGTTTTGAGCCATTCCTGTGACACTAGTTATAGATTCCGATGCTTCACTCCAGCTTTACTGTATCCCTTGGACCTTCTTGTTGACGATGAAATACAGAAATTGCTTCGGAATTAAATAGAAGAGGCACAATGAAGACTTAAGTAAAAGAAGACTGACTCTTCTTACTGAATATGCTCTAAACCATTCCTGTGACACTAGTTATAGATTCCGATGCTTCACTTCAGGTTCACTGTATCCCGTGGCCCTTCTTATTGACAATGAAACACAGAAATTGCATCGGAATTAAATACAAAAGGCAAAATGCCGACTTAAGTACACGAAGACTGACTCTTCTTACTGTCTATGTTTTGAACCATTCCTGTGACACTAGTTATAGATTCCGATGCTACACTCCAGGTTTATTGTATTCCTTGGACCTTCTTAGTGACGATGAAACACAGAAATTGCATCGGAATTAAATAGAAAAGGCACAATGCCGACTTAAGTACAAGAAGACTGACTCTTCTTACTGATTATGTTTTTATCCATTCCTGTGACACTAGTTATAGATTCCGATGCTTCACTTCAGGTTTACTGTATACCTTGGACCTTTCTTATTGACGATGAAACACAGAAATTGCATCGGAATTAAATAGAAGAGGCACAATGTCGACTTAAGTACAAGAAGACTGACTCTTCTTACTGTCTATGTTTTGAACCATTCCTGTGACACTAGTTATAGATTCCGATGCTTCACTCCAGGTTCATTGTATCCCTCTGTCCTTCTTATTGACAATGAAACACAGAAATTGCGTCGGAATTAAATAGAAAAGGCACAATGCCGACTTAAGTACAAGAAGACTGACTCTTCTTACTGACTAGGTTTTGAACCATTCCTGTGACACTAGTTACAGATTCCGATGCTACACTTCATGATTACTGTATCCCTCTGACCTTCTTATTGGCGATGAAACACAGAAATTGCATAGGAATTAAATACAAAAGGCACAATGCCAACTTTAGGACAAGAGGACTGACTGTTCTTACTGACTATGTTTTGAACCATTCCTGTGACACTAGTTATAGATTCTGATGCTTCACTTCAGGTTTATTGTATCCCTCTGACCTTCTTATTGACGATGAAACACAGAAATTGCATCGGAATTAAATAGAAAAGGCACAATGTCGACTTAAGTACAACAAGACTGACTCTTCTTACTGACTATGTTTTGAACCATTCCTGTGACACTAGTTTGTGATGTTACAAAATAGAAGTGCTGTTGCTATTCAATGGAAAGTTGGAAATTGAGATTTAGCTTACTGTTTTATCAATCGCAATTGGCGTAAGCATCATGGATTGACCATTGTCATAAAATATTGCATTATGAGATGTGAATAGTTTCTACTTGCCGTTTCGCGTGGCTTGAGGCAGTCTCAACTAGCGTGCTATTGATTAAGAAATTGCGTTATCGTCATGCGACGCCTTATTATATATTAATCATTCTTTATAAACAAGTATTTGCCTTCTGGCTGAATTTGCTGTTTTAATTAAGCCAAAAATAGCGAATATCACCTTGCCTCCCATGAGGAGAGAGGGAATGCCGAAGGATTACCTCGATCCTAAGGGACCAGAAAGTTCTTAAGGGCGCAAAAACAACTGTAACATCACACAAAAGGGAAATTCGATATTAAAGCTGATGCAACAAGACGATAAAACAGTTTTCTTTTTATCAATGTAACACGCACATTAGACTGCTGATCTTGGCGTCTGTAATATTAGCAAAATGCATAATTAAAATGAAAATAATACTGAGGAGATAATAGGAATGAGCACTGCTAAATGATTCAGTATTCCCAGAACAAATATTTATTATAAACTAAAACATTTCGTACCTTAAGCTTAGTACTACAATGACGGTAGATTTTTATGTCCGTATCATGTCCACTGAGCGCTCTTTTATATAGCCATTGTCTTCTTTGAGTCGCTCGTGCGTCGTCACGGTAAGTTATAACAGTTCTTTACACTTCACTCAAACTTAAACATAACACGTTTTTATACATTTAGTAAAAATTAGATCAGACTGCCTCAAATCTGCGTCCGTCTTACTTCAGAAAAACAGTACAAGTCTTCTTAGCGCTCAAGGCTTCATTTGTTCTCCAGCGAACAAAATAGTGAAGGATCGCATATCCATCCGTACTTTTCTGTTTATATTGCCGCCCAAAGACGACGAATTACATTATCTAGAAAATTCCACCGTCGCCATGCGGCGCCTTATTATATATTAATCATTCTTAATAAACAAGTATTTGCCTTCTGGCTGAATTTGCTGTTTTAATTAAGCCAAAAAGTTCTTAAGGGCGCAAAAACAACTGTAACATCACACAAAAGGGAAATTCGATATTAAAGCTGATGCAAGAAGACGATAAAACAGTTTTCTTTTTATCAATGTAACACGCACATTAGACTGCTGATCTTGGCGTCTGTAATATTAGCAAACTGCATAATTAAAATGAAAATAATACTGAGGAGATAATAGGAATGAGCACTGCTAAATGATTCAGTATTCCCAGAACAAATATTTATTATAAACTAAAACATTTCGTACCTTAAGCTTAGTACTACAATGACGGTAGATTTTTATGTCCGTATCATGTCCACTGAGCGCTCTTTTATATAGCCATTGTCTTCTTTGAGTCGCTCGTGCGTCGTCACGGTAAGTTATAACAGTTCTTTACACTTCACTCAAACTTAAACATAACACGTTTTTATACATTTAGTAAAAATTAGATCAGACTGCCTCAAATCTGCGTCCGTCTTACTTCAGAAAAACAGTACAAGTCTTCTTAGCGCTCAAGGCTTCATTTGTTCTCCAGCGAACAAAATAGTGAAGGATCGCATATCCATCCGTACTTTTCTGTTTATATTGCCGCCCAAAGACGACGAATTACATTATCTAGAAAATTCCACCGTCGCCATGCGACGCCTTATTATATATTAATCATTCTTTATAAACAAGTATTTGCCTTCTGGCTGAATTTGCTGTTTTAATTAAGCCAAAAATAGCGAATATCACATTGCCTCCCATGAGGAGAGAGGGAATGCCGAAGGATTACCTCGATCCTCATGTCCTCATGAGATATTCGTGATTTTTGGTGTGACATTTACATAACGTTACTGGCGTACAAAGTACATAAATTGAAATCACATTTATAAACATATATCAGATATTTATCATTTTTCAAAATAAAGTTTTTCATTCTTTGTTCATCAGTCACTTCATTCCATAATACCAAGATTAACATTTACGTGCATATTTAAGTTTGGTCCATATTTGCTTATAACAATAAGTGAACGTTCATTTCGCACTTCAGGGGATAGAATTCAGGAATTACTTTCTCTTGAGCTTAACAGCTAATACATAAGTACAGTGAGTGCTTATTTTCACTAAACTAGAGTGGACAATGTTCGAGCATCTGTTGACTCCTTGTGGTTCAATTACAGTTTAATAACGTAGCACTACACTTCGTGATGCTTTCACTTTCTGTGTTAGCTGTCTACGGCGTTCATCATGCAGTACATCTGTCCTTTCCACTGTGGTGCCAGGATTTCAAGTGGCTTCCCAGGTTTTTATTTACAATATGAAACAGAAGAAGTGGAAAATTATTAGTATGACTTACAAGCTACTGGATACATTTGTTAAGGATCGGGACTGTTCTGGAGTTTAGGGTCTTCCTATAGTGCACATTCATTTTCTTTGTCCATCAAGAGACAGGATTATAATTCATTTTAGCAGTGTTCAGGAGTGCCCGTATTAATGGCTTTAAGGCCTGAGTAATCTAACAATCTACTTCTCACTCATCTTAACTTCAACTCAAGAAAATTGCTTAATTTACATATGAAAATGTAGTCACACAAGTGTACAAATGTCTTTCCTCCAGTATGTACGATTGAAGTCATGGTGGTTAGCAGTTTAAAGTTTGGATTGTTTCGTCACCCACACGTCAGCCACTCACAGCGGCTGCACAGTGTTGCGTGAGCTCCAATACTTAGTATCCGTTCGCGCTCAGGCTGTAACAGAGCTGCTGGTCGTCGATTGCTCCCTTTTTTTTTGTGAACTTCGTATCACACGAGTGCATCGATACAAACACCTCGCGCGCGTTTTCCATCGGAGGAGCCAGACACTGAAGCTGCCTCCATACTTCTCTGTCAACTGCCTCCCATGAGGCTCACAGGTAAGTGACGACGAATGTTTTAGCTGTCGCTGCACTTAGAACAACACTGAACTTTGCGTTGCACCTGTTGTCGTAGCCTTGACTTCTTTTTTTACACTTGCAGTACAACACTACCACTAGTATACAGTGAACAGTTATTTTTATTATGCACGTCGCACTTTAGTGTACATCTTCACACAGCATTCGTGCTTAGTTCCTTCGCCGATGGAGTTCATTTACAAAACAATCAATTTTGCACGTTTCCTCCACTGGTATAGAAAGACTTATATTCTACTATTTACAAAATATCACTTACGAGCTAATATTTACAATTAATGGTCACTCCTTTTGTTAAGTCCAGTGAACAACTGCTTTATGAATGGACTCTTTATATCTCAAGGTTTACTTTCACTAGTGAACCTAAAAATATTCTTTCAAACTTTCTTTTAAGTGCTCATCTCCTCATTATGAAAACTACAGGTTTCGCAACACTCGTTGCATTTATTCTTTAGTGCACCCAAGATCATTTTCTACTGCCACGCAGCATATCTACTACTTAACGAGTACACATTTAACGCTGAATCTTTTTTTTTTCTTTTTGTGCTTTCCTTTGTGCTTGCCAAAATTTTTTTTATATTTGAGGGCAGACTGGATAACAATAGTTCTCCCTCTTCGCTTCATGTACTCAGCAATCGTTCTCTGTTAAAAAAAAATAGGGTAACGCGTGTCTACTTTTTTTTTCGCATGAATGGAAGTACCGACAGTTCACTGGGTTTACGCAACCGGTCCACAACAAACATTACCAAAGCTAGCGAAGTTCATCACGCTACGTGTCTCATTTCTCATAAGCACTGCTTTGCTTCGAAGCACACGTGCCTTTTACAAGTCGACCCTTGGTCTGGGTTAATGAACCAGGATCAAAAGGAACGGGCACAAGGAAAATGGATTTCATAAGAGGAGTGTCTTAGGAGACATTTTTGCAATAAAATCTGCATGTAAATAAAATTATCTGAATAAACATAGGCACATATATAAACTTCAACCTCCTTCCTTACAGCATGCTTTGCTACTTCTACGTCTTACTCAGGTTATAGTCAATATTAAGTTTAAATATCACTGCATTGCTTGTTCTTTAGATTAGCCTTCAATTAGGGTATTGAATGGTCGCTAGATTACACTACAGATCTTCTGAAGATCTTTACTTGGACTTATTTATGATACAGGGGGCTTGCTGTGTGGTTATTTAGTACCTCGATTCTACTGAAATCAATTCGTCAGCTAACATTCCTCATATACTCTTTACATTGGGCTCAGATCACAGGGAAATAGTTTACTTTCATAGCAATTAGTGGCCTCGTGGAGTACTTACGCTACATTATTGATGCTTCATGGTTTGCCTCTATTTGTACTGTATTTCACCTAACTTAGTTTACTACAGCTTATTGTCTCCTTGCGTGAACACATGTGGGTTACCACTTGTTTTTCCATTTAACAGCACGCTTTAACTGAACTTTAAGCTATTTCTTCTACTCCTGTCCACTATCTGGACTGTTTGAACATGTACCCTTTTTTTTTTAAGCAGGTAATTTGGGCTTTTACTACAGAACTTCAAGTACTTACATTACTAATAATAAATCTACAAATATTCTTGTACCTTGAGAGAAGTGCTTATTTACGCATCCTCCTCCATTTCTCACCTTTACATATTTTATTTAGCTCCGGGCAATCACCTCGCAAGCACTTTTTTTCTTATTACTAACTTAAAATTAAATTGAAATTCTTGGTGCAACCTCAATTTCCTGCTTCAGCTTGTTGAAGAAATATCGGTTCATGTCCATCACTATAAACAATTTTTCCATACATAGCATTTAATACTTAAAGTTTACATGTAGTAGCCGTTACCATGTAGTCAGTGCGCTGTTCAACACAATACTTATTATTAACAGTTCACACAAGGAAATTTCCAGTACGCAAGAGGTAAGAAACCAAAACAGATTCTATCTGCAGTTGGAGCTGTGTCTGTAAACTAACTCTCTGTTTCAATGGACCAATCGCTCCCGATATGGAGCAGCCCTGAATCGCCAATGATAAAACTTGTGAAACAGAAGACACCTGTCTGAAGAAACATGGTGACATGACATTGATGTTTGCTCCTGTATCAACAATGGCTGTGACAGGAATGTTAGTAATAGAAATCTTAATCGAAGCCTGGACCTGTTCATCATAAATGTCATTAATGTCTTGAGCTTCTAGGTCAGGTGCAAGGTCATCTCGTAAGTCGGTCTCATGGTCGTACCGTATCGCATTAACATACTCAGAATCAGAGTATTCGTTAGTACCCCCACTGGAACCGGCAGCGACCTCTAGGAGGCTGAAAGGTGCTGCCTCTAATTTTCCGCAGGATGTTTAACCTGTTTCTCATTCATGGCCTTAAGTGTTTGTTCCGTTTCATATTGGTGCTGGTTATGTGGTACAAATGCCGGTGTAAAGGGGTCAAATCCACTGGGTGCATTCACTTGTGAATAGAATACTTGAGAAGGCTGATGTCGCCCGATCTTTTGGTTGCCGGCAAAACCATTTCCTTGTGAAGGAAAGTTCGCATTTGGTGCCATTTGAAAATTGTTCCGCGGTCCTCTATCCTGTGAATAGTTGTTCTTACGTTGTGCTGGGTGGCCTCCGCCTTGCCCATGCCACTTGCTATATTTCGACCTATAACTTTGATTGTACACTGGCCCATTTGAAAAATTACCACTAGTTTGTGGAGAATTTCCATACTGCTCAGGCGCAGAATTAAAGGGTGGGTTTCCGTACTGATGTTGTACCTGGTGGTTGTAAATTGGGTGGTATCTCTGCTGATTACTGTAATTGGTTTTCTGCTTCCGTTTAAAGTTATTGCCATTTGCGTTTTCATAACGGCTGGCAGGTTGGTAACAGCGGTCGCAGTAGCTCGCTCTCTCCTTGGGCGCATTGTTGTCCGCGTGCGATGCATTCTGCTGGCTGCCAGGGAAGAATTTGCCGCTGCCAACCTTGGAGCGCACATCCTCGCTAATTAAATCTAAGGAATCCAGCACAGAAAGGAATACATCCGTGTCTTCTTCGGACACATTTACTAATTTCTCTCTAATAGACACAGGGAGTTTGCTTTTGAGAATCATAATTACGTCCTTGGAAGAAATCGGAGAATCCCAGAATTTAATTTTTGCTAGATACTTCTCGAAGTATCGCCGGAGACTTCCACGCTTCTCATTGAAAATTTCCGCACCATACACCTCCTTGCTTAATCTTTGCTGTACCCCATTACTCCAAAATTTTGCCAAGAACATTTTCTCAAACTCTTCATAATTCCTACACGTGTCTACCATTTCCGTTCCCCATAATGCTGCATCACCAGAAATAAAGCCAGTGACGAACTGAATACGCTGTCTGTCTGTCCAGCTCCTGGGAAATATGCCGGAAAAATTCTTTAGGAACACGATGGGGTGTATTTCTCGCTTCTGCGGATGAAACACAGGAAAAGTGCGATGCTTAATCACACTTTCCTCTTGCATTAAACTCACAATTGTGGGCGGATCATTTAGTTTCCCTACTCGGGACTCAACAGGACTGTTGTTTTGCATGTAATCAGGCGGTGAACGATAAGGAGTTGACTGACATTCGTCACCGTCTAAAGAGTTGTTCCCTATAGTTTGCGTATGTGTGTGCGGATTTTCTACCCAGTTTCTCAGCATTCTGACTTCGTCCACTACTTGCTGCTTCCACGCGGGAAGATCCCGTGTAAGTGTCCTCCGAATCTGTCCCAATTCAGAAACCACTGTGTCTCCAGACTTACCAGGAGCAGCTAAGATTTCATAAGTTACATCCTTGACAGTCTCCCTAAGCTCCTCCCTGACCTTCTTTTCGATAAAAATATCTTTACCCTTTATCCATTCACTGTAGTGTTCCGACAATGCCTCCGCGTGTGCTTTCACGGTGCTCTTAACCTGTTCTTCGATATTGATTGAGTCTATCTGCCTCGACAGATCCTCTACTACACCTTCAATGTCAGATACTGCATTTCTAACTGAGTTTATTTCTTTGGTAGCTGCCTGAATTTTTGTGTTTAATGTTCCAGATACTTCAGCTATTTCACTTTTCACCTGTTTCTGCATTTTCTGAATTTGATCACTGATCTTAGTTTGCACCTCACCCAAATGGGTATTTAATTCGGCCGTAATTTCTTTATGCAGATCTGTTTTGATTGTACCTAGCTCTGTTTTTAATGATTCGCTTACAGCATCTAGTCGGGCGTTAACAGTCTCATTTTGTGTTTTTATAGTCTCATTTTGTGTTTTTATATTCTCATTTACTGCGTCAAACTGTTGTTTCAGCATTTCCATTAACGCACCGAGGTCATTTGTAGCTGCAGCGGGACGAGTTTGGACTTTAGGGTCACTTTCCCCTGTTACAGACATGGTTAGTTCAGTTTCCACACGGGAACCTACCGTTCGCGATCGTAAAGGGTATGGAATACTATTAACGTCTTCACTCCCGTCTCCTGTTGTCACCTGTCTCTGTTTACTATCTGCCATTTTCGTCAGTAAATCAGGTGCTACGCAAGGCTTTCGTCGTTTGTCAGTGACGTGGTGAGTCCGCTAAGAGCACCACTCTCGCGTGAGCAACAAATGAAATTCTATCTGGCGAGAAGACAAGATGGAACCTAACCGTTTCAGACAAATGAATGAAGATGCTCTTCACTGCAAATTGCACACACTATCCACCATGTTGAAAATGTAATCCAGCTATACTAACAATGGGGAAAAATAATTTCTATTATCAGACTACGAATAATTTTACTTTGAAAGATAAAATAAAGCAGATTTTCTATAGCGGGAAGGAGATAGAAAGGATGTGGATCGACTTGGAAAAGCAACGTTGCTACTGAAGCACTACACTACGTATGCAAAATTCTGACTTACTTTTTGATGGCTTGAATACCGCTATGTTGTCTCAGCAAATTCACGTCTCTTTTCTCTTCTTTTCTCTCGGTAATTAAACTGCATTATTGACCGTTATTCTCACAGAGAGACGATGTGTACATGAAACGACAGAACATTTATTAACACAAGCACATAGCAAATTTTCCAAGAATTTGAACTAATTTTTGGTCAAGTCCCTGTTCGGGCGCCAAGTGTGATGTTACAAAATAGAAGTGATGTTGCTATTCAATGGAAAGTTGGAAATTGAGATTTAGCTTACTGTTTTATCAATCGCAATTGGCGTAAGAATCATGGATTGACCATTGTCATAAAATATTGCATTATGAGATGTGAATAGTTTCTACTTGCAGTTTCGCGTGGCTTGAGGCAGTCTCAACTAGCGTGCTATTGATTAAGAAATTGCGTTATCGTCTTTCTAATTACTTCATGATCGTAGATACGATCATACCCGGTTGTGAAGTTATTGTTATGACAAAACAATTTCCTAAGGGACCAGCAAGTTCTTAAGGGCGCAAAAACAACTGTAACATCACACAAAAGGGAAATTCGATATTAAAGCTGATGCAAGAAGACGATAAAACAGTTTTCTTTTTATCAATGTAACACGCACATTAGACTGCTGATCTTGGCGTCTGTAATATTAGCAAACTGCATAATTAAAATGAAAATAATACTGAGGAGATAATAGGAATGAGCACTGCTAAATGATTCAGTATTCCCAGAACAAATATTTATTATAAACTAAAACATTTCGTACCTTAAGCTTAGTACTACAATGACGGTAGATTTTTATGTCCGTATCATGTCCACTGAGCGCTCTTTTATATAGCCATTGTCTTCTTTGAGTCGCTCGTGCGTCGTCACGGTAAGTTATAACAGTTCTTTACACTTCACTCAAACTTAAACATAACACGTTTTTATACATTTAGTAAAAATTAGATCAGACTGCCACAAATCTGCGTCCGCCTTACTTCAGAAAAACAGTACAAGTCTTCTTAGCGCTCAAGGCTTCATTTGTTCTCCAGCGAACAAAATAGTGAAGGATCGCATATCCATCCGTACTTTTCTGTTTATATTGCCGCCCAAAGACGACGAATTACATTATCTAGAAAATTCCACCGTCGCCATGCGACGCCTTATTATATATTAATCATTCTTTATAAACAAGTTTTTGCCTTCTGGCTGAATTTGCTGTTTTAATTAAGCCAAAAATAGCGAATATCACAAGTTATAGATTCCGATGCTTCACTTAAGGTATACTGTATACCTTGGACCTTTCGTATTGACGATGAAACACAGAAATTGCATCGGAATTAAATACAAAAGGCACAATGCCGACTTAAGTACAGGAAGACTGACTCCTCCTACTGTCTATGATTTGAACCATTCCTGTGACACTAGTTTTGGATTCCGATGCTTAACTTCAGGTTTACTGTATCCCCCTGACCTTATTGACGATGAAACACAGAAATTGCATCGGAATTAAATACAAAAGGCACAATGCCGACTTAAGTACAAGAAGACTGACTCTTCTACTGTCTACGTTTTGAACCATTTCTGTGACACTAGTTATAGATTCCGATGCTTCGCTTCAGGTTTACTGTATCCCTCTGACCTTCTTATTGACGATGAAACACAGAAATTGCATCGGAATTAAATAGAAAAGGCACAATGTCGACTTAAGTACAAGAAGACTGACTCTTCTTACTGTCTATGTTATGAACCATTCCTGTGTCACTAGTTATAGATTCCGATGCTTCACTCCAGGTTTACTGTATCCCTTGGACCTTCTTATTGACGATGAAACACAGAAATTGCATCGGAATTAAATAGAAAAGGCACAATGCCGACTTAAGTACAAGAAGACTGACTCTTCTACTGTCTATGTTTGAACCATTCCTGTGACACTAGTTTTGGATTCCGATGCTTCACTTCAGGTTTACTGTATCCCTATGACCTTATTGCCGATGAAACACAGAAATTGCATCGGAATTAAATACAAAAGGCAATATGCCGACTTAAGGACAAGAAGACTGACTCTTCTTACTGACTATGTTTTGAACCATTCCTGTGACACTAGGTATAGATTCCGATGCTTCACTTCAGGTTTTCTGTTTCCCTTGGATAATCTTATTGACGATGAAACACAGAAATTGCATCGGAATTAAATACAAAAGGCACAATGCCGACCTAAGTACAAGAAGACTGACTCTTCTTACTGTCTATATTTTGAACCATTCCAGTGACACTAGTTGAAGATTCCGATGCTTCACTTCAGGTTTACTGTATTCCCAGGACCTTTTTATTGTATATGAAACACAGAAATTGCATCGGAATTAAATACAAAAGGCACAATGCCGACTTAAGTACAAGAAGACTGACTCTTCCAACTGTCTATGTTTTGATCCATTCCTGTTACACTAGTTATAGATTCCGATGCTTCACTTCAGGTTTACTGTATCCCCCTGACCGTCTTATTGCCGATGAAACACAGAATTTGCATCGGAATTAAATTGAAAAGGCACAATGCCGACTTAAGTACTAGAAGACTGACTCTTCCTACTCTCTATGTTTTGAACCATTCCTGTGACACTAGTTATAGATTCCGATGCTTCACTTCAGGTTTACTGTATCCCTTGGACCTTCTTATTGACGATGAATCACAGAAATTGCATCCTAATTCATACAGAAGGAACAATGCCGACTTAACTACAACAAGACTGACTCTTCTTACTGACTATGCTTTGAACCATTCCTGTGACACTAGATATAGATTCCGAAGCTTAACTTCAGGATTACTGTATCCCTCTGACCTTCTTAGTGACGATGGACACAGAAATTGCATCGGAAATAAATACAAAATCACAATGCCGACTTAAGTACAAGAATACTGACACATCATACTATCTATGTTTTGAACCGACCCTGTGACACTAGTTATCGATTCCGATGCTTCACTCCAGGTTTACTGTATGCCTTGGACCATCTTATTGACGATGAAACACAGAAATTGCATCGGAATTAAATACAAAAGGCACAATGCCGACTAAAGTACAAGAAGACTGACTCTTCTTACTGACTATGTTTGAACCATTCCTGTGACACTAGTTACAGATTCCGATGCTTCACTTCAGGTTTACTGTATCCCTCTGACCTTCTTATTGACGATGAAACACAGAAATTACATCGGAATTAAATACAAAAGGCACAATGCCGAATTAAGTACAAGAAGACTGACTCTTCTTACTGTCTATTTTTGAACCAGTCCTGTGACACTAGTTATAGACTCCGATGCTTCACTCCAGGTTTACTGTATTCTTTGGACCTTCAATTGACGATGAAACACAGAACTTGCATCGGAATTAAATACAAATGGCACAATGCCGACTTAAGTAAAAGAAGTCTGACTCTTGTTACTGTCTATGATTTGAACCATTCCTGTGACACTAGTTATAGATTCCGATGCTTCACTCCAGGTTTACTGTATCCCTTTTACCTTCTTACTGACGATGAAACACAGAAATTGCATCGGAATTAAATACAAAAGGCACAATGCCGACTTAAGTACAAGAAGACTGACTCCTCTTACTGTCTATGTTTTGAACCATTCCATTAACACTAGTCATAGATTCCGATGCTTCACTCCACCTTTACTGTATCCCTTGGACCTTCGTATTGACGAAGAAACACAGAAATTGCATCGGAATTAAATAGAAAAGGCACAATGAAGACTTAAGTAAAAGACGACAGATTCTTCTTACTGAATAAGTTTTGAGCCATTCCTGTGTCACTAGTTATAGATTCCGATGCTTCACTTCAGGTTCACTGTATCCCTTGGACCTTCTAATTGACGATGAAACACAGAAATTGCATCGGAATTAAATACAAAAGGCACAATGCCGACTTAAGTACACGAAGACTGACTCTTCTTACTGTCTATGTTTGAACCATTCCTGTGACACTAGTTATGGATTCCGATGCTTCACTCCAGGTTTACTGTATCCCTTGGACCTTCTTATTGACGATGAAACATAGAAATTGCATCGGAATTAAATAGAAGAGGCACAATGTCGACTTAAGTACAAGAAGACTGACTCTTCTTACTGTCTATGTTTTGAACCATTCCTGTGACACTAGTTATAGATTCCGATGCTTCACTCCAGGTTTATTGTATCCCTCTGTCCTTCTTATTGACAATGAAACACAGAAATTGCGTCGGAATTAAATAGAAAAGGCACAATTCCGACTTAAGTACAAGAAAACTGACTCTTCTTACTGACTAGGTTTTGAACCATTCCTGTGACACTAGTTATAGATTCCGATGCTTCTCTTCAGGTTTACTGTATACCATGGACCTTTCGTATTGACGATGAAACACAGAAATTGCATCTGAATTAAATACAAAAGGCACAATGCCGACTTAAGTACAAGAAGACTGACTCTACCTACTGTCTATGATTTGAACCATTCCTGTGACACTAGTTTTGGATTCCGATGCTTCACTTCAGGTTTACTGTTTCCCTTCGACATTCTTATTGACGATGAAACACAGAAATTGCATCGGAATGAAATACAAAAGGCACAATGCAGACTTAAGGACAAGAAGACTGACTGTTCTTACTGATTATGTTTTGAACCAATCCTGTGACACTAGTTATAGATTCCGATGCTACACTTCAGGATTACTGTATCCCTCTGACCTTCTTATTGACGATGAAACACAGAAATTGCATAGGAATTAAATACAAAAGTCACAATGCCAACTTTAGGACAAGAAGACTGACTGTTCTTACTGACTATGTTTTGAACCATTCCTGTGACACCAGTTATAGATTCTGATGCTTTACTTCAGGTTTATTGTATCCCTCTGACCTTCTTATTGACGATGAAACACAGTAATTGCATCGGAATTAAATAGAAAAGACACAATGTCGACTTAAGTACAAGAAGACTGACTCTTCTTACTGACTATGCTTTGAACCATTCCTGTGACACTAGTTATTGATTCCGATGCTTCACTTCAGGTTCACTGTATCCCTTGGCCCTTCTTATTGACGATGAAACACAGAAATTGCATCGGAATTAAATACAAAAGGCAAAATGCCGACTTAAGTACACGAAGACTGACTCTTCTTACTGTCTATGTTTTTAACCATTCCTGTGACACTAGTTATAGATTCCGATGCTACACTCCAGGTTTATTGTATCCCTTGGACCTTCTTATTGACGATGAAACACAGCAATTGCATCGGAATTAAATAGAAAAGGCACAATGCCGAATTAAGTACAAGAAAACCGACTCTTCTTACTGACTATGCTTTGATCCATTCCTGTGACACTAGTTATAGAATCCGATGCTTCACTTCAGGTTTACTGTATACCTTGGACCTTTCTTATTGACGATGAAACACAGAAATTGCATCGGAATTAAATAGAAGAGGCACAATGTCGACTTAAATACAAGAAGACTGACTCTTCTTACTGTCTATGTTTTGAACCATCCCTGTGACACTAGTTACAGATTCCGATGCTTCACTCCAGGTTTATTGTATCCCTCTGTCCTTCTTATTGACAATGAAACACAGAAATTGCGTCGGAATTAAATAGAAAAGCCACAATGCCGACTTAAGTACAAGAAGACTGACTCTTCTTACTGACTATGTTTTGATCTATTCCTGTGACACTAGTTATAGATTCCGATGATTCACTTCAGGTTTACTTTATACCATGGACCTTCTTATTGACGATGAAACACAGAAATTGCATCGGAATTAAATACAAAAGGCACAATGCCGACTTAAGTACAAGAAGAATGACTCTTCTACTGTCTATGTTTGAACCATTCCTGTGACACTAATTTTGGATTCCGATGCTTCACTTCAGGTTTACTGTATCCCTCTGACCTTATTGCCGATGAAACACAGAAATTGCATCGGAATTAAATACAAAAGGCACAATGCCGACTTAAGGACAAGAAGACTGATTCTTCTTACTGACTATGATTTGAAACATTCCTGTGACACTAGTTATAGATTCCGATTCTTCACTTCAGGTTTTCTGTTTCCCTTGGATAATCTTATTGACGATGAAACACAGAAATTGCATCGGAATTAAATACAAAAGGCACAATGCCAACTTAAGTACAAGAAGACTGACTCTTCTTACTGTCTATATTTTGAACCATTCCTGTGACACTAGTTGTAGATTCCGATGCTTCACTTCAGGTTTACTGTATTCCCAGGACCTTCTTATTGTTTATGAAACACAGAAATTGCATCGGAATTAAATACAAAAGGCACAATGCCGACTTAAGTACAAGAAGACTGACTCTTCTTACTGTCTATATTTTGAACCATTACTGTGACACTAGTTATAGATTCTGATGCTTCACTCCAGGTTTACTGTATCCCTTGGACCTTCTTATTGACAATGAAACACAGAAATTGCATCGGAATTAAATACAAGAGGCACAATGCCGACTTAAGGACAAGAAGACTGACTTTTCTTACTGACTATGATTTGAACCATTCCTGTGACACTAGTTATAGATTCCGATGCTTCACTTTAGGTTTGCTGTATCCCCCTAGCCTTCTTATTGACGATGAAACACAGAAATTGCATCGGAATTAAATACAAAAGGCACAATGCCGACTTAAGTACAAGAAGACTGACTCCTCTTACTGACTATGTTTGAACCATTCCTGTGACACTAGTTATAGAATCCGATGCTTCATTTCAGGCTTACTGTATTCCTCTGACCATCTTATTGCCGGTGATACACAGAAATTGCACCGGAATTAAATAGGAAAGGCACAATGCCAACTTAAGTATAAGAAGACTGACTCTTTTTACTGACTATGTTTTGAACCATTCCTGTGACACTAGTTATAGATTCCGATGCTTCACTTCAGGTTTACTGTATGCCTTGGACCTTCTTATTGACGATGAAACACAGAAATTGCATCGGAATTAAACACAAAAGGCATAATGCCGACATTAGTACAAGAAGACTGACTCTTCTTACTGTCTATTTTTGAACCAGTCCTGTGACACTAGTTATAGACTCTGATGCTTCACTCCAGGTTTACTGTATCCTTTGGTCCTTCTTATTGACGATGAAACAGAGAAATTGCATCGGAATTAAATACAAATGGCACAATGCCGACTTAAGTAAAAGAAGTGTGACTCTTGTTACTGTCAATGATTTGAACCATTCCTGTGACACTAGTTATAGATTCTGATGCTTCACTCCAGGTTTACTGTATCCCTTGGACCTTCTTATTGACGATGAAACACAGAAATTACATCAGAATTAAATAGAAAATGCATAATGATGACTTAAGGACAAGAAGACTGACTATTCTTACTGACTACGTTTTGAACCATACCTGTGACACTAGTTATAGATTCCGATGCTTCACTTCAGGATTACTGTATCCCTCTGACCTTCTTATTGACGATGAAACACAGAAATTGCATCGGAATTAAATACAAAAGGCACAATGCCGACTCAAGTACAAGAATACTGACTCTTCTTACTTTCTATGTTTTGAACCATTCCTGTGACACTAGTTATAGATTCTGATGGTTCACTTCAGGTTTACTGTATCCCTTGGACCTTCTTATTGACGATGAAACACAGAAATTGCATCGGAATCAAATAGAAAAGGCACAATGAAGACTTAGGTACAAGAAGACTGACTCTTCTTACTGACTATGTTTTGAACCATTCCTGTGACACTAGTTTTAGATTCCGATGCTTCACTTCAGGTTTACTGTATCCCTTGGACCTTCTTATTGACGATGAAACACAGAAATTGCATCGGAATTAAATACAAAAGGCAAAATGCCGACATAAGTACACGAAGACTGACTCTGCTTACTGTCTATGTATTGAACCATTCCTGTGACACTAGTTATAGATTTCGATGCTACAGTCCAGGTTTACTGTATCCCTTGGACCTTCTTACTGACGATGAAACACAGAAATTGCACCGGAATTAAATACAAAAATCACAATGCCGACTTAAGTACAAGAAGACTGACTCCTCTTACTGTCTATGTTTTGAACCATTCCATTGACACTAGTCATAGATTCCGATGCTTCACTCCAGCTTTACTGTATCCCTTGGACCGTCTTATTGACGATGAAACACAGAAATTGCATCATAATTAAATAGAAAAGGCACAATGAAGCCTTAAGTAAAAGAAGACTTACTCTTCTTACTGAATAAGATTTGAACCACTCCTGTGACACTAGTTACAGATTCCGATGCTTCACTTCAGGTTCACTGTATCCCTTGGACCTTCTAATTGACGAAGAAACACAGAAATTGCATCGGAATTAATTACAAAAGGCAAAATGCCGACTTAAGTACACGAAGACTGACTCTTCTTACTGTTTAAGTTTTGAACCATTCCTGTGACACTAGTTGTAGATTCCGATGCTTCACTTCAGGTTTACTGTATTCCCAGGACCTTCTTATTGTTTATGAAACACAGAAATTGCATCGGAATTAAATACAAAAGGCACAATGCCGACTCAAGTACAAGAAGACTGACTCTTCTTACTGTCTATATTTTGAACCATTACTGTGACACTAGTTATAGATTCTGATGCTTCACTCTAGGTTTACTGTATCCCTTGGACCTTCTTATTGACAATGAAACACAGAAATTGCATCGGAATTAAATACAAGAGGCACAATGCCGACTTAAGGACGAGAAGACTGACTCTTCCTACTGACTATGTTTGAACCATTCCTGTGACACTAGTTATAGAATCCGATGCTTCATTTCAGGCTTACTGTATTCCTCTGACCATCTTATTGCCGGTGATACACAGAAATTGCACCGGAATTAAATAGGAAAGGCACAATGCCAACTTAAGTATAAGAAGACTGACTCTTTTTACTGACTATGTTTTGAACCATTCCTGTGACACTAGTTATAGATTCCGATGCTTCACTTCAGGTTTACTGTATCCCTCTGACCTTCCTATTGACGATGAAACACAGAAATTGCATCGGAAATAAATAGAAAAGGCACAATGCCGACTTAAGTACATGAAGACTGACTCTTCTTACTGTTAGGCTTTGAACCATTCCTGTGACACTAGTTGTAGATTCCGATGCTTCACTTCAGGTTTACTGTATCCCTTGGACCTTTGTATTGACGATGAAACACAGAAATGGGATCGGAATTAAATACAAAAGACACAATGCTGACTTTAGTACAAGAAGACTGACTCTTCCAACTGTCTATGTTTGGAACCATTCCTGTTACACTAGTTATAGATTCCGATGCTTCACTTCAGGTTTACTGTATCCTTCTGACCGTCTTATTGACGATGAAACACAGAAATTGAATCGGAATTAAATTGAAAGGGCACAATGCCGACTTAAGTACTAGAAGACTGACTCTTCCTACTGTCTATGTTTTGAACCATTCCTGTGACACTAGTTATAGATTCCGATGCTTCACTTCAGGTTTACTGTATCCCTTGGACCTTCTTATTGACGATGAATCACAGAAATTACATCGGAATTCATACAGAAGGCACAATGCCGACTTAACTACAAGAAGACTGACTCTTTTTACTGACTATGCTTTGGACCATTCCTGTGACACTACTTATAGATTCCGAAGCTTAACTTCAGGGTTACTGTATCCCTCTGACCTTCTTTGTGACGATGAAACACAGAAATTGCATCGGAAATAAATACAAAACACAATGCCGACTTAAGTACAAGAATACTGACACATCTTACTGTCTATGCTTTGAACCGTCCCTGTGACACTAGTTATCGATTCCGATGCTTCACTCCAGGTTTACTGTATGCCTTGGACCTTCTTATTGACGATGAAACACAGAAATTGCATCGGAATTAAACACAAAAGGCATAATGCCGACATTAGTACAAGAAGACCGACTCTTCTTACTGACTATGTTTTGAACCATTCCTGTGACACTAGTTATGGATTCCGATGCTTCACTTCAGGTTTACTGTATCCCTCTGACCGTCTTATTGACGATGAAACACAGAAATTGCATCGGAATTAAATACAAAAGGCACAATGCCGAATTAAGTACAAGAAGACTGACTCTTCTTACTGTCTATTTTTGAACCAGTCCTGTGACACTAGTTATAGACTCTGATGCTTCACACCAGGTTTACTGTATCCTTTGGACCTTCTTATTGACGATGAAACAGAGAAATTGCATCGGAATTAAATACAAATGGCACAATGCCGACTTAAGTAAAAGAAGTCTGACTCTTGTTACTGTCTATGATTTGAACCATTCCTGTGACACTAGTTATAGATTCTGATGCTTCACTCCAGGTTTACTGTATCCCTTGGACCTTCTTATTGACGATGAAACACAGAAATTACATCAGAATTAAATAGAAAATGCATAATGATGACTTAAGGGCAAGAAGACTGACTATTCTTACTGACTACGTTTTGAACCATACCTGTGACACTAGTTATAGATTCCGATGCTTCACTTCAGGATTACTGTATCCCTCTGACCTTCTTATTGACGATGAAACACAGAAATTGCATCGGAATTAAATACAAAGGGCACAATGCCGACTTAAGTACAAGAATACTGACTCTTCTTACTTTCTATGGTTTGAACCATTCCTGTGACACTAGTTTTAGATTCCGATGCTTCACTTCAGGTTTACTATGTCCCTTGGACCTTCTTATTGACGATGAAACACAGAAATTGCATCGGAATTAAATACAAAATGCAAAATGCCGACATAAGTACACGAAGACTGACTCTGCTTACTGTCTATGTATTGAACCATTCCTGTGACACTAGTTATAGATTTCGATGCTACAGTCCAGGTTTACTGTATCCCTTGGACCTTCTTACTGACGATGAAACACAGAAATTGCACCGGTATTAAATACAAAAATCACAATGCCGACTTAAGTACAAGAAGACTGACTCCTCTTACTGTCTATGTTTTGAACCATTCCATTGACACTAGTCATAGATTCCGATGCTTCACTCCAGCTTTACTGTATCCCTTGGACCGTCTTATTGACGATGAAACACAGAAATTGCATCGGAATTAAATAGAAAAGGCACAATGAAGCCTTAAGTAAAAGAAGACTGACTCTTCTTACTGAATAAGATTTGAACCACTCCTGTGACACTAGTTACAGATTCCGATGCTTCACTTCAGGTTCACTGTATCCCTTGGACCTTCTAATTGACGAAGAAACACAGAAATTGCATCGGAATTAATTACAAAAGGCAAAATGCCGACTTAAGTACACGAAGACTGACTCTTATTACTGTTTAAGTTTTGAACCATTCCTGTGACACTAGTTATAGATTCCGATGCTTCACTCCAGGTTTACTGTATCCCTTGGACCTTCTTATTGACGATGAAACACAGAAATTGCATCGGAATTAAATAGAAAAGGCACAATGCCGACTTAAGTACAAGAAGACTGACTCTTCTTACTGACTATGTTTTGAACCATTCCTGTGGCACTAGTTATTGATTCCGATGCTCCACTTCAGGTTTCCTGTATACCTTGGACCTTTCTTATTGACGATGAAACACAGAAATTGCATCGGAATGATATACAAAAGGCACAATGCCGACCCAAGGACAAGAAGACTGACTGTTCTTACCAACTATGTTTTGAACCAATCCTGTGACACTAGTTATAGATTCCGATGCTTCACTTCAGACTACTGTATCCCTCTGACCTTCTTATTGACGATGAAACACAGAAATTGCATCGGAATTAAATACAAAAGGCAAAATGCCGACTTAAGTACAAGAAGACTGACTCCTCTTACTGTCTATGTTTGAACCATTCCTGTGACACTAGTTATAGAATCCGATGCTTCATTTCAGGCTTACTGTATTCCTCTGACCATCTTATTGCCGCTGATACACAGAAATTGCACCGGAATTAAATACGAAAGGCACGATGCCATCCTAAGTACAGGAAGACTGACTCTTCTTACTGACTATGATTTGAACCATTCCTGTGACACTAGTTATAGATTCCGATGCTTCACTTCAGGTTTACTGTATCCCTCTGACCTTCCTATTGACGATGAAAAACAGAAATTGCATCGGAAATAAATAGAAAAGGCACAATGCCGACTTAAGTACATGAAGACTGACTCTTCTTACTGTTACGTTTTGAACCATTCCTGTGACACTAGTTGTAGATTCCGATGCTTCACTTCAGGTTTACTGTATCCCTTGGACCTTCGTATTGACGAAGAAACACAGAAATGGCATCGGAATTAAATACAAAAGACACAATGCCGACTTAAGTACAAGAAGAGTGACTCTTCCAACTGTCTATGTTTCGAACCATTCCTGTTACACTAGTTATAGATTCCGATGCTTCACTTCAGGTTTAATGTATCCTTCTGACCGTCTTATTGACGTTGAAACACAGAAATTGCATCGGAATTAAATGGAAAAGGCACAATGCCGACTTAAGTACTAGAAGACTGACTCTTCCTACTGTCTATGTTTTGAACCATTCCTGTGACACTAGTTATAGTTTCCGATGCTTCACTTCAGGTTTACTCTATCCCTTGGACCTTCTTATGGACGATGAATCACAGAAATTGCATCGGAATTCATACAGAAGGCACAATGCCGACTTAACTACAACAAGACTGACTCTTTTTACTGACTATGCTTTGGACCATTCCTGTGACGCTAGTTATAGATTCCGAAGCTTAACTTGAGGATTACTGTATCCCTCTGACCTTCTTAGTAACGATGAAACACAGAAATCGCATCGGAAATAAATACAAAAACACAATGCCGACTTAAGTACAAGAATACTGACACATCTTACTGTCTATGTTTAGAACCGACCCTGTGACACTAGTTATCGATTCCGATGCTTCACTCCAGGTTTACTGTATGCCTTGGACCTTCTTATTGACGATGAAGCACAGAAATTGCATCGGAATTAAATACAAAAGGCACAATGCCGACTTAAGTACAAGAAGACTGACTCTTCTTACTGACTATGATTTGAACCATTCCTGTGACACTAGTTATGGATTCCGATGCTTCACTTCAGGTTTACTGTATCCCTCTGACCTTCTTATTGACGAAGAAATACAGAAATTTCATCGGAATTAAATACAAAAGGCACAATGCCGAATTAAGTACAAGAAGACTGACTCTTCTTACTGTCTATATTTGAACCAGTCCTGTGACACTAGTTATAGACTCCGATGCTTCACTCCAGGTTTACTGTATCCTTTGGACCTTCTTATTGACGATGAAACACAGAAATTGCATCGGAATTAAATACAAATGGCACAATGCCGACTTAAGTAAAAGAAGTCTGACTCTTGTTACTGTCTATGATTTGAACCATTCCTGTGACACTAGTTATAGATTCTGATGCTTCACTCCATGTTTACTGTATCCCTTGGACCTTCTTATTGACGATGAAACACAGAAATTGCATCAGAATTAAATAGAAAATGCATAATGATGACTTAAGGACAAGAAGACTGACTATTCTTACTGACCACGTTTTGAACCATACCTGTGACACTAGTTATAGATTCCGATGCTTCACTTCAGGATTACTGTATCCCTCTGACGTTCTTATTGACGATGAAACACAGAAATTGCAATGGAATTAAATACAAAAGGCACAATGCCGACTTAAGTACAAGAATACTGACTCTTCTTACTTTCTATGTTTTGAACCATTCCTGTGACACTAGTTATAGATTCTGATGGTTCACTTCAGGTTTACTGTATCCCTTGGACCTTCTTATTGACGATGAAACACAGAATTTGCATCGGAATCAAATAGAAAAGGCACATTGAAGACTTAAGTACAAGAAGACTGACTCTTCTTACTGACTATGTTTTGAACCATTCCTGTGACACTAGTTATAGATTCCGATGCCTCACTTCAGGTTTACTGTATCCCTTGGACCTTCTTATTGACGATGAAACACAGAAATTGCATCGGAATTAAATAGAAAAGGCACAATGAAGACTTAAGTAAAAGAAGACTGACTCTTCTTACTGAATAAGATTTGAAACATTCCTGTGACACTAGTTATAGATTCCGATGCTTCACTTCAGGTTCACTGTATCCCTTGGACCTTCTAATTGACGAAGAAACACAGAAATTGCATCGGAATTAAATACAAAAGCTAAATGCCGACTTAAGTACACGAAGACTGACTCTTCTTACTGTCTATGTTTCGAACCATTCCTGTGACACTAGTTATAGATTCCGATGCTTCACTCCAGGTTTACTGTATCCCTTGGACCTTCTTATTGACGATGAAACACAGAAATTGCATCGGAATTAAATAGAAAAGGCACAATGCCGACATATGTACAAGAGGACTGACTCTTCTTACTGACTATGTTTTGAACCATTCCTGTGACACTAGTTATAGATTCCGATGCTCCACTTCAGGTTTCCTGTATACCTTGGACCTTTCTTATTGACGATGAAACACAGAAATTGCATCGGAATGATATACAAAAGGCACAATGCCGACCCAAGGACAAGAAGACTGACTGTTCTTACCGACTATGATTTGAACCAATCCTGTTACACTAGTTATAGATTCCGATGCTTCACTTCAGGACTACTGTATCCCTCTGACCTTCTTATTGACGATGAAACACAGAAATTGCATCGGAATTAAATACAAAAGGCAAAATGCCGACTTAAGTACACGAAGGCTGACTCTTCTTACTGTCTATGTTTTGAACCATTCCTGTGACACTAGTTATAGATTCCGATGCTTCACTCCAGGTTTACTGTATCCCTTGGACCTTCTTATTGACGATGAAACACAGAAATTGCATCGGAATGAAATAGCAAAGGCACAATGAAGACTTATGTACAAGAAGACTGACTCTTCTAACTGACTATGTTTTGAACCTTTCCTGTGACACTAGTTATAGATTCCGATGCTTCACTTCAGGTTTCCTGTATACCTTGGACCTTTCTTATTGACGACGAAACACAGAAATTGCATCGGAATGATATACAAAAGGCACAATGCCGACCCAAGGACAAGAAGACTGACTGTTCTTACCGACTATGTTTTGAACCAATCCTGTGACACTAATTATAGATTCCGATGCTTCACTTCAGGACTACTGTATCCCTCTGACCTTCTTATTGACGATGAATCACAGAAATTGCATCGGAATTCATACAGAAGGCACAATGCCGACTTAACTACAACAAGACTGACTCTTTTTACTGACTATGCTTTGGACCATTCCTGTGACACTAGTTATAGATTCCGAAGCTTAACTTGAGGATTACTGTATCCCTCTGACCTTCTTAGTAACGATGAAACACAGAAATTGCATCGGAAATAAATACAAAAACACAATGCCGACTTAAGTACAAGAATACTGACACATCTTACTGTCTATGTTTAGAACCGTCCCTGTGACACTAGTTATCGATTCCGATGCTTCACTCCAGGTTTACTGTATGCCTTGGACCTTCTTATTGACGATGAAGCACAGAAATTGCATCGGAATTAAATACAAAAGGCACAATGCCGACTTAAGTACAAGAAGACTGACTCTTCTTACTGACTATGATTTGAACCATTCCTGTGACACTAGTTATGGATTCCGATGCTTCACTTCAGGTTTACTGTATCCCTCTGACCTTCTTATTGACGAAGAAACACAGAAATTTCATCGGAATTAAATACAAAAGGCACAATGCCGAATTAAGTACAAGAAGACTGACTCTTCTAACTGTCTAATTTTGAACCAGTCCTGTGACACTAGTTATAGACTCCGATGCTTCACTCCAGGTTTACTGTATCCTTTGGACCTTCTTATTGACGATGAAACACAGAAATTGCATCGGAATTAAACACAAAAGGCATAATGCCGACATTAGTACAAGAAGACTGACTCTTCTTACTGTCTATGTATTGAACCATTCCTGTGACACTAGTTATAGGTTTCGATGCTACAGTCCAGGTTTACTGTATCTCTTGGACCTTCTTACTGACGATGAAACACAGAAATTGCATCGGAATTAAATACAAAAATCACAATGGCGACTTAAGTACAAGAAGACTGACTCCTCTTACTGTCTATGTTTTGAACCATTCCATTGACACTAGTCATAGATTCCGATGCTTCACTCCAGGTTTACTGTATCCCTTGGACCTTTCATATTGACGATGAAACACAGAAATTGCATCGGAATGATATACAAAAGGCACAATGCCGACCCAAGGACAAGAAGACTGACTGTTCTTAAGGACTATGATTTGAACCAATCCTGTTACACTAGTTATAGATTCCGATGCTTCACTTCAGGACTACTGTATCCCTCTGACCTTTTTATTGACGATGAAACACAGAAATTGCATCGGAATTAAATACAAAAGGCAAAATGCCGACTTAAGTACACGAAGGCTGACTCTTCTTACTGTCTATGTTTTGAACCATTCCTGTGACACTAGTTATAGATTCCCATGCTTCACTCCAGGTTTACTGTATCCCTTGGACCTTCTTATTGACGATGAAACACAGAAATTGCATCGGAATTAAATAGCAAAGGCACAATGAGGACTTATGTACAAGAAGACTGACTCTTCTAACTGACTATGTTTTGAACCTTTCCTGTGACACTAGTTACAGATTCCGATGCTTCACTTCAGGTTTCCTGTATACCTTGGACCTTTCTTATTGACGATGAAACACAGAAATTGCATCGGAATGATATACAAAAGGCACAATGCCGACCCAAGGACAAGAAGACTGACTGTTCTTACCGACTATGTTTTGAACCAATCCTGTTACACTAGTTATAGATTCCGATGCTTCACTTCAGGACTACTGTATCCCTCTGACCTTCTTACTGACGATGAAACACAGAAATTGCATCGGAATTAAATAGCAAAGGCACAATGAAGACTTATGTACAAGAAGACTGACTCTTCTAACTGACTATGTTTTGAACCTTTCCTGTGACACTAGTTATAGATTCCGATGCTTCACTTCAGGTTTATTGTATCCCTCTGACCTTCTTATCGACGATGAAACACAGAAATTGCATCGGAATTAAATAGAAAAGGCACAATGTCGACTTAAGTACCAGAAGACTGACTCTTCTTACTGTCTATGTTTTGAACCATTCCTGTGTCACTTTTTATAGATTCCGATGCTTCACTCCAGGTTTACTGTATCCCTTGGACCTTCTTATTGACGATGAAACACTGAAATTGCATCGGAATTAAGTAGAAAAGGCACAATGCCGACTTAAGTACAAGAAGACTGACTCTTCTACTGTCTATGTTTGAACCATTCCTGTGACACTAGTTTTGGATTCCGATGCTTCACGTCAGGTTTACTGTATCCCTATGACCTTATTGCCGATGAAACACAGAAATTGCGTCGGAATTAAATACAAAAGGCACAATGCCGACTTAAGGACAAGAAGACTGACTCTTCTTACTGACTATGTTTTGAACCATTCCTGTGACACTAGTTATAGATTCCGATGCTTCACTTCAGGCTTTCTGTTTCCCTTGGATAATCTTATTGACGATGAAACACAGAAATTGCATCGGAATTAAATACAAAAGGCACAATGCCGACTTAAGTACAAGAAGACTGACTCTTCTTACTGTCTATATTTTGTATAATTACAGTGACACTAGTTGTAGATTCCGATGCTTCACTTCAGGTTTACTGTATTCCCAGGACCTTCTTATTGTATATGAAACACAGAAATTGCATCGGAATTAAATACAAAAGGCACAATGCCGACTTAAGTACAAAAAGACTGACTCTTCCAACTGTCTATGTTTTGAACCATTCCTGTTACACTAGTTATAGATTCCGATGCTTCACTTCAGGTTTATTGTATCCCTCTGACCGTCTTATTGACGATGAAACACAGAAATTGCATCGGAATTAAATTGAAAAGGCACAATGCCGACTTAAGTACTAGAAGACTGACTCTTCCTACTCTCTATGTTTTGAACCATTCCTGTGACACTAGTTATAGATTCCGATGCTTCACTTCAGGTTTACTGTATCCCTTGGACCTTCTTTTTGACGATAAATCACAGAAATTGCATCCTAATTCATACAGAAGGCACAATGCCGACTTAACTACAACAAGACTGACTCTTCTTACTGACTATGCTTTGAACCATTCCTGTGACACTAGTTATAGATTCCGAAGCTTAACTTCAGGATTACTGTATCCCTCTGACCTTCTTAGTGACGATGAAACACAGAAATTGCATCGGAAATATATACAAAAACACAATCCCGACTTAAGTACACGAATACTGACACATCTTACTGTCTATGTTTTCAACCGTCCCTGTGACACTAGTTATCGATTCCGATGCTTCGCTCCAGGTTTACTGTATGCCTTGGACCATCTTATTGACGATGAAACACAGAAATTGCATCGGAATTAAATACAAAATGCACAATGCCGACTTAAGTACAAGAAGACTGACTCTTCTGAATGACTATGTTTTGAACCATTCCTGTGACACTAGTTATGGATTCCGATGCTTCACTTCAGGTTTACTGTATCCCTTGGACCTTCTTATTGGCGATGAAACACAGAAATTGCATCGGAATTAAATACAAAAGGCAAAATGCCGACATAAGTACACGAAGACTGACTCTTCTTACTGTCTATGTATTGAACCATTCCTGTGACACTAGTTATAGATTTCGATGCTACAGTCCGGGTTTACTGTATCCCTTGGACCTTCTTACTGACGATGAAACACAGAAATTGCATCGGAATTAAATACAAAAATCACAATGCCGACTTAAGTACAAGAAGACTGACTCCTCTTACTGTCTATGTTTTGAACCATTCCATTGACACTAGTCATAGATTCCGATGCTTCACTCCAGCTTTACTGTATCCCTTGGACCGTCTTACTGACGATGAAACACAGAAATTGCATCGGAATTAAATAGAAAAGGCACAATGAAGACTTAAGTAAAAGAAGACTGACTCTTCTTACTGAATAAGATTTGAACCATTCCTGTGACACAAGTTATAGATTTCGATGCTTCACTTCAGGTTCACTGTATCCCTTGGACCTTCTAATTGACGAAGAAACACAGAAATTGCATCGGAATTAAATACAAAAGGCAAAATGCCGACTTAAGTACACGAAGACTGACTCTTCTTACTGTCTATGTTTTGAACCATTCCTGTGACACTAGTTATAGATTCCGATGCTTCACTCCAGGTTTACTGTATCCCTTGGACCTTCTTATTGACGATGAAACACAGAAATTGCATCGGAATTAAATAGAAAAGGCACAATGCCGACTTAAGTACAAGAAGACCGACTCTTCTTACTGACTATGTTTTGAACCATTCCTGTGACACCAGTTATAGATTCCGATGCTCCACTTCAGGTTTCCTGTATACCTTTGACCTTTGTTATTGACGATGAAACACAGAAATTGCATCGGAATGATATACAAAAGGCACAATGCCGACCCAAGGACAAGAAGACGGACTGTTCTTACCGACTATGTTTTGAACCAATCCTGTGACACTAGTTATATATTCCAATGCTTCACTTCAGAACTACTGTATCCCTCTGACCTTCTTATTGACGATGAAACACAGAAATTGCATCGGAATTAAACAGAAAAGGCACAATGCCGACTTAAGTACAAGAAGACTGACTCTTCTACTGTCTATGTTTGAACCATTCCTGTGACACTAGTTTTGGATTCCGATGCTTCACTTCAGGTTTACTGTAACCCTTATGACCTTATTGCCGATGAAACACAGATATTGCATCGGAATTAAATACAAAAGGCACAATGCCGACTTAAGGACAAGAAGACTGACTCTTCTTACTGACTATGTTTTGAACCATTCCTGTGACACTAGTTATAGATTCCGATGCTTCACTTCAGGTTTTCTGTTTCCCTTGGATAATCATATTGACGATGAAACACAGAAATTGCATCGGAATTAAATACAAAAGGCACAATGCCGACTTAAGTACAAGAAGACTGACTCTTCTTACTGTCTATATTTTGAACCATTCCAGTGACACTAGTTGTAGATTCCGATGCTTCACTTCAGGTTTACTGTATACCCAGGACCTTCTTATTGTATATGAAACACAGAAATTGCATCGGTATTATATACAAAAGGCACAATGCCGACTTAAGTACAAGAAGACTGACTCTTCTAACTGTCTATGTTTTGAACCATTCCTGTTACACTAGTTATAGATTCCGATGCTTCACTTGAGGTTTACTGTATCCCTCTGACCGTCTTATTGACGATGAAACACAGAAATTGCATCGGAATTAAATTGAAAAGGCACAATGCCGACTTAAGTACTAGAAGACTGACTCTTCCTACTGTCTATGATTTGAACCATTCCTGTGACACTAGTTATAGATTCCGATGCTTCACTTCAGGTTTACTGTATCCCTTGGATCTTCTTATTGACGATGAATCACAGAAATTGCATCCTAATTCATACAGAAGGCACAATGCCGACTTAACTACAACAAGACTGACTCTTCTTACTGACTATGCTTTGAACCATTCCTGTGACACTAGTTATAGATTCCGAAGCTTAACTTCAGGATTACTGTATCCCTCTGACCTTCTTAGTGACGATGAAACACAGAAATTGCATCGGAATTAAATACAAAAACACAATGCCGACTTAAGTACAAGAATACTGACACATCTTACTGTCTATGTTTTGAACCGTCCCTGTGACACTAGTTATCGATTCCGATGCTTCACTCCAGGTTTACTGTATGCCTTGGACCATCTTATTGACGATGAAACACAGAAATTGCATCGGAATTAAATACAAAAGGCACAATGCCGACTTAAGTACAAGAAGACTGACTCTTCTTTCTGACTATGTTTTGAACCATTCCTGTGACACTAGTTATGGATTCCGTTGCTTCACTTAAGGTTTACTGTATCCCTCTGACCTTCTTATTGACGATGAAACACAGAAATTGCATCGGAATTAAATACAAAAGGCACAATGCCGAATTAAGTACAAGAAGACTGACTCTTCTTACTGTCTATCTTTGAACCAGTCCTGTGACACTAGTTATAGACTCCGATGCTTCACTCCAGGTTTACTGTATCCTTTGGACCTTCTTATTGACGATGAAACACAGAAATTGCATCGGAAATAAATACAAATGGCACAATGCCGACTTAAGTAAAAGAAGTCTGACCCTTGTTACTGTCTATGATTTGAACCATTCCTGTGACACTAGTTATAGATTCCGATGCTTCACGCCAAGTTTACTGTATCCCTTTTACCTTCTTACTGACGATGAAACACAGAAATTGCATCGGAATTAAATACAAAAGGCACAATGCCGACTTAAGTACAAGAAGACTGACTCCTCTTACTGTCTATGTTTTGAACCATTCCATTAACACTAGTCATAGATTCCGATGCTTCACTCCACGTTTACTGTATCCCTTGGACCTTCGTATTGACGATGAAACACAGAAATTGCATCGGAATTAAATAGAAAAGGCACAATGAAGACTTAAGTAAAAGACGACAGATTCTTCTTACTGAATAAGTCTTGAGCCATTCCTGTGACACTAGTTATAGATTCCGATGCTTCACTTCAGGTTCACTGTATCCCTTGGACCTTCTAATTGACGATGAAACACAGAAATTGCATCGGAATTAAATACAAAAATCAAAATGCCGACTAAAGTACACGAAGACTGACTCTTCTTACTGTCTATGTTTGAACCATTCCTGTGACACTAGTTATGGATTCCGATGCTTCACTCCAGGTTTACTGTATCCCTTGGACCTTCTTACTGACGATGAAACACAGAAATTGCATCGGAATTAAATAGAAAAGGCACAATGCCTTCTTAAGTACAAGAAGACTGACTCTTCTTACTGACTATGTTTTGAACCATTCCTGTGACACTAGTTATAGATTCCGATGCTTCACTTCAGGTTTACTGTATACCTTGGACCTTTCTTATTGACGATGAAACACGGAAATTGCATCGGAATGATATACAAAAGGCACAATGCCGACTTAAGGACAAGAAGACTGACTGTTCTTACTGACTATGTTTTGAACCAATCCTGTGACACTAGTTATAGATTCCGATGCTTCACTTCAGGTTCACTGTATCCCTTGGACCTTCTAATTGACGATGAAACACAGACATTGCATCTGAATTAAGTACAAAAGGCACAATGCCGACATAAGTACACGAAGACTGACTCTTCTTACTGTCTATGTTTTGAACCATCCCTGTGACACTAGTCATAGATTCCGATGCTTCACTCCAGGTTTACTGTATCCCTTGGTCATTCTTATTGACAATGAAACTCAGAAATTGCATCGGAATTTAATACAAAAGGTACAATGCCGACTTAAGTACAATAAGACTGACTCTTCCAAATGTCTCAGTTTTGAACCATTCCTGTGACACTAGTTATAGATTCCGATGGTTCACTTCAGGTTTACTGTATCCCTTGGACCTTCTTATTGACGATGAAACACAGAAATTGCATCGGAATTAAATAGAAATGGCACAATGCCGACTTAAGTAAAAGAAGTCTGACTCTTGTTACTGTCTATGATTTGAACCATTCCTGTGACACTAGTTAAAGATTCCGATGCATCACGCCAAGTTTACTGTATCCCTTTTTCCATCTTTCTGACGATGAAACACAGAAATTGCATCGGAATTAAATACAAAAGGCACAATGCCGACTTAAGTACAAGAAGACTGACTCCTCTTACTGTCTATGTTTCGAACCATTCCATTAACACTAGTCATAGATTCCGATGCTTCACTCCACCTTTACTGTGTCCCTTGGACCTTCGTACTGACGATGAAACACAGAAATTGCATCGGAAATAAATAGAAAAGGCACAATGAAGTCTTAAGTAAAAGACGACAGATTCTTCTTACTGAATAAGCTTTGAGCCATTCCTTTGACACTAGTTATAGATTCCGATGCTTCACTTCAGGTTCACTGTATCCCTTGGACCTTCTAATTGACGATGAAACACAGAAATTGCATCGGAATTAAATACAAAAGGCAAAATGCCGACTAAAGTACACGAAGACTGACTCTTCTTACTGTCTATGTTTGAACCATTCCTGTGACACTAGTTATGGATTCCGATGCTTCACTCCAGGTTTACTGTATTCCTTGGGCCTTCTTATTGACGATGAAACACAGAAATTGCATCGGAATTAAATAGAAAAGTCACAATGCCTTCTTAAGTACAAGAAGACTGACTCTTCTTACTGACTATGTTTTGAACCATTCCTGTGACACTAGTTATAGATTCCGATGCTTCACTTCAGGTTTACTGTATACCTTGGACCTTTCTTATTGACGATGAAACACAGAAATTGCATCGGAATGATATATAAAAGGCACAATGCCGACTTAAGGACGAGAAGACTGACTGTTCTTACTGACTATGTTTTGAACCAATCCTGTGACACTAGTTATAGATTCCGATGCTTCGCTTCAGGTCTACTGTATCCCTCTGACCTTCTTATTGACGATGAAACACAGACATTGCATAGGAATTAAATACAAAAGGCACAATGCCGACATAAGTACACGAAGACTGACTCTTCTTACTGTCTATGTTTTGAACCATCCCTGTGACACTAGTCATAGATTCCTATGCTTCACTCCAGGTTTACTGTATCCCTTGGTCATTCTTATTGACAATGAAGCTCAGAAATTGCATCGGAATTTAATACGAAAGGTACAATGCCGACTTAGGTACAATAAGACTGACTCTTCTTTCTGACTATGCTTTGAACCATTTCTGTGACACTAGTTATAGATTCCGATGCTTCACTCCAGCTTTACTGTATCCCTTGGACCTTCTTGTTGACGATGAAACACAGAAATTGCTTCGGAATTAAATAGAAGAGGCACAATGAAGACTTAAGTAAATGAAGACTGACTCTTCTTACTGAATATGCTTTGAACCATTCCTGTGACACTAGTTATAGATTCCGATGCTTCACTTCAGGTTCACTGTATCCCTTGGCCCTTCTTATCAACGATGAAACACAGAAATTGCATCGGAATTAAATACAAAAGGCAAAATGCCGACTTAAGTACAAGAAGACTGACTCTTCTTACTGACTATGTTTTGATCCATTCCTGTGACACTAGTTATAGATTCCGATGCTTCACTTCAGGTTTACTGTATACCTTCGACCTTTCATATTGACGATGAAACACAGAAATTGCATCGGAATTAAATAGATGAGGCACAATGTCGACTTAAGTACAAGATGACTGACTCTTCTTACTGTCTATGTTTTGAACCATTCCTGTGACACTAGTTATAGATTCCGATGCCTCACTCCAGGTTTATTGTATCCCTCTGTCCTTCTTATTGACAATGAAACACAGAAATTGCGTCGGAATTAAATAGAAAAAGCACAATGCCGACTTATGTACAAGAAGACTGACTCTTCTTACTGACTAGGTTTTGAACCATTCCTGTGACACTAGTTATAGATTCCGATGCTTCTCTTCAGGTTTACTGTATACCATGGACCTTTCGTATTGACGATGAAACACAGAAATTGCATCTGAATTAAATACAAAAGGCACAATGTCGACTTAAGTGCAAGAAGACTGACTCTACCTACTGTCTATGATTTGAACCATTCCTGTGACACTAGTTTTGGATTCCGATGCTTCACTTCAGGTTTACTGTTTCCCTTCGACATTCTTATTGACGATGAAACACAGAAATTGCATCAGAATGAAATACAAAAGGCACAATGCCGACTTAAGGACAAGAAGACTGACTGTTCTTACTGATTATGTTTTGAACCAATCCTGTGACACTAGTTATAGATTCCGATGCTACACTTCAGGATTACTGTATCCCTCTGACCTTCCTATTGACGATGAAACACAGAAATTGCATCGGAATTAAATACAAACGCCACAATGGCTACTTAAGAACAAGCAGACTGACTCTTCTTACTGGCTATGTTTTGAACCATTCCTGTGACACTAGTTATAGATTCCGATGCTTCACTTCAGGTTTACTGTATCCCTTGGACCTTCTTATTGACGATGAAACACAGAGATTGCATCGGAATTAAATAGAAAAGGCACAATGCCGACTTAAGTACAAGAGGACTGACTCTTCTTACTGACTATGCTTTGAACCATTCCTGTGACACTAGTTATAGATTCCGATGCTTCACTCCAGGTTTACTGTATACCTTGGACCTTCTTATTGACGATGAAACACAGGAATTGCATCGGAATCAAATAGAAAAGGCACAATGAAGACTTAAGTACAAGAAGACTGACTCTTCTTACTGACTATGTTTTCAAACCATTCCTGTGACACTAGTTATAGATTCCGATGCTTCACTTCAGGTTTACTGTATCCCTCTGACCGTCTTATTGACGATGAAACACAGAAATTGCATCGGAATTAAATTGAAAAGGCACAATGCCGACTTAAGTACTAGAAGACTGACTCTTCCTACTGTCTATGTTTTGAACCATTCCTGTGACACTAGTTATAGATTCCGATGCTTCACTTTAGGTTTACTGTATCCCTTGGACCTTCTTATTGACGATGAAACACAGAAATTGCATCGGAATTAAATACAAAAGGCAAAATGCCGACTTAAGTACACGAAGACTGACTCTTCTTACTGTCTATGTTTTGAACCATTCCTGTGACACTAGTTATAGATTCCGATGCTTCACTCCAGGTTTACTGTATCCCTTGGACCTTCTTATTGACGATGAAACACAGAAATTGCATCGGAATGAAATAGAAAAGGCACAATGCCGTCTTAAGTACAAGAAGACTGACTCTTCTTACTGACTATGTTTTGAACCATTCCTCTGACACTAGTTATAGATTCCGATGCTCCACTTCAGGTTTCCTGTATACCTTGGACCTTTCTTATTGACGATGAAACACAGAAATTGCATCGGAATGATATACAAAAGGCACAATGCCGACCCAAGGACAAGAAGACTGACTGTTCTTACCGACTATGTTTTGAACCAATCCTGTGACACTAGTTATAGATTCCGATGCTTCACTTCAGGACTACTGTATCCCTCTGACCTTCTTATTGACGATGATACACAGAAATTGCATCGGAATTAAATACAAAAGGCAAAATGCCGACTTAAGTACACGAAGACTGACTCTTCTTGCTGTCTATGTTTTGAACCATTCCTGTGACACTAGTTATAGATTCCGATGCTTCACTCCAGGTTTACTGTATCCCTTGGACCTTCTTATTGACGATGAAACACAGAAATTGCATCGGAAGTAAATAGCAAAGGCACAATGAAGACTTATGTACAAGAAGACTGACTCTTCTAACTGACTATGTTTTGATCCTTTCCTGTAACACTAGTTATAGATTCCGATGCTTCACTTCAGGTTTATTGTATCCCTCTGACCTTCTTAATGACGATGAAACACAGAAATTGCATCGGAATTAAATAGAAAAGGCACAATGTCGACTTAAGTACAAGAAGACTGACTCTTCTTGCTGTCTATGTTTTGAACCATTCCTGTGACACTAGTTATAGATTCCGATGCTTCACTTCAGGTTTACTGTATCCCTTGGATCTTCTTATTGACGATGAATCACAGAAATTGCATCCTAATTCATACAGAAGGCACAATGCCGACTTAACTACAACAAGACTGACTCTTCTTACTGACTATGCTTTGAACCATTCCTGTGACACTAGTTATAGATTCCGAAGCTTAACTTCAGGATTACTGTATCCCTCTGACCTTCTTAGTGACGATGAAACACAGAAATTGCATCGGAATTAAATACAAAAACACAATGCCGACTTAAGTACAAGAATACTGACACATCTTACTGTCTATGTTTTGAACCGTCCCTGTGACACTAGTTATCGATTCCGATGCTTCACTCCAGGTTTACTGTATGCCTTGGACCATCTTATTGACGATGAAACACAGAAATTGCATCGGAATTAAATACAAAAGGCACAATGCCGACTTAAGTACAAGAAGACTGACTCTTCTTTCTGACTATGTTTTGAACCATTCCTGTGACACTAGTTATGGATTCCGTTGCTTCACTTAAGGTTTACTGTATCCCTCTGACCTTCTTATTGACGATGAAACACAGAAATTGCATCGGAATTAAATTCAAAAGGCACAATGCCGAATTAAGTACAAGAAGACTGACTCTTCTTACTGTCTATCTTTGAACCAGTCCTGTGACACTAGTTATAGACTCCGATGCTTCACTCCAGGTTTACTGTATCCTTTGGACCTTCTTATTGACGATGAAACACAGAAATTGCATCGGAAATAAATACAAATGGCACAATGCCGACTTAAGTAAAAGAAGTCTGACTCTTGTTACAGTCTATGATTTGAACCATTCCTGTGACACTAGTTATAGATTCCGATGCTTCACGCCAAGTTTACTGTATCTCTTTTACCTTCTTACTGACGATGAAACACAGAAATTGCATCGGAATTAAATACAAAAGGCACAATGCCGACTTAAGTACAAGAAGACTGACTCCTCTTACTGTCTATGTTTTGAACCATTCCATTAACACTAGTCATAGATTCCGATGCTTCACTCCACGTTTACTGTATCCCTTGGACCTTCGTACTGACGATGAAACACAGAAATTGCATCGGAATTAAATAGAAAAGGCACAATGAAGACTTAAGTAAAAGACGACAGATTCTTCTTACTGAATAAGTTTTGAGCCATTCCTGTGACACTAGTTATAGATTCCGATGCTTCACTTCAGGTTCACTGTATCCCTTGGACCTTCTAATTGACGATGAAACACAGAAATTGCATCGGAATTAAATACAAAAGGCAAAATGCCGACTAAAGTACACGAAGACTGACTCTTCTTACTGTCTATGTTTGAACCATTCCTGTGACACTAGTTATGGATTCCGATGCTTCACTCCAGGTTTACTGTATCCCTTGGACCTTCTTACTGTCGATGAAACACAGAAATTGCATCGGAATTAAATAGAAAAGGCACAATGCCTTCTTAAGTACAAGAAGACTGACTCTTCTTACTGACTATGTTTTGAACCATTCCTGTGACACTAGTTATAGATTCTGATGCTTCACTTCAGGTTTACTGTATACCTTGGACCTTTCTTATTGACGATGAAACACGGAAATTGCAATGGAATGATATACAAAAGGCACAATGCCGACTTAAGGACAAGAAGACTGACTGTTCTTACTGACTATGTTTTGAACCAATCCTGTGACACTAGTTATAGATTCCGATGCTTCACTTCAGGTTCACTGTATCCCTTGGACCTTCTAATTGACGATGAAACACAGACATTGCATCTGAATTAAATACAACAGGCACAATGCCGACATAAGTACACGAAGACTGACTCTTCTTACTGTCTATGTTTTGAACCATCCCTGTGACACTAGTCATAGATTCCGATGCTTCACTCCAGGTTTACTGTATCCCTTGGTCATTCTTATTGACAATGAAACTCAGAAATTGCATCGGAATTGAATACAAAAGGTACAATGCCGACTTAAGTACAATAAGACTGACTCTTCCAAATGTCTCTGTTTTGAACCATTCCTGTGACACTAGTTATAGATTCCGATGGTTCACTTCAGGTTTACTGTATCCCTTGGACCTTCTTATTGACGATGAAACACAGAAATTGCATCGGAAATAAATAGAAATGGCACAATGCCGACTTAAGTAAAAGAAGTCTGACTCTTGTTACTGTCTATGATTTGAACCACTCCTGTGACACTAGTTAAAGATTCCGATGCATCACGCCAAGTTTACTGTATCCCTTTTACCATCTTACTGACGATGAAACACAGAAATTGCATCGGAATTAAATACAAAAGGCACAATGCCGACTTAAGTACAAGAAGACTGACTCCTCTTACTGTCTATGTTTCGAACCATTCCATTAACACTAGTCATAGATTCCGATGCTTCACTCCACCTTTACTGTGTCCCTTGGACCATCGTACTGACGATGAAACACAGAAATTGCATCGGAAATAAATAGAAAAGGCACAATGAAGTCTTAAGTAAAAGACGACAGATTCTTCTTACTGAATAAGCTTTGAGCCATTCCTTAGACACTAGTTATAGATTCCGATGCTTCCCTTCAGGTTCACTGTATCCCTTGGACCTTCTAATTGACGATGAAACACAGAAATTGCATCGGAATTAAATACAAAAGGCAAAATGCCGACTAAAGTACACGAAGACTGACTCTTCTTACTGTCTATGTTTGAACCATTCCTGTGACACTAGTTATGGATTCCGATGCTTCACTCCAGGTTTACTGTATCCCTTGGGCCTTCTTATTGACGATGAAACACAGAAATTGCATCGGAATTAAATAGAAAAGTCACAATGCCTTCTTAAGTACAAGAAGACTGACTCTTCTTACTGACTATGTTTTGAACCATTCCTGTGACACTAGTTATAGATTCCGATGCTTCACTTCAGGTTTACTGTATACCTTGGACCTTTCTTATTGACGATGAAACACAGAAATTGCATCGGAATGATATATAAAAGGCACAATGCCGACTTAAGGTTAAGAAGACTGACTGTTCTTACTGACTATGTTTTGAACCAATCCTGTGACACTAGTTATAGATTCCGATGCTTCACTTCAGGTCTACTGTATCCCTCTGACCTTTTTATTGACGATGAAACACAGACATTGCATCGGAATTAAATACAAAAGGCACAATGCCGACATAAGTACACGAAGACTGACTCTTCTTACTGTCTATGTTTTGAACCATCCCTGTGACACTAGTCATAGATTCCTATGCTTCACTCCAGGTTTACTGTATCCCTTTGTCATTCTTATTGACAATGAAACTCAGAAATTGCATCGGAATTTAATACGAAAGGTACAATGCCGACTTAAGTACAATAAGACTGACTCTTCTTTCTGACTATGCTTTGAACCATTTCTGTGACACTAGTTATAGATTCCGATGCTTCACTCCAGCTTTACTGTATCCCTTGGACCTTCTTGTTGACGAAGAAACACAGAAATTGCTTCGGAATTAAATAGAAGAGGCACAATGAAGACTTAAGTAAAAGAAGACTGACTCTTCTTACTGAATATGCTTTGAACCATTCCTGTGACACTAGGTATAGATTCCGATGCTTCACTTCAGGTTCACTGTATCCCTTGGCCCTTCTTATTAATGATGAAACACAGAAATTGCATCTGAATTAAATACAAAAGGCAAAATGCCGACTTAAGTACAAGAAGACTGACTCTTCTTACTGACTATGTTTTGATCCATTCCTGTGACACTAGTTATAGATTCCGATGCTTCACTTCAGGTTTACTGTATACCTTGGACCTTTCATATTGACGATGAAACACAGAAATTGCATCGGAATTAAATAGATGAGGCACAATGTCGACTTAAGTACAAGATGACTGACTCTTCTTACTGTCTATGTTTTGAACCATTCCTGTGACACTAGTTATAGATTCCGATGCCTCACTCCAGGTTTATTGTATCCCTCTGTCCTTCTTATTGACAATGAAACACAGAAATTGCGTCGGAATTAAATAGAAAATGCACAATGCCGACTTAAGTACAAGAAGACTGACTCTTCTACCGTGTATGTTTGAACCATTCCTGTGACACTAGTTTTGGATTCCGATGCTTCACTTCAGGTTTACTGTATCCCTATGACCTTATTGCCGATGAAACACAGAAATTGCATCGGAATTAAATACAAAATTCACAATGCCGACTTAAGGACAAGAAGACTGACTCTTCTTGCTGACTATGTTTTGAACCATTCCTGTGACACTAGTTATAGATTCCGATGCTTCACTTCAGGTTTCTGTTTCCCTTGGATAATCTTATTGACGATGAAACACAGAAATTGCATCGGAATTAAATACAAAAGGCACAATGCCGACTTAAGTACAAGAAGACTGACTCTTCCAACTGTCTATGTTTTGAACCATTCCTGTTACACTAGTTATAGATTCCGATGCTTCACTTCAGGTTTACTGTATCCCTCTGACCGTCTTATTGCCGATGAAACACAGAAATTGCATCGGAATTAAATTGAAAAGGCACAATGCCGACTTAAGTACTAGAAGACTGACTCTTCCTACTGTCTATGTTTTGAACCATTCCTGTGACACTAGTTATAGATTCCGATGCTTCACTTCAGGTTGACTGTATCGCTTGGACCTTCTAATTGACGATGAATCACAGAAATTGCATCCTAATTCATACAGAAGGCACAATGCCGACTTAACTACAACAAGACTGACCCTTCTTACTGACTATGCTTTGAACCATTCCTGTGACATTAGTTATAGATTCCGAAGCTTAACTTCAGGATTACTGTATCCCTCTGACCTTCTTAGTGACGATGAAACACAGAAATTGCATCGGAAATAAATACAAAAACACAATGCCGACTTAAGTACAGGAATACTGACGCATCTTACTGTCTATGTTTTGAACCGTCCATGTGACACTAGTTATCGATTCCGATGCTTCACTCCAGGTTTACTGTATGCCTTAGACCATCTTATTGACGATGAAACACAGAAATTGCATCGAAATTAAATACAAAGAGCACAATGCCGACTTAAGTACAAGAAGACTGACTCCTCTTACTGACTATGTTTTGAACCATTCCTGTGACACTAGTTATGGATTCCGATGCTTCACTTTAGGTTTACTGTATCCCTCTGGCCTTCTTATTGACGATGAAACACAGAAATTGCATCGGAATTAAATACAAAAGGCACAATGCCTAATTAAGTACAACAAGACTGACTCTTCTTACTGTCTATTTTTGAACCAGTCCTGTGACACTAGTTATAGACTCCGATGCTTCACTCCAGGTTTACTGTATCCTTTGGACCTTCTTATTGACGATGAAACACAGAAATTGCATAGGAATTAAATACAAATGGCGCAATGCCGACTTAAGTAAAAGAAGTCTGACTCTTGTTACTGTCTATGATTTGAACCATTCCTGTGACACTAGTTATAGATTCCGATGCTTCACTCCAGGTTTACTGTATCCCTTTTACCTTCTTACTGACGATGAAACACAAAAATTGCATCGGAATTAAATACAAAAGGCACAATGCCGACTTAAGTACAAGAAGACTGACTCCTCTTACTGTCTATGTTTTGAACCATTCCATTAACAATAGTCATAGATTCCAATGCTTCACTCCACCTTTACTGTATCCCTTGGACCTTCGTACTGACGAAGAAACACAGAAATTGCATCGGAATTAAATAGAAAAGGCACAATGAAGACTTAAGTAAAAGACGACAGATTCTTGTTACTGAATAAGTTTTGAGCCATTCCTGTGACACTAGTTATAGATTCCGATGCTTCACTTTAGGTTTACTGTATCCCTTGGACCTTCTTATTGACGATGAAACACAGAAATTGCATCGGAATTAAATACAAAAGGCAAAATGCCGACTTAAGTACACGAAGACTGACTCTTCTTACTGTCTATGTTTTGAACCATTCCTGTGACACTAGTTATAGATTCCGATGCTTCACTCCAGGTTTACTGTATCCCTTGGACCTTCTTATTGACGATGAAACACAGAAATTGCATCGGAATGAAATAGAAAAGGCACAATGCCGTCTTAAGTACAAGAAGACTGACTCTTCTTACTGACTATGTTTTGAACCATTCCTCTGACACTAGTTATAGATTCCGATGCTCCACTTCAGGTTTCCTGTATACCTTGGACCTTTCTTATTGACGATGAAACACAGAAATTGCATCGGAATGATATACAAAAGGCACAATGCCGACCCAAGGACAAGAAGACTGACTGTTCTTACCGACTATGTTTTGAACCAATCCTGTGACACTAGTTATAGATTCCGATGCTTCACTTCAGGACTACTGTATCCCTCTGACCTTCTTATTGACGATGAAACACAGAAATTGCATCCGAATTCAATTCAAAAGGCAAAATGCCGACTTAAGTACACGAAGACTGACTCTTCTTGCCGTCTATGTTTTGAACCATTCCTGTGACACTAGTTATAGATTCCGATGCTTCACTCCAGGTTTACTGTATCCCTTGGACCTTCTTATTGACGATGAAGCACAGACATTGCATCTGAATTAAATACAAAAGGCACAATGCCGACTTAAGTACAAGAAGACTGACTCTACCTACTGTCTATGATTTGAACCATTCCTGTGACACTAGTTTTGGATTCCGATGCTTCACTTCAGGTTTACTGTTTCCCTTCGACATTCTTATTGACGATGAAACACAGAAATTGCATCGGAATGAAATACAAAAGGCACAATGCCGACTTAAGGACAAGAAGACTGACTGTTCTTACTGATTATGTTTTGAACCAATCCTGTGACACTAGTTATAGATTCCGATGCTACACTTCAGGATTACTGTATCCCTCTGACCTTCTTATCGACGATGAAACACAGAAATTGCATAGGAATTAAATACAAAAGGCACAATGCCAACTTTAGGAAAAGAAGACTGACTGTTCTTACTGACTATGTTTTGAACCATTCCTGTGACACTAGTTATAGATTCTGATGCTTCACTTCAGGTTTATTGTATCCCTCTGACCTTCTTATTGACGATGAAACACAGTAATTGCATCGGAATTAAATAGAAAAGACACAATGTCGACTTAAGTACAAGAAGACTGACTATTCTTACTGTCTATGTTTTGAACCATTCCTGTGACACTAGTTATAGATTCCTATGCTTGACTCCAGGTTTACTGTATGCCTTGGACCTTCTTATTGACGATGAACCAGAGAAATTGCATCGGAATTAAATAGAAAAGGCACAATGCCGACTTAAGTCCAACAAGACTGACTCTTCTTACTGACTATGTTTTGAACCATTCCTGTGACACTAGTTATAGATTCCGATGCTTCACTTCAGGTATACTGTATACCTTGGACCTTTCGTATTGACGATGAAACACCGAAATTGCATCGGAATTAAATACAAAAGGCACAATGCCGACTTAAGTACAGGAAGACTGACTCCTCCTACTGTCAATGATTTGAACCATTCCTGTGACACTAGCTTTGGATTCCGATGCTTAACTTCAGGTTTACTGTATCCCCCTGACCTTATTGCCGATGAAACACAGAAATTGCATCGGAATTAATTACAAAAGGCACAATGCCGACTCAAGGAAAAGAAGACTGACTCTTCTTAGTGACTATGATTTGAACCATTCCTGTGACACTAGTAATAGGTTCCGATGCTTCACTTCAGGATTTCTGTTTCCCTTGGACATTCTTATTGACGATGTAACACAGAAATTGCATCGGAATTAAATACAAAAGGCACAATGCCGACTTAAGTACAAGAAGACTGACTCTTCTACTGTCTACGTTTTGAACCATTCCTGTGACACTAGTTATAGAGTCCGATGCTTCACTTCAGGATTACTGTATCCCTTGGTCCATCTTATTGACGATGAATCACAGAAATTGCATCGGAATTATATACAAAATTCACAATGCCGGCTTAAGTACAAGAAGACTGACTCCTCTTACTGTCTATATTTTGAACCTTTCCAGTGACACTAGTTATAGATTCCGATGCTTCCCTTCAGGTTTACTGTATCCCTTGGACATTGTCATTGACTATGAAACTCAGAATATGCATCGGAAGTAAATACAAAAGGCACAATGCCGACTTAGGTAAAAGACGTCTGACTCTTTTTACTGTCTATGATTGGAACCATTACTGTGACACTAGTTATAGATTCCGATGCTTCACGCCAGGTTTACTGTATCCCTTAGAGCTTCTTATTGACGATGAAACACAGAAATTGCATCGGAATTACATACGAAAGGCACAATGCCAACTTAAGTACAAGAAGACTGACTCTTCTTACTGACTATGCTTTGAACGATTCCTGTGAAACAAGTTATAGATTCCGAAGCTTCACTTCAGGTTTACTGTATCCCTCTGACTTTCTTATTGACGATGAAACACAGAAATAGCATCGGAATTAAATAGAAAAGGCGCAATGCCGACTTAAGTACACGAAGACTGACTCTTCTTACTGTCTATGCTTTGAACCATTCCTGTGACACTAGTTGTAGATTCCGATGCTTCACTTCAGGTTTACTGTATCCCTTGCACCTTCTTATTGACGATGAAACACAGAAATTGCATCGGAATTAAATACAAAAGGCACAATGCCGACTTAAGTCCAAGAAGACTGACTCTTCCTACTGTCTATGATTTAAACCATTCCTGTGACACTAGTTTTGGATTCCGATGCTTCACTTCAGGTTTACTGTATCCCTCTGACCTTATTGCCGATGAAACACAGAAATTGCATCGGAACTAAATACAAAAGGCACAATGCCGACTTAAAGACAAGAAGACTGACTCTTCTTACTGACTATGTTTTGAACCATTCCTGTGACACTAGTAATAGATTCCAATGCTTCACTTCAGGTTTACTGTTTCCCTTGGAAATTCTTATTGACGATGAAACACAGAAATTGCATCGGAATTAAATACAAAAGCCACAATGCCGACTTAAGTACAAGACGACTGACTCTTCTACTGTCTATGTTTTGAACCATTCCTGTGACACTAGTTATTGAGTCCGATGCTTCACTTCAGGTTTACTGTATCCCTTGGTCCTTCTTCTTGACATGAATCACAGAAATTGCATCGGAATTATATACAATAGGCACAATGCCGACTTAAGTACAAGAAGACTGACACTTTTTACTGTCTATATTTTGAACCATTCCAGTGACATTAGTTATAGACTCCGATGCTTCACTTCAGGTTTACTGTATCCCTTGGACCTTCTTATTGACGATGAAACACAGAAATTGCATCGGAACTAAATACAAAGGGCACAATGCCGACTTAAGGAAAAGAAGTCTGACTCTTCTTACTGTCTATGAATTGAACCATTCCTGTGACACTAGTTATAGATTCCGATGCTTCACTCCAGGTTTACTGTATCCCTGAGACGTTCTTAGCAACGATGAAACACAGAAATTGCATCAGAATTAAATATAAAATGCACAATGATGACTTAAGTACAAGAGGACTGACTATTCTTACTGACTATGTTTTGAACCATTGCTGTGACACTAGTTATAGATTCCGATGCTTCACTTCAGTATTACTGTATCCCTCTGACCTTCTTACTGACGATGAAACACAGAAATTGCATCGGAATTAAATACAAAAGGCACAATGCAGAATTAAGTACAAGATGACTGACTCTTCATAGTGTCTATGTTTTCAACCATTCCTGTGACACTAGTTATAGATTCCGATGCTTCTCTCCAGGTTTACTGTATCTCTTGGAGATTCTTATTGACGATGAACCACAGAAATAGCATCGGAATTAAATAGAAAAGGCACAATGCCGACTTAAGTACAAGAAGACTGACTCTTGTTACTGACTATGTTTTGAACCATTCCCGTGACACTAGTTATAGATTCCGATGCTTCACTTAAGGTTTACTGTATACCTTGGACCTTCTTATTGACGATGAATCACAGAAATTGCATCGGAATTAAATACAAAATGCACAATGCCGACTTAAGGGCAAGAAGACTGACTGTTCTTACTGACTATGCTTTGAACCATTCCTGTGACACTAGTTACAGATTCCGATGCTTCACTTCAGGTTTATTGTATCCCTCTGACCTTCTTATTGACGATAAAACACAGTAATTGCATCGGAATTAAATAGAAAAGACACAATGTCGACTTAAGTACAAGAAGACTGACTCTTCTTACTGACTATGTCTTGAACCACTCCTGTGACACTAGTTATAGATTCCGATGCTTCACTTCAGGTATACTGTATACCTTGGACCTTTCGTATTGACGATGAAACACAGAAATTTCATCGGAATTAAATACAAAAGGCACAATGCCGACTTAAGTACAAGAAGACTGACTCTTCTTACTGTCTATTTTTTGAACCTTTCCAGTGACCCTAGTTATAGATTCCGATGCTTCACTTCAGGTTTACTGTATCCCTTGGACCTTGTCATTGACTATGAAACACAGAAATTGCATCGGAAGTAAATACAAAAGGCACAATGCCGTCTTAAGTAAAAGACGTCTGACTCTTCTTACTGTCTACGATTTGAACCATTACTGTGACACTAGTTATAGATCCCGATGCTTCACGCCAGGTTTACTGTATCCCTTGGACCTTCTTATTGACGATGATACACAGAAATAGCATCGGAATTACATTCGAAAGGCACAATGCCAACTTAAGTACAAGAAGACTGACTCTTCTTACTGACTATGTTTGAACCATTCCTGTGAAACAAGTTATAGATTCCGATGCTTCACTTCAGGTTTACTGTATCCCTTGCACCTTCTTATTGACGATGAAACCCAGAAATTGCATCGGAATTAAATACAAAAGGCACAATGCCGACATAAGTACAAGAAGACTGACTCTTCCTACTGTTTATGATTTGAACCATTCCTGTGACACTAGTTTTGGATTCCGATGGTTCACTTCAGGTTTATTGTATCCCTCTGACCTTATTGCCGATGAAACACAGAAATTGCATCGGAACTAAATACAAAAGGCACAATGCCGACTTAAAGACAAGATGACTGACTCTTCTACTGTCTATGTTTTGAACCATTCCAGTGACACTAGTTATAGAGTCCGATGCTTCATTTCAGGTTTACTGTATCCCTTGGTCCTTCTTCTTGACGATGAATCACAGAAATTGCATCGGAATTATATACAATAGGCACAATGCCGACTTAAGTACAAGAAGACTGACCCTTTTTACTGTCTACATTTTGAACCATTCCAGTGACACTTGTTATAGATTCCGATGCTTCACTTCAGGTTTACTGTATCCCTTGGACCATCTTATTGACGATGAGACACAGAAATTGCATCGGAAGTAAATACAAAAGGCACAATGCCGACTTAAGTACAAGACGTCTGACTCTTCTTACTGTCTATGTTTTGAACCATTACTGTGACACTAGTTATAGATTGCGATGCTTCACGGCAGGTTTACTGTATCCGTTGGACCTTCTTATTGACGATGAAACACAGAAATTGCATCGGAATTACATACGAAAGGTACAATGCCAACTTAAGTACAAGAAGACTGACTGTTCTTACTGACTGTGCTTTGAACCATTCCTGTGTCACTAGTTACAGATTCCGATGCTTCACTTCAGGTTTATTGTATCCCTCAGACCTTCTTATTGACGATAAAACACAGTAATTGCATCGGAATTAAATAGAAAAGACACAATGTCGATTTAAGTACAAGAAGACTGACTCTTCTTACTGTCTATGTTTTGAACCATTCCTGTGACACTAGTTATAGATTCCGATGCTTCACTCCAGGTTTACTGTGTCCCTTGGACCTTCTTATTGACGATGAAACACAGAAATAGCATCGAAATTAAATAGAAAGGCACAATGCCGACTTAAGTACAAGAAAACTGACTCTTCTTACTGACTATATTTTGAACCATTCCTGTGACACTAGTTATAGATTCCGATGCTTCACTTCAGGTATACTGTATACCTTGTACCTTTCGTATTGACGATGAAACACAGAAATTGCATCGGAATTAAATACAAAAGGCACAATGCCGACTTAAGTACAAGAAGACTGCCTCTTCCTACTGTCTATGATTTGAACCATTCCTGTGACACTAGTTTTGGATTCCGATGCTTCACTTCAGGTTTACTGTATCCCTCTGACCTTATTACCGATGAAACACAGAGATTGCATCGGAATTAAATACAAAAGGCACAATGCCGACTTAATTACAAGAAGACTGACTCTTCCTACTGTCTATGATTTGAACCATTCCTGTGACACTAGTTTTGGATTCCGATGGTTCACTTCAGGTTTACTGTATCCCTCTGACCTTATTGCCGATAAAACACAGAAATTGCATCGGAACTAAATACAAAAGGCACAATGCCGACTTAAAGACAAGATGACTGACTCTTCTACTGTCTATGTTTTGTACCATTCCAGTGACACTAGTTATAGAGTCCGATGCTTCATTTCAGGTTTACTGTATCCCTTGGTATTTCTTCTTGACGATGAATCACAGAAATTGCATCGGAATTATATACAATAGGCACAATGCCGACTTAAGTACAAGAAGACTGACCCTTTTTACTGCCTACATTTTGAACCATTCCAGTGACACTAGTTATAGATTCCGATGCTTCACTTCAGGTTTACTGTATCCCTTGGACCATCTTATTGACGATGAGACACAGAAATTGCATCGGAAGTAAATACAAAAGGCACAATGCCGACTTAAGTACAAGACGTCTGACTCTTCTTACTGTCTATGTTTTGAACCATTACTGTGACACTAGTTATAGATTCCGATGCTTCACGCCAGGTTTACTGTATCCCTTGGTCCTTCTTATTGACGATGAAACACAGAAATTGCATCGGAATTACATACGAAAGGCACAATGCCAACTTAAGTACAAGAAGACTGACTCTTCTTACTGACTATGCTTTGAACCATTCCTGTGAAACAAGTTATAGATTCCGATGCTTCACTTCAGGTTTACTGTATCCCTGTGACCTTCTTATTGACGATGAAACACAGAAATAGCATCGAAATTAAATAGAAAAGGCACAATTCCAAATTAAGTACATGAAGACTGACTCATCTTACTGTCTATCTTTTGAACCATTCCTGTGACACTAGTTGTAGATTCCGATGCTTCACTTCAGGTTTACTGTATCCCTTGGACCATCTTATTGACGATGAGACACAGAAATTGCATCGGAAGTAAATACAAAAGGCACAATGCCGACTTAAGTACAAGACGTCTGACTCTTCTTACTGTCTATGTTTTGAACCATTACTGTGACACTAGTTATAGATTGCGATGCTTCACGGCAGTTTTACTGTATCCGTTGGACCTTCTTATTGACGATGAAACACAGAAATTGCATCGGAATTACATACGAAAGGTACAATGCCAACTTAAGTACAAGAAGACTGACTGTTCTTACTGACTGTGCTTTGAACCATTCCTGTGGCACTAGTTACAGATTCCGATGCTTCACTTCAGGTTTATTGTATCCCTCAGACCTTCTTATTGACGATAAAACACAGTAATTGCATCGGAATTAAATAGAAAAGACACAATGTCGATTTAAGTACAAGAAGACTGACTCTTCTTACTGTCTATGTTTTGAACCATTCCTGTGACACTAGTTATAGATTCCGATGCTTCACTCCAGGTTTACTGTGTCCCTTGGACCTTCTTATTGACGATGAAACACAGAAATAGCATCGAAATTAAATAGAAAGGCACAATGCCGACTTAAGTACAAGAAAACTGACTCTTCTTACTGACTATATTTTGAACCATTCCTGTGACACTAGTTATAGATTCCGATGCTTCACTTCAGGTATACTGTATACCTTGTACCTTTCGTATTGACGATGAAACACAGAAATTGCATCGGAATTAAATACAAAAGGCACAATGCCGACTTAAGTACAAGAAGACTGCCTCTTCCTACTGTCTATGATTTGAACCATTCCTGTGACACTAGTTTTGGATTCCGATGCTTCACTTCAGGTTTACTGTATCCCTCTGACCTTATTACCGATGAAACACAGAGATTGCATCGGAATTAAATACAAAAGGCACAATGCCGACTTAATTACAAGAAGACTGACTCTTCCTACTGTCTATGATTTGAACCATTCCTGTGACACTAGTTTTGGATTCCGATGGTTCACTTCAGGTTTACTGTATCCCTCTGACCTTATTGCCGATAAAACACAGAAATTGCATCGGAACTAAATACAAAAGGCACAATGCCGACTTAAAGACAAGATGACTGACTCTTCTACTGTCTATGTTTTGTACCATTCCAGTGACACTAGTTATAGAGTCCGATGCTTCATTTCAGGTTTACTGTATCCCTTGGTATTTCTTCTTGACGATGAATCACAGAAATTGCATCGGAATTATATACAATAGGCACAATGCCGACTTAAGTACAAGAAGACTGACCCTTTTTACTGCCTACATTTTGAACCATTCCAGTGACACTAGTTATAGATTCCGATGCTTCACTTCAGGTTTACTGTATCCCTTGGACCATCTTATTGACGATGAGACACAGAAATTGCATCGGAAGTAAATACAAAAGGCACAATGCCGACTTAAGTACAAGACGTCTGACTCTTCTTACTGTCTATGTTTTGAACCATTACTGTGACACTAGTTATAGATTCCGATGCTTCACGCCAGGTTTACTGTATCCCTTGGACCTTCTTATTGACGATGAAACACAGAAATTGCATCGGAATTACATACGAAAGGCACAATGCCAACTTAAGTACAAGAAGACTGACTCTTCTTACTGACTATGCTTTGAACCATTCCTGTGAAACAAGTTATAGATTCCGATGCTTCACTTCAGGTTTACTGTATCCCTGTGACCTTCTTATTGACGATGAAACACAGAAATAGCATCGAAATTAAATAGAAAAGGCACAATTCCAAATTAAGTACATGAAGACTGACTCATCTTACTGTCTATCTTTTGAACCATTCCTGTGACACTAGTTGTAGATTCCGATGCTTCACTTCAGGTTTACTGTATCCCTTGCACCTTCTTATTGACGATGAAACACAGAAATTGCATCGTAATTAAATACAAAAGGCACAATGCCGACTTAAGTACAAGAAGACTGACTCTTCCTACTGTCTATGATTTGAACCATTCCTGTGACACTAGTTTCGGATTCCGATGGTTCACTTCAGGTTTACTGTATCTCTCTGACCTTATTGCCGATGAAACACAGAAATTGCATCGGAACTAAATACAAAAGGCACAATGCCGACTTAAAGACAAGAAGACTGACTCTTCTACTGTCTATGTTTTGAACCATTCCTGTGACACTAGTTATCGCGTCCGATGCTTCACTTCAGGTTTACTGTATCCCTTGGTCCTTCTTCTTGACGATGAATCACAGAAATTGCATCGGAATTAAATATAAAATGCACAATGATGACTTAAGTACAAGAAGACTGACTATTCTTACTGACTATGTTTTGAACCATTCCTGTGACACTAGTTATAGATTCCGATGCTTCACTTCAGGATTACTGTATCCCTCTGACCTTCTTATTGAAGATGAAACACAGAAATTGCATCGGAATTAAATACAAAAGGCTCAATGCCAACTTATGTACAAGAAGACTGACTCTTCTTACTGTCTATGCTTTGAGCCATCCCTGTGACACTAGTTATAGATTCCGATGCTTCAGTCCAGGTTTACTGTATCCCTTGGACCTACTTATTGACGATAAAACACAGAAATATCATCGGAATTAAATACAAAAGGCACAATGCCGACTTAAGTGCAGGAGGACTGACTCTTCTTACTGACTATGATTTGAATCATTCCTGTGACACTAGTTACAAATTCCGATGCTTCACTTCAGGTTTACTGTATCCCTCTGACCGTCTTATTGCCGATGAAACACAGAAATTGCATCGGAATTAAATTGAAAAGGCACAATGCCGACTTAAGTACTATAAGACTGACTCTTCCTACTGTCTATGTTTTGAACCATTCCTGTGACACTAGTTATAGATTCCGATGCTTCACTTCAGGTTTACTGTATCCCTCTGACCGTCTTATTGCCGATGAAACACAGAAATTGCATCGGAATTAAATTGAAAAGGCACAATGCCGACTTAAGTACTAGAAGACTGACTCTTCCTACTGTCTATGTTTTGAACCATTCTGTGACACTAGTTATAGATTCCGATGCTTCACTTCAGGTTTACTGTATCCCTTGGACCTTCTTATAGACGATGAATCACAGAAATTGCATCCTAATTCATACAGAAGGCACAATGCCGACTTAACTACAACAAGACTGACTCTTCTTACTGACTATGCTTTGAACCATTCCTGTGACACTAGTTATAGATTCCGAAGCTTAACTTCAGGATTACTGTATCCCTCTGACCTACTTAGTGACGATGAAACACAGAAATTGCATCGGAAATAAATACAAAAAAACAATGCAGACTTAAGTACAAGAATACTGACACATCTTACTGTCTATGTTTTGAACCGTCCCTGTGACACTAGTTATCGATTCCGATGCTTCACTCCAGGTTTACTGTATGCCTTGGACCATCTTATTGACGATGAAACACAGAAATTGCATCGGAATTAAATACAAAAGGCACAATGCCGACTTAAGTACAAGAAGACTGACTCTTCTTACTGACTATGTTAGAACCATTCCTGTGACACTAGTTATAGATTCCGATGCTTCACTTCAGGATTACTGTATCCCTCTGACCTTCTTATTGAAGATGAAACACAGAAATTGCATCGGAATTAAATACAAAAGGCACAATGCCAACTTATGTACAAGAAGACTGACTCTTCTTACTGTCTATGCTTTGAGCCATCCCTGTGACACTAGTTATAGATTCCGATGCTTCAGTCCAGGTTTACTGTATCCCTTGGTCCTACTTATTGACGATAAAACACAGAAATATCATCGGAATTAAATACAAAAGGCACAATGCCGACTTAAGTGCAGGAGGACTGACTCTTCTTACTGACTATGATTTGAATCATTCCTGTGACACTAGTTACAAATTCCGATGCTTCACTTCAGGTTTACTGTATCCCTTGGACCTTCTGATTGACGATGAAACACAGAAATTGCATCGGAATTAAATACAAAAGGCACAATGCAGAATTAAGTACAAGATGACTGACTCTTCTTACTGTCTATGTTTTGAACCATTCCTGTGACACTAGTTATAGATTCCAATGCTTCACTCCAGGTTTACTGTATCCCTTGGACCTTCTTATTGACGATGAAACATAGAAATTGCATCGGAATTAAATTGAAAAGGCACAATGCTGACTTAAGTACTAGAAGACTGACTCTTCCTACTGTCTATGTTTTGAACCATTCCTGTGACACTAGTTATAGATTCCGATGCTTCACTTCAGGTTTACTGTATCCCTCTGACCGTCTTATTGCCGATGAAACACAGAAATTGCATCGGAATTAAATTGAAAAGGCACAATGCCGACTTAAGTACAAGAAGACTGACTCTTCTTACTGACTATGTCTTGAACCATTCCTGTGACACTAGTTATAGATTCCGATGCTTCACTTCAGGTATACTGTATACCTTGGACCTTTCCTATTGACGATGAAACACAGAAATTGCATCGGAATTAAATACAAAAGGCACAATGCCGACTTAATTACAAGAATACCGACTCTTCTTACTGTCTATATTTTGAACCTTTCCAGTGACACTAGTTATAGATTCCGATGCTTCACTTCAGGTTTACTGTATCCCTTGGACCTTGTCATTGACTATGAAACACAGAAGTTGCATCGGAAGTAAATACAAAAGGCACAATGCCGTCTTAAGTAAAAGACGTCTGACTCTTCTTACTGTCTATGATTTGAACCATTACTGTGACACTAGTTATAGATCCCGATGCTTCACGCCAGGTTTACTGTATCCCTTGCACCTTCTTATTGACGATGAAACACAGAAATAGCATCGGAATTACATTCGAAAGGCACAATGCCAACTTAAGTACAAGAAGACTGACTCTTCTTACTGACTATGCTTTGAACCATTCCTGTGAAACAAGTTATAGATTCCGATGCTTCACTTCAGGTTTACTGTATCCCTTGCACCTTCTTATTGACGATGAAACACAGAAATTGCATCGGAATTAAATACAAAAGGCACAATGCCGACATAAGTACAAGAAGACTGACTCTTCCTACTGTCTATGATTTGAACCATTCCTGTGACACTAGTTTTGGATTCCGATGGTTCACTTCAGGTTTACTGTATCCCTCTGACCTTATTGCCGATGAATCACAGAAATTGCATCGGAATTATATACAATAGGCACAATGCCGACTTAAGTACAAGAAGACTGACCCTTTTTACTGTCTACATTTTGAACCATTCCAGTGACACTAGTTATAGATTCCGATGCTTCACTTCAGGTTTACTGTATCCCTTGGACCATCTTATTGACGATGAGACACAGAAATTGCATCGGAAGTAAATACAAAAGGCACAATGCCGACTTAAGTACAAGACGTCTGACTCTTCTTACTGTCTATGTTTTGAACCATTACTGTGACACTAGTTATAGATTGCGATGCTTCACGGCAGGTTTACTGTATCCGTTGGACCTTCTTATTGACGATGAAACACAGAAATTGCATCGGAATTACATACGAAAGGTACAATGCCAACTTAAGTACAAGAAGACTGACTGTTCTTACTGACTGTGCTTTGAACCATTCCTGTGTCACTAGTTACAGATTCCGATGCTTCACTTCAGGTTTATTGTATCCCTCAGACCTTCTTATTGACGATAAAACACAGTAATTGCATCGGAATTAAATAGAAAAGACACAATGTCGATTTAAGTACAAGAAGACTGACTCTTCTTACTGTCTATGTTTTGAACCATTCCTGTGACACTAGTTATAGATTCCGATGCTTCACTCCAGGTTTACTGTGTCCCTTGGACCTTCTTATTGACGATGAAACACAGAAATAGCATCGAAATTAAATAGAAAGGCACAATGCCGACTTAAGTACAAGAAAACTGACTCTTCTTACTGACTATATTTTGAACCATTCCTGTGACACTAGTTATAGATTCCGATGCTTCACTTCAGGTATACTGTATACCTTGTACCTTTCGTATTGACGATGAAACACAGAAATTGCATCGGAATTAAATACAAAAGGCACAATGCCGACTTAAGTACAAGAAGACTGCCTCTTCCTACTGTCTATGATTTGAACCATTCCTGTGACACTAGTTTTGGATTCCGATGCTTCACTTCAGGTTTACTGTATCCCTCTGACCTTATTACCGATGAAACACAGAGATTGCATCGGAATTAAATACAAAAGGCACAATGCCGACTTAATTACAAGAAGACTGACTCTTCCTACTGTCTATGATTTGAACCATTCCTGTGACACTAGTTTTGGATTCCGATGGTTCACTTCAGGTTTACTGTATCCCTCTGACCTTATTGCCGATAAAACACAGAAATTGCATCGGAACTAAATACAAAAGGCACAATGCCGACTTAAAGACAAGATGACTGACTCTTCTACTGTCTATGTTTTGTACCATTCCAGTGACACTAGTTATAGAGTCCGATGCTTCATTTCAGGTTTACTGTATCCCTTGGTATTTCTTCTTGACGATGAATCACAGAAATTGCATCGGAATTATATACAATAGGCACAATGCCGACTTAAGTACAAGAAGACTGACACTTTTTACTGCCTACATTTTGAACCATTCCAGTGACACTAGTTATAGATTCCGATGCTTCACTTCAGGTTTACTGTATCCCTTGGACCATCTTATTGACGATGAGACACAGAAATTGCATCGGAAGTAAATACAAAAGGCACAATGCCGACTTAAGTACAAGACGTCTGACTCTTCTTACTGTCTATGTTTTGAACCATTACTGTGACACTAGTTATAGATTCCGATGCTTCACGCCAGGTTTACTGTATCCCTTGGACCTTCTTATTGACGATGAAACACAGAAATTGCATCGGAATTACATACGAAAGGCACAATGCCAACTTAAGTACAAGAAGACTGACTCTTCTTACTGACTATGCTTTGAACCATTCCTGTGAAACAAGTTATAGATTCCGATGCTTCACTTCAGGTTTACTGTATCCCTGTGACCTTCTTATTGACGATGAAACACAGAAATAGCATCGAAATTAAATAGAAAAGGCACAATTCCAAATTAAGTACATGAAGACTGACTCATCTTACTGTCTATCTTTTGAACCATTCCTGTGACACTAGTTGTAGATTCCGATGCTTCACTTCAGGTTTACTGTATCCCTTGGACCATCTTATTGACGATGAGACACAGAAATTGCATCGGAAGTAAATACAAAAGGCACAATGCCGACTTAAGTACAAGACGTCTGACTCTTCTTACTGTCTATGTTTTGAACCATTACTGTGACACTAGTTATAGATTGCGATGCTTCACGGCAGGTTTACTGTATCCGTTGGACCTTCTTATTGACGATGAAACACAGAAATTGCATCGGAATTACATACGAAAGGTACAATGCCAACTTAAGTACAAGAAGACTGACTGTTCTTACTGACTGTGCTTTGAACCATTCCTGTGGCACTAGTTACAGATTCCGATGCTTCACTTCAGGTTTATTGTATCCCTCAGACCTTCTTATTGACGATAAAACACAGTAATTGCATCGGAATTAAATAGAAAAGACACAATGTCGATTTAAGTACAAGAAGACTGACTCATCTTACTGTCTATGTTTTGAACCATTCCTGTGACACTAGTTATAGATTCCGATGCTTCACTCCAGGTTTACTGTGTCCCTTGGACCTTCTTATTGACGATGAAACACAGAAATAGCATCGAAATTAAATAGAAAGGCACAATGCCGACTTAAGTACAAGAAAACTGACTCTTCTTACTGACTATATTTTGAACCATTCCTGTGACACTAGTTATAGATTCCGATGCTTCACTTCAGGTATACTGTATACCTTGTACCTTTCGTATTGACGATGAAACACAGAAATTGCATCGGAATTAAATACAAAAGGCACAATGCCGACTTAAGTACAAGAAGACTGCCTCTTCCTACTGTCTATGATTTGAACCATTCCTGTGACACTAGTTTTGGATTCCGATGCTTCACTTCAGGTTTACTGTATCCCTCTGACCTTATTACCGATGAAACACAGAGATTGCATCGGAATTAAATACAAAAGGCACAATGCCGACTTAATTACAAGAAGACTGACTCTTCCTACTGTCTATGATTTGAACCATTCCTGTGACACTAGTTTTGGATTCCGATGGTTCACTTCAGGTTTACTGTATCCCTCTGACCTTATTGCCGATAAAACACAGAAATTGCATCGGAACTAAATACAAAAGGCACAATGCCGACTTAAAGACAAGATGACTGACTCTTCTACTGTCTATGTTTTGTACCATTCCAGTGACACTAGTTATAGAGTCCGATGCTTCATTTCAGGTTTACTGTATCCCTTGGTATTTCTTCTTGACGATGAATCACAGAAATTGCATCGGAATTATATACAATAGGCACAATGCCGACTTAAGTACAAGAAGACTGACCCTTTTTACTGCCTACATTTTGAACCATTCCAGTGACACTAGTTATAGATTCCGATGCTTCACTTCAGGTTTACTGTATCCCTTGGACCATCTTATTGACGATGAGACACAGAAATTGCATCGGAAGTAAATACAAAAGGCACAATGCCGACTTAAGTACAAGACGTCTGACTCTTCTTACTGTCTATGTTTTGAACCATTACTGTGACACTAGTTATAGATACCGATGCTTCACGCCAGGTTTACTGTATCCCTTGGACCTTCTTATTGACGATGAAACACAGAAATTGCATCGGAATTACATACGAAAGGCACAATGCCAACTTAAGTACAAGAAGACTGACTCTTCTTACTGACTATGCTTTGAACCATTCCTGTGAAACAAGTTATAGATTCCGATGCTTCACTTCAGGTTTACTGTATCCCTGTGACCTTCTTATTGACGATGAAACACAGAAATAGCATCGAAATTAAATAGAAAAGGCACAATTCCAAATTAAGTACATGAAGACTGACTCATCTTACTGTCTATCTTTTGAACCATTCCTGTGACACTAGTTGTAGATTCCGATGCTTCACTTCAGGTTTACTGTATCCCTTGCACCTTCTTATTGACGATGAAACACAGAAATTGCATCGTAATTAAATACAAAAGGCACAATGCCGACTTAAGTACAAGAAGACTGACTCTTCCTACTGTCTATGATTTGAACCATTCCTGTGACACTAGTTTCGGATTCCGATGGTTCACTTCAGGTTTACTGTATCTCTCTGACCTTATTGCCGATGAAACACAGAAATTGCATCGGAACTAAATACAAAAGGCACAATGCCGACTTAAAGACAAGAAGACTGACTCTTCTACTGTCTATGTTTTGAACCATTCCTGTGACACTAGTTATCGCGTCCGATGCTTCACTTCAGGTTTACTGTATCCCTTGGTCCTTCTTCTTGACGATGAATCACAGAAATTGCATCGGAATTAAATATAAAATGCACAATGATGACTTAAGTACAAGAAGACTGACTATTCTTACTGACTATGTTTTGAACCATTCCTGTGACACTAGTTATAGATTCCGATGCTTCACTTCAGGATTACTGTATCCCTCTGACCTTCTTATTGAAGATGAAACACAGAAATTGCATCGGAATTAAATACAAAAGGCTCAATGCCAACTTATGTACAAGAAGACTGACTCTTCTTACTGTCTATGCTTTGAGCCATCCCTGTGACACTAGTTATAGATTCCGATGCTTCAGTCCAGGTTTACTGTATCCCTTGGTCCTACTTATTGACGATAAAACACAGAAATATCATCGGAATTAAATACAAAAGGCACAATGCCGACTTAAGTGCAGGAGGACTGACTCTTCTTACTGACTATGATTTGAATCATTCCTGTGACACTAGTTACAAATTCCGATGCTTCACTTCAGGTTTACTGTATCCCTCTGACCGTCTTATTGCCGATGAAACACAGAAATTGCATCGGAATTAAATTGAAAAGGCACAATGCCGACTTAAGTACTATAAGACTGACTCTTCCTACTGTCTATGTTTTGAACCATTCCTGTGACACTAGTTATAGATTCCGATGCTTCACTTCAGGTTTACTGTATCCCTCTGACCGTCTTATTGCCGATGAAACACAGAAATTGCATCGGAATTAAATTGAAAAGGCACAATGCCGACTTAAGTACTAGAAGACTGACTCTTCCTACTGTCTATGTTTTGAACCATTCTGTGACACTAGTTATAGATTCCGATGCTTCACTTCAGGTTTACTGTATCCCTTGGACCTTCTTATTGACGATGAATCACAGAAATTGCATCCTAATTCATACAGAAGGCACAATGCCGACTTAACTACAACAAGACTGACTCTTCTTACTGACTATGCTTTGAACCATTCCTGTGACACTAGTTATAGATTCCGAAGCTTAACTTCAGGATTACTGTATCCCTCTGACCTACTTAGTGACGATGAAACACAGAAATTGCATCGGAAATAAATACAAAAAAACAATGCAGACTTAAGTACAAGAATACTGACACATCTTACTGTCTATGTTTTGAACCGTCCCTGTGACACTAGTTATCGATTCCGATGCTTCACTCCAGGTTTACTGTATGCCTTGGACCATCTTATTGACGATGAAACACAGAAATTGCATCGGAATTAAATACAAAAGGCACAATGCCGACTTAAGTACAAGAAGACTGACTCTTCTTACTGACTATGTTAGAACCATTCCTGTGACACTAGTTATAGATTCCGATGCTTCACTTCAGGATTACTGTATCCCTCTGACCTTCATATTGAAGATGAAACACAGAAATTGCATCGGAATTAAATACAAAAGGCACAATGCCAACTTATGTACAAGAAGACTGACTCTTCTTACTGTCTATGCTTTGAGCCATCCCTGTGACACTAGTTATAGATTCCGATGCTTCAGTCCAGGTTTACTGTATCCCTTGGTCCTACTTATTGACGATAAAACACAGAAATATCATCGGAATTAAATACAAATGGCACAATGCCGACTTAAGTGCAGGAGGACTGACTCTTCTTACTGACTATGATTTGAATCATTCCTGTGACACTAGTTACAAATTCCGATGCTTCACTTCAGGTTTACTGTATCCCTTGGACCTTCTGATTGACGATGAAACACAGAAATTGCATCGGAATTAAATACAAAAGGCACAATGCAGAATTAAGTACAAGATGACTGACTCTTCTTACTGTCTATGTTTTGAACCATTCCTGTGACACTAGTTATAGATTCCAATGCTTCACTCCAGGTTTACTGTATCCCTTGGACCTTCTTATTGACGATGAAACATAGAAATTGCATCGGAATTAAATTGAAAAGGCACAATGCTGACTTAAGTACTAGAAGACTGACTCTTCCTACTGTCTATGTTTTGAACCATTCCTGTGACACTAGTTATAGATTCCGATGCTTCACTTCAGGTTTACTGTATCCCTCTGACCGTCTTATTGCCGATGAAACACAGAAATTGCATCGGAATTAAATTGAAAAGGCACAATGCCGACTTAAGTACAAGAAGACTGACTCTTCTTACTGACTATGTCTTGAACCATTCCTGTGACACTAGTTATAGATTCCGATGCTTCACTTCAGGTATACTGTATACCTTGGACCTTTCCTATTGACGATGAAACACAGAAATTGCATCGGAATTAAATACAAAAGGCACAATGCCGACTTAATTACAAGAATACCGACTCTTCTTACTGTCTATATTTTGAACCTTTCCAGTGACACTAGTTATAGATTCCGATGCTTCACTTCAGGTTTACTGTATCCCTTGGACCTTGTCATTGACTATGAAACACAGAAGTTGCATCGGAAGTAAATACAAAAGGCACAATGCCGTCTTAAGTAAAAGACGTCTGACTCTTCTTACTGTCTATGATTTGAACCATTACTGTGACACTAGTTATAGATCCCGATGCTTCACGCCAGGTTTACTGTATCCCTTGCACCTTCTTATTGACGATGAAACACAGAAATAGCATCGGAATTACATTCGAAAGGCACAATGCCAACTTAAGTACAAGAAGACTGACTCTTCTTACTGACTATGCTTTGAACCATTCCTGTGAAACAAGTTATAGATTCCGATGCTTCACTTCAGGTTTACTGTATCCCTTGCACCTTCTTATTGACGATGAAACACAGAAATTGCATCGGAATTAAATACAAAAGGCACAATGCCGACATAAGTACAAGAAGACTGACTCTTCCTACTGTCTATGATTTGAACCATTCCTGTGACACTAGTTTTGGATTCCGATGGTTCACTTCAGGTTTACTGTATCCCTCTGACCTTATTGCCGATGAATCACAGAAATTGCATCGGAATTATATACAATAGGCACAATGCCGACTTAAGTACAAGAAGACTGACCCTTTTTACTGTCTACATTTTGAACCATTCCAGTGACACTAGTTATAGATTCCGATGCTTCACTTCAGGTTTACTGTATCCCTTGGACCATCTTATTGACGATGAGACACAGAAATTGCATCGGAAGTAAATACAAAAGGCACAATGCCGACTTAAGTACAAGACGTCTGACTCTTCTTACTGTCTATGTTTTGAACCATTACTGTGACACTAGTTATAGATTCCGATGCTTCACGGCAGGTTTACTGTATCCGTTGGACCTTCTTATTGACGATGAAACACAGAAATTGCATCGGAATTACATACGAAAGGTACAATGCCAACTTAAGTACAAGAAGACTGACTGTTCTTACTGACTGTGTTTTGAACCATTCCTGTGTCACTAGTTACAGATTCCGATGCTTCACTTCAGGTTTATTGTATCCCTCTGACCTTCTTATTGACGATAAAACACAGTAATTGCATCGGAATTAAATAGAAAAGACACAATGTCGACTTAAGTACAAGAAGACTGACTCTTCTTACTGTCTATGTTTTGAACCATTCCTGTGACACTAGTTATAGATTCCGATGCTTCACTCCAGGTTTACTGTGTCCCTTGGAACTTCTTGTTGACGATGAAACACAGAAATTGCATCGAAATTAAATAGAAAAGGCACAATGCCGACTTAAGTACAAGAAAACTTACTCTTCTTACTGACTATATTTTGAACCATTCCTGTGACACTAGTTATAGATTCCGATGCTTCACTTCAGGTATACTGTATACCTTGTACCTTTCGTATTGACGATGAAACACAGAAATTGCATCGGAATTAAATACAAAAGGCACAATGCCGACTTAAGTACAAGAAGACTGCCTCTTCCTACTGTCTATGATTTGAACCATTCCTGTGACACTAGTTTCGGATTCCGATGCTTCACTTCAGGTTTACTGTATCCCTCTGACCTTATTGCCGATGAAACACAGAGATTGCATCGGAATTAAATACAAAAGGCACAATGCCGACTTAATTACAAGAAGACTGACTCTTCTTACTGTCTATATTTTGAACCTTTCCAGTGACACTAGTTATAGATTCCGATGCTTCACTTCAGGTTTACTGTATCTCTTGGACCTTGTCATCGACTATGAAACACAGAAATTGCATCGGAAGTAAATACAAAAGGCACAATGCCGACTTAAGTAAAAGACGTCTGACTCTTCTTACTGTCTATGATTTGAACCATTACTGTGACACTAGTTATAGATTCCGATGCTTCACACCAGGTTTACTGTATCCCTTGGACCTTCTTATTGACGATGAAACACAGAAATTGCATCGGAATTAAATATAAAATGCACAATGATGACTTAAGTACATGAAGACTGACTATTCTTACTGACTATGTTTTAAACCATTCCTGTGACACTAGTTATAGATTCCGATGCTTCACTTCAGGATTACTGTATCCCTCTGACCTTCTTATTGAAGATGAAACACAGAAATTGCATCGAAATTAAATAGAAAAGGCACAATGCCGACTTAAGTACATGAAGACTGACTCATCTTACTGTCTATCTTTTGAACCATTCCTGTGACACTAGTTGTAGATTCCGATGCTTCACTTCAGGTTTACTGTATCCCTTGCACCTTCTTATTGACGATGAAACACAGAAATTGCATCGGAATTAAATACAAAAGGCACAATGCCGACTTAAGTACAAGAAGACTGACTCTTCCTACTGTCTATGATTTGAACCATTCCTGTGACACAAGTTTCGGATTCCGATGGTTCACTTCAGGTTTACTGTATCCCTCTGACCTTATTGCCGATGAAACACAGAAATTGCATCGGAACTAAATACAAAAGGCACAATGCCGACTTAAAGACAAGAAGACTGACTCTTCTACTGTCTATGTTTTGAACCATTCCTGTGACACTAGTTATAGAGTCCGATGCTTCACTTCAGGTTTACTGTATCCCTTGGTCCTTCTTCTTGACGATGAATCACAGAAATTGCATCGGAATTAAATATAAAATGCACAATGATGACTTAAGTACATGAAGACTGACTATTCTTACTGACTATGTTTTGAACCATTCCTGTGACACTAGTTATAGATTCCGATGCTTCACTTCAGGATTACTGTATCCCTCTGACCTTCTTATTGAAGATGAAACACAGAAATTGCATCGGAATTAAATAAAAAAGGCACAATGCCAACTTATGTACATGAAGACTGACTCTTCTTACTGTCTATGCTTTGAGCCATCCCTGTGACACTAGTTATAGATTCCGATGCTTCAGTCCAGGTTTACTGTATCCCTTGGTCCTACTTATTGACGATAAAACACAGAAATATCATCGGAATTAAATACAAAAGGCACAATGCCGACTTAAGTGCAGGAGGACTGACTCTTCTTACTGACTATGATTTGAATCATTCCTGTGACACTAGTTACAAATTCCGATGCTTCACTTCAGGTTTACTGTATCCCTTGGACCTTCTGATTGACGATGAAACACAGAAATTGCATCGGAATTAAATACAAAAGGCACAATGCAGAATTAAGTACAAGATGACTGACTCTTCTTACTGTCTATGTTTTGAACCATTCCTGTGACACTAGTTATAGATTCCAATGCTTCACTCCAGGTTTACTGTATCCCTTGGACCTTCTTATTGACGATGAAACACAGAAATTGCATCGGAATTAAATTGAAAAGGCACAATGCCGACTTTAGTACTAGAAGACTGACTCTTCCTACTGTCTATGTTTTGAACCATTCCTGTGACACTAGTTATAGATTCCGATGCTTCACTTCAGGTTTACTGTATCCCTCTGACCGTCTTATTGCCGATGAAACACAGAAATTGCATCGGAATTAAATTGAAAAGGCACAATGCCGACTTAAGTACTAGAAGACTGACTCTTCCTACTGTCTATGTTTTGAACCATTCCTGTGACACTAGTTATAGATTCCGATGCTTCACTTCAGGTTTACTGTATCCCTTGGACCTTCTTATTGACGATGAATCACAGAAATTGCATCCTAATTCATACAGAAGGCACAATGCCGACTTAACTACAACAAGACTGACTCTTCTTACTGACTATGCTTTGAACCATTCCTGTGACACTAGTTATAGATTCCGAAGCTTAACTTCAGGATTACTGTATCCCTCTGACCTACTTAGTGACGATGAAACACAGAAATTGCATCGGAAATAAATACAAAAAAACAATGCAGACTTAAGTACAAGAATACTGACACATCTTACTGTCTATGTTTTGAACCGTCCCTGTGACACTAGTTATCGATTCCGATGCTTCACTCCAGGTTTACTGTATGCCTTGGACCATCTTATTGACGATGAAACACAGAAATTGCATCGGAATTAAATACAAAAGGCACAATGCCGACTTAAGTACAAGAAGACTGACTCTTCTTACTGACTATGTTTGAACCATTCCTGTGACACTAGTTATAGATTCCGATGCTTCACTTCAGGTTCACTGTATCCCTTGGCCCTTCTTATTGACGATGAAACACAGAAATTGCATCGGAATTAAATACAAAAGGCAAAATGCCGACTTAAGTACACGAAGACTGATTCTTCTTACTGTCTATGTTTTGAACCATTCCTGTGACACTAGTTGTAGATTCCGATGCTACACCCCAGGTTTATTGTATCCCTTGGACCTTCTTATTGACGCTGAAACACAGAAATTGCATCGGAATTAAATAGAAAAGGCACAATGCCGACTCAAGTACAAGAAGACTGACTCTTCTTACTGACTATGTTTTGATCCATTCCGGTGACACTAGTTATAGATTCCGATGCTTCACTTCAGGTTTACTGTATACCTTGGACCTTTCTTATTGACGATGAAACACAGAAATTGCATCGGAATTAAATAGAAGAGGCACAATGTAGACTTAAGTACAAGAAGACTGACGCTTCTTACTGTCTATGTTTTGAACCATTCCTGTGACACTAGTTATAGATTCCGATGCTTCACTCCAGGTTTATTGTATCCCTCTGTCCTTCTTATTGACAATGAAACACAGAAACTGCGTCGGAATTAAATAGAAAAGGCACAATGCCGACTTAAGTACAAGAAGACTGACTCTTCTTACTGACTAGGTTTTGAACCATTCCTGTGACACTAGTTATAGATTCCGATGCTTCACTTCAGGTATACTGTATACCTTGGACCTTTTGTATTGACGATGAAACACAGAAATTGCATCGGAATTAAATACAAAAGGCACAATGCCGACTTAAGTACAGGAAGACTGACTCCTCCTACTGTCTATGATTTGAACCATTCCTGTGACACTAGCTTTGGATTCCGATGCTTAACTTCAGGTTTACTGTATCCCCCTGACCTTATTGCCGATGAAACACAGAAATTGCATCGGAATGAAATACAAAAGGCACAATGCCGACTCAAGGAAAAGAAGACTGACTCTTCTTACTGACTATGATTTGAACCATTCCTGTGACACTAGTAATAGGTTCCGATGCTTCACTTCAGGATTTCTGTTTCCCTTGGACATTCTTATTGACGATGTAACACAGAAATTGCATCGGAATTAAATACAAAAGGCACAATGCCGACTTAAGTACAAGAAGACTGACTCTTCGACTGTCTACGTTTTGAACCATTTCTGTGACACTAGTTATAGAGTCCGATGCTTCACTTCAGGATTACTGTATCCCTTGGTCCTTCTTATTGACGATGAATCACAGAAATTGCATCGGAATTATATACAAAATTCACAATGCCGGCTTAAGTACAAGAAGACTGACTCTTCTTACTGTCTATATTTTGAACCTTTCCAGTGACACTAGTTATAGATTCCGATGCTTCCCTTCAGGTTTACTGTATCCCTTGGACCTTGTCATTGACTATGAAACACAGAATTTGCATCGGAAGTAAATACAAAAGGCACAATGCCGACTTAGGTAAAAGACGTCTGACCCTTTTTACTGTCTATGATTGGAACCATTACTGTGACACTAGTTATAGATTCCGATGCTTCACGCCAGGTTTACTGTATCCGTTAGAGCTTCTTATTGACGATGAAACACAGAAATTGCATCGGAATTACGTACGAAAGGCACAATGCCAACTTAAGTACAAGAAGACTGACTCTTCTTACTGACTATGCTTTGAACCATTCCTGTGAAACAAGTTATAGATTCCGAAGCTTCACTTCAGGTTTACTGTATCCCTCTGACATTCTTATTGACGATGAAACACAGAAATAGCATCGGAATTAAATAGAAAAGGCGCAATGCCGACTTAAGTACACGAAGACTGACTCTTCTTACTGTCTATGTTTTGAACCATTCCTGTGACACTAGTTGTAGATTCCGATGCTTCACTTCAGGTTTACCGTATCCCTTGCACCTTATTATTGACGATGAAACACAGAAATTGCATCGGAATTAAATACAAAAGGCACAATGCCGACTTAAGTACAAGAAGACTGACTCTTCCTACTGTCTATGATTTAAACCATTCCTGTGACACTAGTTTTGGATTCCGATGCTTCACTTCAGGTTTACTGTATCCCTCTGACCTTATTGCCGATGAAACACAGAAATTGCATCGGAACTAAATACAAAAGGCACAATGCCGACTTAAAGACAAGAAGACTGACTCTTCTACTGTCTATGTTTTGAACCATTCCTGTGAAACTAGTTATTGAGTCCGATGCTTCACTTCAGGTTTACTGTATCCCTTGGTCCTTCTTCTTGACATGAGTCACAGAAATTGCATCGGAATTATATACAATAGGCACAATGCCGACTTAAGTACAAGAAGACTGACCCTTTTTACTGTCTATATTTTGAACCATTCCAGTGACATTAGTTATAGACTCCGATGCTTCACTTCAGGTTTACTGAATCCCTTGGAAATTCTTATTGACGATGAAACACAGAAAATGCATTGGAATTAAATACAAAAGGCACAATGCCGACTTAAGTACAAGACGACAGACTCTTCTACTGTCTATGTTTTGAACCATTCCTGTGAAACTAGTTATTGAGTCCGATGCTTCACTTCAGGTTTACTGTATCCCTTGGTCCTTCTTCTTGACATGAATCACAGAAATTGCATCGGAATTATATACAATAGGCACAATGCCGACTTAAGTACAAGAAGACTGACCCTTTTTACTGTCTATATTTTGAACCATTCCAGTGACATTAGTTATAGACTCCGATGCTTCACTTCAGGTTTACTGTATCCCTTGGACCTTCTTATTGACGATGAAACACAGAAATTGCATCGGAAGTAAATACAAAGGGCACAATGCCGACTTAAGGAAAAGAAGTCTGACTCTTCTTACTGTCTATGATTTGAACCATTCCTGTGACACTAGTTATAGATTCCGATGCTTCACTCCAGGTTTACTGTATCCCTTAGACGTTCTTAGTAACGATGAAACACAGAAATTGCATCAGAATTAAATATAAAATGCACAATGATGACTTAAGTACAAGAGGACTGACTATTCTTACTGACTATGTTTTGAACCATTGCTGTGACACTAGTTATAGATTCCGATGCTTCACTTCAGGATTACTGTATCCCTCTGACCTTCTTACTGACGATGAAACACAGAAATTGCATCGGAATATAATACAAAAGGCACAATGCAAACTTATGTACAAGAAGACTGACTCTTCTTACTGTCTATGTTTTGAGGCATCCCTGTGACACTGGTTATAGATTCCGATGCTTCACTCCAGGTTTACTGTATCCCTTGGTCCTTCTTATTGACGATAAAACACAGAAATATCATTGGAATTAAATACAAAAGGCACAATGCAGAATTAAGTACACGATGACTGACTCTTCATAGTGTCTATGTTTTCAACCATTCCTGTGACACTAATTATAGATGCCGATGCTTCACTCCAGGTTTACTGTATCCCCTGGACCTTCTTATTGACGATGAAACACAGGAATCGCATCGGAATTAAATACTAAAGGCACAATTCCGACTTAAGTACAAGAAGACTGACGCTTGTTACTGTCTATGTTTTGAACCATTCCATTGACACTAGTTATGGATGCCGATGCTTCACTCCAGGTTTACTGTATCCCTTGGACCTTGTTATTGGCGATGAAACACAGAAATTGCATCGGAATTAAACAGAAAACGTACAATGCCGACTTAAGTACAAGAAGACTGACTCTTCTTACTGACTATGTTTTGAACCATTCCTGTGACACTAGTCACAGATTCCGATGCTTCACCTGAGGTTTTCTGTATCCCTTGGACCTTCTTATTGACGATGAAACACAGAAATTGCATCGGAATTAAATAGAAAAGGCAGAATGCCGACTTAAGTACACGAGGACTGTCTCTTCTTACTGTCTAAGATTTGAACCATTCCTGTGACACTAGTTATAGATTCCGATGCTTCACTCCAGGTTCATTGTATCCCTCTGACCTTCGTATTGACGAAGAAACACAGAAATTGCATCGGAATTAAATGGAATAGGCACAATGTCGACTTAAGTACAAGAAGACTGACTCTTCTTACTGTCTATGTTTTGAACCATTCCTGTGACAATTGTTATAGATTCCGATGCTTCTCTCCAGGTTTACTGTATCTCTTGGAAATTCTTATTGACGATGAACCACAGAAATTGCATCGGAATTAAATAGAAAAGGCACAATGCCGACTTAAGTACAAGAAGACTGACTCTTGTTACTGACTATGTTTTGAACCATTCCTGTGACACTAGTTATAGATTCCGATGGTTCACTTAAGGTTTACTGTATACCTTGGACCTTCTTATTGACGATGAATCACGGAAATTGCATCGGAATTAAATACAAAATGCACAATGCCGACTTAAGGACAAGAAGACTGACTGTTCTTACTGACTATGCTTTGAACCATTCCTGTGACACTAGTTATAGATTCCGATGCTTCACTTCAGGATAATTGTATCCCTCTGACCCTCTTATTGACGATGAAACACAGAAATTGCTACGGAATGAAATACAAAAGGCACAATGTCGACTTAAGTACAAGAAGACTGACTCTTCTTACTGTCTATGTTTTGAACCATTTTTGTGACACTAGTTATAGATTCCGATGCTTCACTTCAGGTTTATTGTAACCCTCTGACCTTCTTATTGACAATGAAACACAGTAATTGCATCGAAATTAAATAGAAAAGACACAATGTCGACTTAAGTACAAGAAGACTGACTCTTCTCACTATCTATGTTTTGAACCATTCCTGTGACACTAGTTATAGATTCCGATGCTTCACATCAGGTTTACTGTATCCCTTGGACTTTCCTATTGACGATGAAACACAGAAATTACATCGGAATTAAATACAAAAGGCAAAATGCCGACTTAAGTACACGAAGACTGACTCTTCTTACTGTCTATGTTTAGAACCATTGCTGTGACACTAGTTATAGATTCCGATGCTACACTCCAGGTTTACTGTATCCCTTGGACATTCTTATTGACGATGAAACACAGAAATTGCATATGAATTAAATACAAAAGGCACAATGCTGACTTAAGAACAAGAAGACTGACTGTTCTTTCTGACTATATATGAACCATACCTGTGACACTAGTTACAGATTCCGATGCTTCACTTCAGGTTAATTGTATCCCTCTGACCTTCGTATTGACGATAAAACACAGTAATTGCAACGGAATTAAATAGAATAGACACAATGTCGACTTAAGTACAAGAAGACTGACTCTTCTTACTGTCTATGTTTTGAACCATTCCTGTGACACTAGTTATAGATTCCGATGCTTCACTCCAGGTTTACTGTGTCCCTTGGACATTCTTATTGACGATGAAACACAGAAATTGCATCGAAATTAAATAGAAAAGGCACAATGCCGACTTAAGTACAAGAAGACTGACTCTTCTTACTGACTATGTCTTGAACCATTCCTGTGACACTAGTTATACATTCCGATGCTTCACTTCAGGTATACTGTATACCTTGGACCTTTCGTATTGACGATGAAACACAGAAATTGCATCGGAAGTAAATACAAAAGGCACAATGCCGTCTTAAGTAAAAGACGTCTGACTCTTCTTACTGTCTATGATTTGAACCATTACTGTGACACTAGTTATAGATACCGATGCTTCACGCCAGGTTTACTGTATCCCTTGGACCTTCTTATTGACGATGAAACACAGAAATTGCATCGGAATTACATTCGAAAGGCACATGCCAACTTAAGTACAAGAAGACTGACTCTTCTTACTGACTATGCTTTGAACCATTCCTGTGAAACAAGTTATAGATTCCGATGCTTCACTTCAGGTTTACTGTATCCCTTGCACCTTCTTATTGACGATAAATCACAGTAATTGCATCGGAATAAAATAGAAAAGACACAATGTCGACTTATGTACAAGAAGACTGACTCTTCTTACTGTCTATGTTTTGAACCATTCCTGTGACATTAGTTATAGATTCCGATGCTTCACTCCAGGTTTACTGTGTCCCTTGGACCTTCTTATTGACGATGAAACACAGAAATTGCATCGAAATTAAATAGAAAAGGCACAATGCCGACTTAAGTACAAGAAGACTGACTCTTCTTACTGACTATATTTTGAACCATTCCTGTGACACTAGTTATAGATTCCGATGCTTCACTTCAGGTATACTGTATACCTTGTACCTTTCGTATTGACGATGAAACACAGAAATTGCATCGGAATTAAATACAAAAGGCACAATGCCGACTTAAGTAAAAGAAGACTGCCTCTTCCTACTGTCTATGATTTGAACCATTCCTGTGACACTAGTTATAGATTCCGATGCTTCACTCCAGGTTTACTGTGTCCCTTGGACCTTCTTATTGACGATGAAACACAGAAATTGCATCGAAATTAAATAGAAAAGGCACAATGCCGACTTAAGTACATGAAGACTGACTCATGTTACAGTCTATCTTTTGAACCATTCCTGTGACACTAGTTGTAGATTCCGATGCTTCACTTCAGGTTTACTGTATCCCTTGCACCTTCTTATTGACGATGAAACACAGAAATTGCATCGGAATTAAATACAAAAGGCACAATGCAGAATTAAGTACAAGATGACTGACTCTTCTTACTGTCTATGATTTGAACCATTCCTGTGACACTAGTTATAGATTCCAATGCTTCACTCCAGGTTTACTGTATCCCTTGCACCTTCTTATTGACGATGAAACACAGAAATTGCATCGGAATTAAATTGAATAGGCACAATGTCGACTTAAGTACAAGAAGACTGACTCATCTTACTGTCTATGTTTTGAACCATTCCTGTGACACTAGTTATAGATTCCGATGCTTCACTCCAGGTTTACTGTATCTCTTGGAAATTCTTATTGACGATGAAACACAGAAATTGCATCGGAATTAAATAGAAAAGGCACAATGCCGACTTAATGTACAAGAAGACTGACTCTTGTTACTAACTATGTTTTGAACCATTCCTGTGACACTAGTTATAGATTCCGATGCTTCACTTAAGGTTTACTGTATACCTTCTACCTTCTTATTGACGATGAAACACAGAAATTGCATCGAAATTAAATACAAAATGCACAATGCCGACTTAAGGACAAGAAGACTGACTTTTCTTACTGACTATGATTTGAACCATTCCTGTGACACTAGTTATAGATTCCGATGCTACACTTCAGGTTTACTGTATCCCTCTGACCCTCTTATTGACGATGAAACACAGAAATTGCATCAGAATTAAATAGAAAAGGCACAATCTCGACTTAAGTACAAGAAGACTGACTCTTCTTACTGTCTATGTTTTGAACCATTCCTGTGACACTAGTTATAGATTCCGATGCTTCACTCGAGGTTTACTGTATCCCTTGGACCTTCTAATTGACGACGAAACACAGAATTTGCATCGGAATTAAATAGAAAATTCACAATGCCCACTTAAGTATAAGAAGACTGACTCTTCTTACTGACTATGTTTTGAACCATTCCTGTAACACTAGTTATATATTTCGATGCTCCACTTCAGGTTTACTGTATACCTTGGACCTTCTTATTGACGATGAAACACAGAAATTGCATTGGAATTAAATACAAAAGCACAATGCCGACTTAAGTACAAGAAGACTGACTTTTCCTGCTGTCTACGTTTTGAACCATTCCTGTGACACTAGTTATAGATTCCGATGTTTCACTTCAGGTTTACTGTATCCCTCTGACCTTATTGCCGATGAAACACAGAAATTGCATCGGATCTAAATACAAAAAGCACAATGCCGACTTAAGGACAAGAAGACCGACTCTTCTTACTGACTATGTTTTGAACCATTCCTGTGACACTAGTTATAGGTTCCGATGCTTCACTTCAGGATTACTGTATCCCTCTGACCTTCTTATTGACGATGAAACACAGAAATTGCATCGGAATTAAATACAAAAGGCACAATGCCGACTTAAGTACAAGAAGACTGACTGTTCCACCTGTCTATGTTTGAACCATTCCTGTGACACTAGTTATAGATTCCGATGCTTCACTTCTGGTGTACTGTATCCCTCTGACCGTCTTATTGACGATGAAACACAGAAATTGCATCGGAAATAAATAGAAATGGCACAATGCCGACTTAAGAACTAGAAGACTGACTCTTATTACTGTCTATGTTTTGAACCAATCTGCGACACTAGTTATAGATTCCGATGCTTCACTACAGGTTTACTGTATCCCTTGGATCTTCTTATTGACGATGAAACACAAAAATTGCATCGTAATTCAATACAAAAGGCACAATGCCGACTTAACTACAAGAAGACTGACTCTTCTTCCTGACTATGCTTTGGACCATTCCTGTGACACTAGTTATAGATTCCGATGCTTCACTTCAGGATTACTGTATCCCTCTGACCTTCTTATTGACGATGAAACACAGAAATAGCATCGGAATTAAATAGAAAAGGCACAATCTCGACTTAAGTACAAGAAGACTGACTCTTCTTACTGTCTATGATTTGAACCATTCCTGTGACACTAGTTATAGATTCCGATGTTTCACTCCAGGTTTACTGTATCCCTTGGACCTTCTTATTGACGACGAAACACAGAGTTTGCATCGGAATTAAATTAGAAAATTCACAATGCCCACTTAAGTATAAGAAGACTGACTCTTCTTACTGGACTATGTTTTGAACCATTCCTGTAACACTAGTTATATATTTCGATGCTCCACTTCAGGTTTACTGTATACCTTGGACCTTCTTATTGACGATGAAACACAGAAATTGCATTGGAATTAAATAGAAGAGGCACAATGCGGACCTAAGTACAAGAAGACTGACTCATCCTTCTGTCTAGTGTTTTGAACCATTCCTGTGACACTAGTTTTGGATTCCGATGCATCACTTCAGGTTTACTGGTATCCCTCTGACCTTCTTATTGTCGATGAAACACAGAAATTGCATCGGAATTAAATACAAAAGGCACAATGCCGACTTAAGTACAAGAAAACTGACTTTTCCTGCTGTCTATGTTTTGAACCCATTCCTATGACACTAGTTATAGATTCCGATGTTTCACTTCAGGTTTACTGTATCCCTCTGACCTTATTGCCGATGAAACACAGAAATTGCATCGGATCTAAATACAAAAAGCACAATGCCGACTTAAGGACAAGAAGACTGACTCTTCTTACTGACTATGTGTTTGAACCATTCCTGTGACACTAGTTATAGATTCCGATGCTTCACTTCAGGATTACTGTATCCCTCTGACCTTCTTATTGACGATGAAACACAGAAATTGCATCGGAATTAAATACAAAAGGCACAATGCCGACTTAAGTACAAGAATACTGACTCTTCTTACTGTCTATGATTTGAACCATCCCTGTGACACTAGTTATAGATTCCGATGCTTCACTCCGGGTTTAATGCATCCCTTGGCCCCTTTGAATTGACGATGAAACACAGAAATTGCAACAGCAATTAAATACAAAAGGGCACAATGCCGACATAAGTACAAAGAGGTTGACTCTTCTTACTGACTATGTTTTGAACACATTCCTGTGACACTAGTTATAAATTCCGATGCTTCACTCCAGGTTTACTGTATCCCTTGGACATTCTTATTGACGATGAAGCACAGAAATTGCATCGGAATTAAATACAAACGGCACAATGCAGAATTAAGTACAAGAAGGCTGACTCTTCTTATCTATCTATGTTTTTGAACCATTCCCGTGACACTAGTTATGGATTCCGATGTTCCACTCCAGGTGTACTGTATCCCTTGGACCTTCATATTGACGACGAAACACAGAAATTGCATCGGAATTAAATACAAAAGGCACAGTGCCGACTTAAGGACAAGAAGACTGACTCTTCTTACTGACTATGGTTTGAACCATTCCTGTGACACTAGTTATGGATTCAGATGTTTCACTTCAGGTTTACTGTATCCCTCTGACCTTCTTATTGACGATGAAACACAGAAATGGCATCGGAATTAAATACAAAAGGCACAATGCCGAATTAAGTACAAGAAGACTGAGCCTTCTAACTGTCAATTTTTGAACCAGTCCTGTGACACTAGTTATAGACTCCGATGCTTCACTCCAGGTTTACTGTATCCCTTGGACCTTCTTATTGACGATGAAACACAGAAATTGCATCGGAATTGAATACAAAGTGCACAATGCCGACTTAAGGAAAAGAAGTCTGACTCTTCTTACTGTCTATGATTTGAACCATTCCTGTGACACTAGTTATAGATTCCGATGCTTCACTCCAGGTTTACTGTATCCCTTGGACCCTCTTAGTAACGATGAAACACAGAAATAGCATCAGAATTAAATATGAAATGCACAATGATGACTTAAGTACAAGAGGACTGACTATTCTTACTGACTATGTTTGAGCCATCCCTGTGACACTAGTTATAGATTCCGATGCTTCACTCCAGGTTTACTGTATCCCTTGGTCCTTCTTATTGACGATAAAACACAGAAATATCATTGGAATTAAATACAAAAGGCACAACGCCGCCTTAAGTACAAGAAGACTGACTCTTCTTACTGACTATGATTTGAACCATTCCTGTGGCACTAGTTACAAATTCCGATGCTTCACTTCAGGTTTACTGTATGCCTCGGACCTTCTTATTGACGATGAAACACAGAAATTGCATCGGAATTAAATACAAAAGGCACAATGCCGATTTAAGTACACGAGGACTGTCTCTTCTTACTGTCTAAGATTTGAACCATTCCTGTTACACTAGTTATAGATTTCGATGCTTACACTTAAGGCTTACTGTATACCTTGGACCTTCTTATTGACGATGAATCACAGAAATCGCATCGGAATTAAAAACAAAATGCACAATGCTGACTTAAGGACAAGAAGACTGACTGTTCTTACTGACTATGATTTGAACCATTCCTGTGACACTAGTTATGGATTCCGATGCTTCACTTCAGGTTTATTGTATCCCTCTGACCCTCTTATTGACGAAGAAACACAGAAATTGCAACGGAATTAAATACAAAAGGCACAATGCCGACATAAGTACAAAGAGGTAGACTCTTCTTACTGACTATGCTTTGAACCAATCCTGTGACACTAGTTATAAATTCCGATGCTTCACTCGAGGTTTACTGTATCCCTTGGACATTCGTATTGACGATGAAGCACAGAAATTGCATCGGAATTCAATACAAAAGGCACAATGCAGAATTAAGTACAAGAAGGCTGACTCTTCTTACTATCTATGCTTTCAACCATTCCCGTGACACTAGTTATAGATTCCGATGCTACACTCCAGGTTCATTGCATCCCTCTGACCTTCTTATTGACGAAGAAACACAGAAATTGCATCGGAATTAAATTGAATAGGCACAATGTCGACTTAAGTACAAGAAGACTGACTCTTCTTACTGTCTATGTTTTGAACCATTCCTGTGACACTAGTTATAGATTCCGATGCTTCTCTCCAGGTTTACTGTATCTCTTGGAAATTCTTATTGACGATGAAACACAGAAATTGCATCGGAATTAAATAGAAAAGGCACAATGCCGACTTAAGTACAAGAAGACTGACTCTTGTTACTGACTATGTTTTGAACCATTCCTGTGACACTAGTTATAGATTCCGATGCTTCACTTAAGGTTTACTGTAGACCTTGGACCTTCTTATTGACGATGAATCACAGAAATTGCATCGGAATTAAATACAAAATGCACAATGCTGACTTAAGGACAAGAAGACTGACTGTTCTTACTGGCTTTGTTTTGAACCATTCCTGTGACACTAGTTATGGATTCCGATGCTTCACTTCAGGATTACTGTATCCCTCTGACCTTCTTATTGACGATGAAGCACAGAAATTGCATCGGAATTAAATACAAAAGGCACAATGCCGACTTAAGTACAAGAATACTGACTCTTCTTACTGACTATGTTTTGAACCATTCCTGTGACACTAGTTACAGATTCCGATTCTTCACCTCAGGTTTACTGTATCCCTTGGACCTTCTTATTGACGATGAAACACAGAAATTGCATCGGAAATAAATAGAAATGGCACAATGCCGACTTAAGAACTAGAAGACTGACTCTTATTACTGTCTATGTTTTGAACCACTCCTGTGACACTAGTTATAGATTCCGATGCTTCACTACAGGTTTACTGTATCCCTTGGATCTCCTTATTGACGATGAAACACAGAAATTGCATCGTATTTCAATACAAAAGGCACAATGCCGACTTAACTACAAGAAGACTGACTCTTCTTCCTGACTATGCTTTGAACCATTCCTGTGACACTAGTTATAGATTCCGATGCTTCACTTCAGGATTACTGTATCCCTCTGACCTTCTTATTGACGATGAAACACAGAAATTGCATCGGAATTAAATACAAAAGGCACAATGCCGACTTAAGTACAAGAATACTGACTCTTCTTACTGTCTATGATTTGAACCATCCCTGTGACACTAGTTATAGATTCCGATGCTTCACTCCGGGTTTACTGCATCCCTTGGCCCTTGTTATTGACGATGAAACACAGAAATTGCAACAGAATTAAATACAAAAGGCACAATGCCGACTTAAGTACAAGAAGGCTGACTCTTCTTACTGTCCATGTTTGAACCATTCCTGTGACACTAGTTATAGATTCCGATGCTTCACTTCATTTTTACTGTATCCCTCCGACCTTCTTGTTGCCGGTGAAACACAGAAATTGCATCGGAATTAAATACGAAAGGCACAATGCCAACTTAAGTACAAGAAGACTGACTGTTCCAACTGTCTATGTTTTGAACCATTCCTGTGACACTAGTTATAGATTCCGATGCTTCACTTCTGGTGTACTGTATCCCTCTGACCGTCTTATTGACGATGAAACACAGAAATTGCATCGGAAATAAATAGAAATGGCACAATGCCGACTTAAGAACTAGAAGACTGACTCTTATTACTGTCTATGTTTTGAACCACTAGTGTGACACTAGTTATAGATTCCGATGCTTCACTACAGGTTTACTGTATCCCTTGGATCTCCTTATTGACGATGAAACACAGAAATTGCATCGTATTTCAATACAAAAGGCACAATGCCGACTTAACTACAAGAAGACTGACTCTTCTTCCTGACTATGCTTTGAACCATTCCTGTGACACTAGTTATAGATTCCGATGCTTCACTTCAGGATTACTGTATCCTTCTGACCTTCTTATTGACGATGAAAAACAGAAATTGCATCGGAATTAAATACAAAAGGCACAATGCCGACTTAAGTACAAGAATACTGACTCTTCTTACTGTCTATGATTTGAACCATCCCTGTGACACTAGTTATAGATTCCGATGCTTCACTCCGGGTTTACTGCATCCCTTGGCCCTTGTTATTGACGATGAAACACAGAAATTGCAACGGAATTAAATACAAAAGGCACAATGCCGACATAAGTACAAAGAGGTTGACTCTTCTTACTGACTATGGTTTGAACCATTCCTGTGACACTAGTTATAAATTCCGATGCTTCACTCCAGGTTTACTGTATCCCTTGGACATTCTTATTGACGATGAAGCACAGAAATTGCATCGGAATTAAATACAAAAGGCACAATGCCGACTTAAGGACAAGAAAACTGACTCTTCTTACTGACTATGTTTTGAACCATTCCTGTGACACTAGTTACAGATTCCGATTCTTCACCTCAGGTTTACTGTATCCCTTGGACCTTCTTTTTGACGATGAAACACAGAAATTGCATCAGAATTAAATACAAAAGCCAAAATGCCAACTTAAGTACACGAAGACTGGCTCTTCTTACTGTCTACGTTTCGAACCATTCCTGTCCACTAGTTATAGATTCCGATGCTACACTCCAGGTTTACTGTATCCCTTGGACCTTCTTATTGACGATGAAACACAGAAATTGCATCGGAATTTAATACAAAAGGCACAATGCCGACTTAAAGACAAGAAGACTGACCCTTCTTACTGACTATGTTTTGAACCATTCCTGTGACACTAGTAATAGATTCCGATGCTTCACTTCAGGTTTACTGTTTCCCTTGGATATTCTTATTGATGATGAAACACAGAAATTGCATCGGAATTAAATACAAAAGGCACAATGCCGACTTAAGTACAAGAAGACTGACTGTTCTACTGTCTATGTTTTGAACCATTCCTGTGACGCTAGTTATAGAGTCCGATGCTTCACTTCAGGTTTACTGTATCCCTTGGTCCTTCTTCTTGACATGAACCACAGAAATTGCATCGGAATTATATACAATAGGCACAATGCCGACTTAAGTACAAGAAGACTGACCCTTTTTACTGTCTATATTTTGAACCATTCCAGTGACACTAGTTATTGATTCCGATGCTTCACTTCAGGTTTACTGTATCCCTTGGACCATCTTATTAACGATGAAACACAGAAATTGCATCGGATTTAAATACTAAAGGCACAATGCCGACTTAAGGAAAAGAATTCTGACTCTTCTTACAGTCTATGATTTGAACCATTTCTGCGGCACTAGTTATGGATTCAGATGTTTCACTTCAGGTTTACTGTATCCTTCTGACCTTCTTATTGACGATGAAACACAGAAATGGAATCGGAATTAAATACAAAAGGCACAATGCCGAATTAAGTACAAGAAGACTGACCCTTCATACTGTCAATTTTTGAACCAGTCCTGTGACACTAGTTATAGACTCCGATGATTCACTCCAGTTTTACTGTATCCCTTGGACCTTCTTATTGACGATGAAACACAGAAATTGCATCGGAATTAAACACAAAGGGCACAATGCCGACTTAAGGAAAAGAAGTCTGACTCTTCTTACTGTCTATGATTTGAACCATTCCTGTGACACTAGTTATAGATTCCGATGCTTCACTCCAGGTTTACTCTATCCCTTGGATCTTCTTAGTAACGATGAAACACAGAAATTGCATCAGAATTAAATATGAAATGCACAATGATGACGTAAGTACAAGAGGACTGACTATTCTTACTGACTATGTTTTGAACCATTCCTGTGACACTAGTTATAGATTCCAATGCTTCACTTCAGGATTACTGTATCCCTCTGACCTTCTTATTGACGTTGAAACACAGAAATTGCATCGGAATTAAATACAAAAGGCACAATGCAAACTTATGTACAAGAAGACTCATTCTTCTTTCTGTCTATGTTTTGAGCCATATCTGTGACACTAGTTATAGATTCCGATGCTTCACTCCAGGTTTACTGTATCCCTTGGTCCTTCTTATTGACGATAAAACACAGAAATATCGTTGGAATTAAATACAAAAGGCACAATGCCGCCTTAAGTACAAGAAGACTGACTCTTCTTACTGACTATGATTTGAACCAATCCTGTGACACTAGTTACAAATTCCGATGCTTCACATCAGGTTTACTGTATGACTCGGACCTTCTGATTGACGATGAAACACAGAAATTGCATCGGAATTAAATACAAAAGGCACAATGCAGAATTAAGTACAAGATGACTGACTCTTCATACTGTCTATGTTTTCAACCATTCCTGTGACACTAGTTATAGATTCCGATGCTTCACTCCAGGTTTACTGTATCCCCTGGACCTTCTTATTGACGATGAAACAAAGGAATCGCATCGGAATTAAATAAAAAAGGCACAATGCCGACTTAAGTACAAGAAGACTGACGCTTCTTACTGTCTATGTTTTGAACCATTCCATTGACACTAGTTATAGATTCCGATGCTTCACTCCAGGTTTACTGTATCCCTTGGACCTTGTTATTGGCGATGAAACACAGAAATTGCATCGGAATTAAATAGAAAACGTACAATGCCGACTTAAGTACAAGAAGACTGACTCTTCTTACTGACTATGTTTTGAACCATTCCTGTGACACTAGTTATAGATTCCGATGCTTCACCTGAGGTTTTCTGTATCCCTTGGACCTTCTTATTGACGATGAAACACAGAAATTGCATCGGAATTAAATACAAATGGCAAAATGCTGACTTAAGTACACGAGGACTGCCTCTTCTTACTGTCTAAGATTTGAACCATTCCTGTGACACTAGTTATAGATTCCGATGCTACACTCCAGGTTCATTGTATCCCTCTGACCTTCTTATTGACGATAAAACACAGAAATATCGTTGGAATTAAATACAAAAGGCACAATGCCGCCTTAAGTACAAGAAGACTGACTCTTCTTACTGACTATGATTTGAACCATTCCTGTGACACTAGTTACAAATTCCGATGCTTCCCTTCATTTTTACTGTATCCCTCCGTCCCTCTTGTTGCCGGTGAAACACAGAAATTGCATCGGAATTAAATACGAAAGGCACACTGCCAACTTGAGTACAAGAAGACTGACTGTTCCAACTGTCTATGTTTTGAACCATTCCTGTGACACTAGTTATAGATTCCGATGCTTCACTTCTGGTGTACTGTATCCCTCTGACCGCCTTATTGACGATGAAACACAGAAATTGCATCGGAAATAAATAAAAAAGGCACAATGCCGACTTAAGAACTAGAGGACTGACTCTTATTACTGTCTATGTTTTGAACCATTCCTGTGACACTAGTTATAGATTCCGATGCTTCACTACAGGTTTACTGTATCCCTTGGATCTTCTTATTGACGATGAAACACAGAAATTGCATCGTAATTCAATACAAAAGGCACAATGCCGACTTAACTACAAGAAGACTGACTCTTCTTCCTGACTATGCTTTGAACCATTCCTGTGACACTAGTTATAGATTCCGATGCTTCACTTCAGGATTACTGTATCCCTCTGACCTTCTTATTGACGATGAAACACAGAAATTGCATCGGAATTAAATACAAAAGGCACAATGCCGACTTAAGTACAAGAATACTGACTCCTCTTACTGTCTATGATTTGAACCATCCCTGTGACACTAGTTATAGATTCCGATGCTTCACTCCGGGTTTACTGCATCCCTTAGCCCTTGTTATTGACGATGAAACACAGAAATTGCAACGGAATTAAATACAAAAGGCACAATGCCGACATAAGTACAAAGAGGTTGACTCTTCTTACTGACTATGTTTTGAACCATTCCTTTGACACTAGTTATAAATTCCGATGCTTCACTCCAGGTTTACTGTATCCCTTGGACATTCTTATTGACGATGAAGCACAGAAATTGCATCGGAGTTAAATACAAAAGGCACAATGCTGAATTAAGTACAAGAAGGCTGACTCTTCTTACTATCTATGTTTTGATCCAATCCTTTGACACTAGTTATAAATTCCGATGCTTCACTCCAGGTTTACTGTATCCCTTGGACATTCTTATTGACGATGAAGCACAGAAATTGCATCGGAATTATATACAAAAGGCACAATGCAGAATTAAGTACAAGAAGACTGACTCTTCTCACTATCTATGTTTTGAACCATTCCCGTGACACTAGTTATAGATTCCGATGCTTCACTCCAGGTGTACTGTATCCCTTGGACCTTCATATTGACAATGAAACACAGAAATTGCATCGGAATTAAATACAAAAGGCACAATGCCGACTTAAGGACAAGGAGACTGACTCTTCTTACTGACTATGTTTTGAACCATTCCTGTGACACTAGCTATAGATTCCGATGCATCACTTCAGGTTTACTGTATCCCTCTGACCTTCTTATTGACGATGAAACACAGAAATAGCATCGGAATTAAATACCAAAGGCACAAAGCCGACTTAAGTACAAGAAGACTGACTCTTCTTACTGTCTATGTTTTGAACCATTCCATTGACACTAGTTATAGATTCAGATGCTTCACTACAGGTTTACTGTATCCTTTGTACCTTGTTATTGACGATGAAACACAGAATTTGCATCGGAATTAAATAGAAAAGGTACAATGCCGACTTAAGTACAAGAAGACTGACTCTTCTTACTGACTATGCTTTGAACCATTCCTGTGACACTAGTTACAGATTTCGATTCTTCACCTCAGGTTTACTGTATCCCTTGGACCTTCTTATTTACGATGAAACACAGAAATTGCATCAGAATTAAATACAAAAGCCAAAGTGCCAACTTAAGTACACGAAGACTGGCTGTTCTTATTGTCTATGTTTTGAACCATTCCTGTCACAATAGTTATAGATTCCGACGCTACACTCCAGGTTTACTGTATTACTTGGACCTTCTTATTGACGATGAAACACAGAAATTGCATCGGTATTTAATACAATATGCACAATGCCGACTTAAGGACAAGAAGACTGACTCTTCTTACTGACTTTGTTTTGAACCATTCCTGTGACACTAGTTATAGATTCCGATGTTTCACTTCATGTTTATTCTATCCCTCCGTCCTTCTTATTGACGATGAAACACAGAAATTGCATCGGAATTAAATAGAAAAGGCACAATGTCGACTTAAGTACAAGAAGACTGACTCTTCTTACTGTCTATGATTTGAACCATTCCTGTGACACTAGTTATTGACTCCGATGCTTCACTCCAGGTTTACTGTATCCCTTGGACCTTCTTATTGACGATGAAACACAGAAATTGCATCGGAATTAAATAGAAAAGGCACAATGCCGATTTAAGGACAAGAAGACTGACTCTTCTTACTGACTTTGTTTTGAACCATTCCTGTGACACTAGTTATAGATTCCGATGCTTCACTTGAGGTTTACTGTATCCGTTCTACCTTCTTATTGACAATGAAACACAGAAATTGCATCGGAATTAAATACAAAAGGCACAATGTCGACTTAAGTACACGAAGACTGACTCTTCTTACTGTCTATGATTTGAACCATTCCTGTCACACTAGTTATAGATTCCGATGCTTCACTCCAGGTTTACCGTATCCCTTGGACCTTCTTATTGACGATGAAACACAGAATTTGCATCGGAATTAAATAGAAAATTCACAATGCCCACTTAAGTATAAGAAGACTGACTCTTCTTACGGACTATGTTTTGAACCATTCCTATGACACTAGTTACAGATTCCGATGCTTCACTTCAGGTTTACTGTATACCTTGGACATTCTTATTGACGATGAAACACAGAAATTGCATTGGAATTAAATAGAAAAGGCACAATGCCGACTTAAGTACAAGAAGACTGACTCCTCCTTCTGTCTATGCTTTCAACTATACCTGTGACACTAGTTTTAAATTCCGATGCTTCACTTCAGGTTTACTGTATCCCTCTGACCTTCTTGTTGACGATGAAACGCAGAAATTGCATCGGAATTAAATACAAAAGGCACAATGCCGACTTAAGTACAAGAAGACTGACTCTTCTTACTGTCTACATTTTGAACCATTCCAGTGACACTAGTTATAGATTCCGATGCTTCACTTCAGGTTTACTGCATCCCTCCGACCTTATTGCCGATGAAAACACAGAAATTGCATTGGATCTTAATACAAAAGGCACAATGCCGACTTAAGTACAAGAAGACTGACTCTTGTTACCGTCTACATTTTGAACCATTCCAGTGACTCTAGTTATAGATTCCGATGCTTCACTTCAGGTTGAACGTATCCCTTGGACCATCTTATTGACGATGAAACACAGAAATTGCATCGGAATTAAATACAAAAGGCACAATGCCGACTTAAGTACAAGACGTCTGACTCTTCTTACTGTCTATGTTTTGAAATATTACTGTGACACTAGTTATAGATTCCGATGCTTCACTCCTGGTTTACTGTATCCCTTGGACCTTCTTATTGACGATGAAACAGAGAAATTGCATCGGAATTAAATTCAAGAGGCACAATGCCGACATAAGGACAAGAAGACTGACTCTTCTTACTGACTATAATTTGAACCATTCCTGTGGCACTAGTTATAGATTCCGATGCTTCACTTCAGTTTTACTGTATCCCTCTGACCTTCTTATTGACGATGGAAACACAGAAATTGCATCAGAATTTAATATAAAATGCACAATGATGACATAAGTACAAGAAGACTGACTATTCTTACTGACTATGTTTTGAACCATTCCTGTGACACTAGTTATAGATTCCGATGCTTCACTCCAGGTTTACTGTATCCCTTGGACCTTCTTGTTGACGATGAAACACAGAAAATGCAATGGAATTAAATACAAAAGGCACAATGCCGACTTAAGTACAAGAAGATTGACTCTTCTTACAGACTATGATTTAAACCATTCCTGTGACACTAGTTATAAATTCCGATGCTCCACTCCAGGTTTACTGTATCCCCTTGGACATTCTTAATGACGATGAAGCACAGAAATTGCATCGGAAATTAAATACAAAAGGCACAATGCCGACTTAAGGACACGAAGACTGACTCTTCTTACTGTCTACATTTTGAACGATTGCAGTGACACTAGTTATAGATTCCGATGCTTCACTTCAGGTTGACCGTATCCCCTCTGACCTTCTTATTGCCGGTGAAACACAGAAACTGCATGGGAAATAAATACGAAAGACACAATGCCAACATAAGTACAAGAAGACTGACTGTTCAAACTGTCTATGTTTGAACCATTCCTGTGACACTAGTTATAGATTCCGATGCTTCACTTCAGGTGTACTGTATCCCTCTGACCGTCTTATTCACGATGAAACACAGAAATTGCATCGGAAATAATAGAAAAGGCACAATGCCGACATAAGTACTAGAAGACTGACTCTTGCTACTGTCTATGTTTTGAACCATTCCTGTGACACTAGTTATAGATTCCGATGCTTCACTTCAGGTTTACAGTATCCCTTGGACCTTCTTATTGACGATGAAACACATAAATTGCATCGTAATTCAATACAAAAGGCACAATGCCGACTTAACTACAAGAAGACTGAACTCTTCTTACTGACTATGCTTTGAACCATTATCGTAACACTAGTTATAGATTCCGATGCGTAACTTCAGGATCACGGTACCTCTCTGACCTTCTTTGTGACGATGAAACACAGAAATTGCATCGGAAATATATACAAAAAGCACAATGCCGACTTAAGTACAAAAATACTGACTCATCTTACTGTCTATGTTATGAACCCGTCCCTGTGACACTAGTTATAGATTCCGATGCTTCACTCCAGGTTTACTGTATCCCTTGGACCTTCTTGTTGACGATGAAACACAGAAATTGCATCGGAATTAAATACCAAAGGCACAATGCCGACTTAAGTACAAGAAGACTGACTCTTCTTACTGACTATGTTTTGAACCATTCCTGTGACACTAGTTATGGATTCCGATGCTTCACTTCAGGTTTAATCTATCCCTCTGACCTTCTTATTGACGATGAAACACAGAAATTGCATCAGAATTAAATATAAAATGCACAATGATGACATAAGTAAGACTGACTATTCTTACTGACTATGTTTTGAACCATTCCTGTGACACTAGCTATAGTTTCCGATGCATCACTTCAGGTTTACTGTATCCCTCTGACCTTCTTATTGACGATGAGACACACAAATTGCATCGGAATTAAATACAAAAGGCACAATGCCGACTTAAGTACAATAATACTGACTCTTTTTACTGACTATGTTTTGAACCATTCCTGTGACACTAGTTATAGATTCCGATGCTACACTCCTGGTTTACTGTATCCCTTGGACCTTCTTATTGACGATGAAACACAGAAATTGCATCGGATTCAATACAAAAGGCACAATGCCGACTTAACAACAAGAAGACTGACTCATCTTACTGACTACGCTTTGAACCATTATTGTAACACTAGTTATAGATTCCGATGCGTAACTTTAGGATTACTGTACCTCTCCGACCTTCTTAGTGACGATGATACACAGAAATTGCATCGGAAATAAATTCAAAAAGCACAATTCCGAATTAAGTACAAAAATACTGACTCATCTTACTGTCTATGTTATGAACCGTCCCTGTGACACTAGTTACAGATTCCGATGCTTCACTCCAGGTTTACTGTATCCCTTGGACCTTCTTGTTACCGATGAAACACAGAAATTGCAACGGAATTAAATACAAAAGGCACAATGCCTTCTTAAGTACAAGAAGATTGACTCTTCTTAGAGACTATGTTTTAAACCATTCCTGTGACACTAGTTATAAATTCCGATGCTCCACTCCAGGTTTACTGTTTCCCTTGGACATTCTTATTGACGATGAAGCTCAGAAATTGCATCGGAATTAAATACAAAAGGTACAATGCCGACTTAAGGACAAGAAGACTGACTCTTCTTACTGACTATGTTTTGAACCATTCCTGTGACACTAGTTATAGATTCCGATGCTACACTCCTGGTTTACTGTATCCCTTGGACCTTCTTATTGACGATGAAACACAGAAATTGCATCGGAATTCAATACAAAAGGCACAATGCCGACTTAACAACAAGAAGACTGACTCATCTTACTGACTATGCTTTGAACCATTATTGTAACACTAGTTATAGATTCCGATGCGTAACTTCAGGATTACTGTACCTCTCTGACCTTCTTAGTGACGATGAAACACAGAAATTGCTTCGGAAATAAATACAAAAAGCACAATTCCGAATTAAGTACAAAAATACTGACTCATCTTACTGTCTATGTTATGAACCGTCCCTGTGACACTAGTTACAGATTCCGATGCTTCACTCCAGGTTTACTGTATCCCTTGGACCTTCTTGTTACCGATGAAACACAGAAATTGCAACGGAATTAAATACAAAAGGCACAATGCCTTCTTAAGTACAAGAAGATTGACTCTTCTTAGAGACTATGTTTTAAACCATTCCTGTGACACTAGTTATAAATTCCGATGCTCCACTCCAGGTTTACTGTTTCCTTTGGACATTCTTATTGACGATGAAGCTCAGAAATTGCATCGGAATTAAATACAAAGAGTACAATGCCGACTTAAGGACAAGAAGACTGACTCTTCTTACTGACTATGTTTTGAACCATTCCTGTGACACTAGCTATAGTTTCCGATGCATCACTTCAGGTTTACTGTATCCATCTGACCTTCTCATTGACGATGAGACACACAAATTGCATCGGAATTAAATACAAAAGGCACAATGCTGACTTAAGTACAAGAAGACTGACTCTTCTTACTGTCTATGTTTTGAACCATTCCATTGACACTAGTTATAGATTCAGATGCTTCACTCCAGTTTTACTGTATCCTTTGGACCTTGTTATTGACGATGAAACACAGAATTTGCATCGGAATTAAATAGAAAACGTACAATGCCGACTTAAGTACAATAATACTGACTCTTCTTACTGACTGTGTTTTGAACCATTCCTGTGACACTAGTTATAGATTCCGATCCTACACTCCTGGTTTACTGTATCCCTTGGACCTTCTTATTGACGATGAAACACAAAATTGCATCGGAATTCAATACAAAAGGCACAATGCCGACTTAACAACAAGAAGACTGACTCATCTTACTGACTATGTTTCGAACCATTATTGTAACACTAGTCATAGATTCCGATGCGTAACTTCAGGATTACTGTACCTCTCTGACCTTCTTAGTGACGATGAAACACAGAAATTGCATCGGAAATAAATACAAAAAGCACAATGCCGACTTAAGTACAAGAATACTGACTCATCTTACTGTCTATGATATGAACCGTCTCTGTGACACTAGTTATAGATTCCGATGCTTCACTCCAGGTTTACTGTATCCTTTGGACCTTGTTATTGACGATGAAACACAGAAATTGCATCGGAATTAAATAGAAATGGTACAATGCCGACTTCAGTACAAGAAGACTGACTCTCTTACTGACTATGTTTTGAACCATTCCTGTGACACTAGTTATAGATTCCGATGCCTCACCTCAGTTTTACTGTATCCCTTGGACGTTCTTATTGACGATGAAACACAGAAATTGCATCGGTATTAAATACAAAAGGCAAAATGCCGACTTAAGTACACGAAGACTGACTCTTCTTACTGTCTATGTTTTGAACCATTCCTGTGACACTAGTTATAGATTCCGATGCTACACTCCTGGTTTACTGTATCCCTTGGACCCTCTTATCGACGATGAAACACAGAAATTGCATCGGAATTAAATACAAAAGGCATAATGCGCACTTAAGGACAAGAAGACTGACTCTTCTTACTGACTTTGTTTTGAACCAATCCTGTGACACTAGTTAGAGATTCCGATGCTTCACTTGAGGTTTACTGTATCCGTTGGACCTTCTTATTGACAATGAAACACAGAAATAGCATCGGAATTAAATACAAAAGGCACAATGCCGACTTAAGTACAAGAACACTGACTCTTCTTACTGACTATGTTTTGAACCATTCCTGTGACACTAGCTATAGATTCCGATGCTTCACTTCAGGTTTACTGTATCCCTCTGACCTTCTTATTGACGAGGAAACACAGAAATTGTAACGGAATTAAATACAAAAGGCACAATGCCGACTTAAGTACAAGTAGACTGACTCTTCTTACTGTCTATGTTATGATTTATACCATTGACACTAGTTGTATATTCCGATGCTTCACTCCAGGTTTACTGTATCCCTTGGACGTTCTATTTGACGATGAAACACAGAAATTGCATCGGAATTAAATAGAAAAGGCACAATGCCAACATAAGTACAAGAAAACTGACTCCTCTTACTGACTAGGTTTTGAACCATTCCTGTGACACTAGCTATAGATTCCGATGCTTCACTCCAGGTTTACTGTATCCCTTGGACCTTCTTATTGACGATGAAACACAAAAATTGTGTCGGAATAAAATACAAAAGGCAAAAAGCCGACTTAAGTACACGAAGACTGACTCTTCTTACAGTCTATGATTTGAACCATTCCTGTGACACTAGTTACAGATTCTGATGCTACACTCCAGGTTTACTGTATCCTTTGGACCTTCCTATTGACGATGAAACACAGAAATTGCATCGGAATTAAATACAAAAGGCACAATGCCGACTTAGGGACAAAAAGACTGACTCTTCCAAATGTCTTTGTTTTGAACCATTCCTGTGACACTAGTTATAGATTCCGATGCTTCACGTCGGGTTTACTGTATCCCTTGGACCTTCTTATTGACGATGAAACACAGAAATTCCATCGGAATTCAATACAAAAGGCACAATGCCGTCTTAACTAAAAGAAGACTGTCTTTTCTTACTGACTATGCTTTGAACCATTCCTGTGACACTAGTTATAGATTCCGATGCTTAAGATCAGGATTACTGTATCCCTCTCACCGTCTTAGTGACGATGAAACACAGAAATTGCATCGGAATAAAATACAAAAGGCACAATGCCGACTTAAGTACAAGAAAACTAACTCTTCTTACTGACTATGTTTTGAACCATTCCTCTGACACTAGTTGTGGATTCCGATGCTTCACTTGAGGTTTACTGTATCGCTCTGACCTTCTTAATGGCGATGAAACACAGAAATTGCATCGGAATTAAATACAAAAGGCACAATGCCGACTTAAGGACAAGAAGACTGACAGTTCTTACTGACTATGTTTTGAACCATTCCTGTGACACTAGCTATAGATTCCGATGCATCACTTCAGGTTACTGTATCCTTCTGACTTCTTATTGACGATGAAACTAAGAAATTGCATCGGAATTAAATACAAAAGGCACAATGCCGACATAAGTACAAGAAGACTGACTCTTCTTAATGTCTATGTTTTGAACCGTTCCATTGACACTAGTTATAGATTCAGATGCTTCACTCCAGGTTTACTGTATCCTTTGGACCTTGTTATTGACGATGAATCACAGAATTTGCATCGGAATTCAATACAAAAGGCACAATGCCGACTTAACTAAAAGAAGACTGACTCTTCTTACTGACTATGCTTTGAACCATTCCTGTGACACTAGTTATGGATTCCGATGCTTCAGTTCAGGTTTACTGTATCGCTCTGACATTCTTAATGACGATGAAACACAGAAATTGCATCGGAATGAAATACAAAAGCACAATGCCGAATTAAGTACAGGAAGACTGTTTCTTCTCTCTGTCTATTTTTGAACCAGTCCTGTGACACTAGTTATAGACTCCGATGCTTCACTCCAGGTTTACTGTTTCCCTTGGACCTTCTTATTGACGATGAAACACAGAAATTGCATCGGAATTAAATACAAGAGGCACAATGCCGACTTAAGTACAAGAAGACTTACTCTCCTGACTGACTATAATTTGAACCATTCCTGTGGCACTAGTTATAGATTACGATGCTTCACTTCAGTTTTACTGTATCCCTCTGACCTTCTTATTGACGATGAAACACTGAAATTGCATCGGAATTAAATACGAAAGGCACAATGCCAACTTAAGTACAAGAAGACTGACTGTTCCAACTGTCTATGTTTTGAACCATTCCTGTGACGCTAGTTATAGATTCCGAAGCTTCCCTTCAATTGTACTGTATCCCTCGGACCGTCTTATTGACGATGAAACACAGAAATTGCATCGGAAATAAATAGAAAAGGCACAATGCCGACTTAAGTACTAGAAGGCTGACTCGTCCTACTGTCTATGCTTTGAACCATTCCTGTGACACTAGTTATAGATTCCGATGCTTCACTTCAGGTTTACTGTATCCCTTGGACCTTCTTATTGACGATGAAACACAGAAATTGCATCGGAATTAAATACAAAAGGCACAACGCAAATTAAGTACAAGAAGACTGACTCTTCTTACTATAAACGTTTTGAACCATTCCTGTGACACTAGTTATAGATTCTATAGATTCCGATGCTTCACTCCAGGTGTACTGTATCCCTTGGACCTTCATATTGACGATGAAGCACAGAAATTGCATCGGAAATTAATACAAAAGGCACAATGCCGAATTAAGCACAAGAAGAGTAACTCTTCTTACAGTCTATTTTTGAACCACTCCTGTGACACTAGTTATACATTCCGATGCTTCACTCCAGGTTTACTGTATCCCTTGGACCTTGGTATTGACGTTGAAACACAGAAATTGCATCTGAATTAAATAGAAAATGCACAATGATGACTTAAGTACAAGAAGGCTGACTATTCTTACTGACTATGTTTCGTACCATTGCTGTGAAACTAGGTATAGATTCCGATACTTCACTTCATGATTACTGTATCCCTCTGACCTTCTTATTGTCGATGAAACACAGAAATTGCATCGGAATTAAATACAAAAGGCACAATGCCGACTTAAGTACAAGACGTCTGACTCTTCTTACGGTCTATGTTTTGAAATATTACTGTGACACTAGTTATAGTTTCCGATGCTTCACTCCAGGTTTACTGTATCCCTTGGACCTTCTTACTGACGATGAAACAGAGAAATTGCATCGGAATTAAATTCAAGAGGCACAATGCCGACATAAGGACAAGAAGACTGACTCTTCTTACTGACTATAATTTGAACCATTCCTGTGGCAATAGTTATAGATTCCGATGCTTCACTTCAGTTTTACTGTATCCCTCTGACCTTCTTATTGACGATGAAACACAGAAATTGCATCGGAATGAAATACAAAAGGCACAATGCCGACTTAAGTACAAGAAGACTGACTCTTCTTACTGTCTATGTTTGAGCCATTCCTGTGACACTAGTTATAGATTCTGATGCTTCACTTCAATTTTACTGTATCCCTCTGACCTTCTTATTGCCGGTGAAACACAGAAACTGCATGGGAAATAAATACGAAAGGCACAATGCCATCATAAGTACAAGAAGGCTAACTGTTCCAACTGTCTATGATTTGAACCATTCCTGTGACACTGGTTATAGTTTCCGATGCTTCACTTCAGGTTTACTGTATCCCTTGGACCTTCTTATTGACGATGAAACACAGAAATTTGCTCGTAATTCAATGCAAAAGGCACAATGTCGACTTAACTACAAGAAGACTGACTCTACTTACTGACTATGCTTTGAACCATTATCGTAACAGTAGTTATAGATTCCGATGCGTAACTTCAGGATTACCGTACCTCTCTGACCTTCTTAGTGACGATGAAACACAGAAATTGCATCGGACATAAATACAAAAAGCACAATGATGACATAAGTACAAGAAGACTGACTATTCTTACTGACTATGTTTTGAACCATTCCTGTGACACTAGTTATAGATTCCGATGCTTCACTCCAGGTTTACTGTATCCCTTGGACCTTCTTGTTGACGATGAAACACAGAAAATGCAATGGAATTAAATACAAAAGGCACAATGCCGACTTAAGTACAAGAAGATTGACTCTTCTTACAGACTATGATTTAAACCATTCCTGTGACACTAGTTATAAATTCCGATGCTCCACTCCAGGTTTACTGTATCCCTTGGACATTCTTATTGACGATGAAGCACAGATATTGCATCGGAATTAAATACAAAAGGCACAATGCCGACTTAAGGACAAGAAGACTGACTCTTCTTACTGTCTACATTTTGAACCATTCCAGTGACACTAGTTACAGATTCCGATGCTTCACTTCAGGTTGACCGTATCCCTTGGACCATCTTATTGACGATGAAACACAGAAATTGCATCGGAATTAAATACAAAAGGCACAATGCCGACTTAAGTACAAGACGTCTGACTCTTCTTACTGTCTATGTTTTGAAATATTACTGTGACACTTGTTATAGATTCCGATGCTTCACTCCAGGTTTACTGTATCCCTTGCAACTTCTTATTGACGATGAAACACAGAAATTGCATCGGAATTAAATACAAGAGGCACAATGCCGACTTAAGGACAAGAAGACTGACTCTTCTTACTGACTATAATTTGAATCATTCCTGTGGCACTAGTTATAGATTCCGATGCTTCACTTCAGTTTTACTGTATCCCTCTGACCTTCTTATTGACGATGAAACGCAGAAATTGCATCGGAATGAAATACTAAAGGCACAATGCCGACTTAAGTACAAGAAGACTGATTCTTCTTACTGTCTATGTTTGAGCCATTCCTGTGACACTAGTTATAGATTCCGATGCTTCACTTCAATTTCACTGTATCCCTCTGACCTTCTTATTGCCGGTGAAACACAGAAACTGCATGGGAAATAAATACGAAAGGCACAATGCCAAGATAAGTACAAGAAGACTGACTGTTCCAACTGTCTATGTTTTGAACCATTCCAGTGACACTAGTTATAGATTCCGATGCTTCACTTCAGGTGTACTGTATCCCTCTGACCGTCTTATTCACGATGAAACACAGAAATTGCATCGGAAATAAATAGAAAAGGCACAATGCCGACATAAGTACTAGAAGACTGACTCTTCCTACTGTCTATGTTTTGAACCATTCCTGTGACACTAGTTATAGATTCCGATGCTTCACTTCAGGTTTACTGTATCCCTTGGACCTTCTTATTGACGTTGAAGCACAGAAATTGCATCGTAATTCAATACAAAAGGCACAATGCCGACTTAACTACAAGAAGACTGACTCTTCTTACTGACTATGCTTTGAACCATTATCGTAACACTAGTTATAGATTCCGATGCGTAACTTCAGGATTATTGTACCTCTCTGACCTTCTTAGTGACGATGAAACACAGAAATTGCATCGGAAATAAATACAAAAAGCACAATGCCGACTTAAGTACAAGAATACTGACTCATCTTACTGTCTATGTTATGAACCGTCCCTGTGACACTAGTTAAAGATTCCGATGCTTTACTACAGGTTTACTGTATCCCTTGGACCTTCTCGTTGACGATGAAACACAGAAATTGCATCGGAATTAAATACCAAAGGCACAATGCCGACTTAAGTACAAGAAGACTGACTCTTCTTACTGACTATGTTTTGAACCATTCCTGTGACACTAGTTATGGATTCCGATGCTTCACTTCAGGTTTAATCTATCCCTCCGACCTTCTTATTGACGATGAAACACAGAAATTGCATCAGAAGTAAATATAAAATGCACAATGATGACATAAGTACAAGAAGACTGACTATTCTTACTGACTATGTTTTGAACCATTCCTGTGACACTAGTTATAGATTCCGATGCTTCACTTCAGGTTTACTGTATCCCTTGGACCTTCTTGTTACCGATGAAACACAGAAATTGCAACGGAATTAAATACAAAAGGCACAATGCCTTCTTAAGTACAAGAAGATTGACTCTTCTTAGAGACTATGTTTTAAACCATTCCTGTGACACTAGTTATAAATTCCGATGCTCCACTCCAGGTTTACTGTATCCCTTGGACATTCTTATTGACGATGAAGCACAGAAATTGCATCGGAATTAAATACAAAAGGCACAATGCCGACTAAGGACAAGAAGACTGACTCTTCTTACTGACTATGTTTTGAACCATTCCTGTGACACTAGCTATAGTTTCCGATGCATCTTTTCACGTTTACTGTATCCCTCTGACCTTCTTATTGACGATGAGACACACAAATTGCATCGGAATTAAATACAAAAGGCACAATGCCGACTTAAGTACAAGAAGACTGACTCTTCTTACCGTCTATGTTTTGAACCATTCCATTGACACTAGTTAAAGATTCAGATGCTTCACTCCAGGTTTACTGTATCCTTTGGACCTTGTTATTGACGATGAAACACAGAATTTGCATCGGAATTAAATAGAAAAGGTACAATGCCGACTTAAGTACAGTAATACTGACTCTTCTTACTGACTATGTGTTGAACCATTCCTGTGACACTAGTTATAGATTCCGATGCTACACTCCTGGTTTACTGTATCCCTTGGACCTTCTTATTGACGATGAAACACAGAAATTGCATCGGAATTCAATACAAAAGGCACTATGCCGACTTAACAACAAGATGACTGACTCATCTTACTGACTATGCTTTGAACCATTATTGTAACACTAGTTATAGATTCCGATGCGTAACTTCAGGATTACTGTACCTCTCTGACCTTCTTAGTGACGATGAAACACAGAAATTGCATCGGAAATAAATACAAAAAGCACAATGCCGACTTAAGTACAAGAATACTGACTCATCTTACTGTCTATGTTATAAACCGTCCCTGTGACACTAGTTATAGATTCCGATGCTTCACTCCAGGTTTACTGTATCCCTTGGACCTTCTTGTTGACGATGAAACACAGAAATTGCATCGGAATTAAATACCAAATGCACAATGCCGACTTAAGTACAAGAAGACTGACTCTTCTTGCTGCCTATGTTTTCAACCATTCCATTGACACTAGTTATAGATTCAGATGTTTCACTCCAGGTTTACTGTATCCTTTGGACCTTGTTATTGACGATGAAACACAGAAATTGCATCGGAATTAAATAGAAATGGTACAATGCCGACTTCAGTATAAGAAGACTGACTCTCTTACTGACTATGTTTTGAACCATTCCTGTGACACTAGTTATAGATTCCGATGCCTCACCTCAGTTTTACTGTATCCCTTGGACGTGCTTATTGACGATGAAACACAGAAATTGCATCCGTATTAAATACAAAAGGCAAAATGCAGACTTAAGTACACGAAGACTGACTCTTCTTACTGTCTATGTTTTGAACCATTCCTGTGACACTAGTTATAGATTTAGATGCTACACTCCAGGTTTACTGTATCCCTTGGACCCTCTTATCGACGATGAAACACAGAAATTGCATCGGAATTAAATACAAAAGGCATAATGCGCACTTAAGGACAAGAAGACTGACTCTTCTTACTGACTTTGTTTTGAACCAATCCTGTGACGCTAGTTAGAGATTCCGATGCTTCACTTGAGGTTTACTGTATCCGTTGGACCTTCTTATTGACAATTAAACACAGAAATAGCATCGGAATTAAATACAAAAGGCACAATGCCGACTTAAGTACAAGAACACTGACTCTTCTTACTGACTATGTTTTGAACCATTCCTGTGACACTAGCTATAGATTCCGATGCTTCACTTCAGGTTTACTGTATCCCTCTGACCTTCTTATTGACGAGGAAACACCGAAATTGTAACGGAATTAAATACAAAAGGCACAATGCCGACTTAAGTACAAGTAGACTGACTCTTCTTACTGTCTATGTTATGATTTATACCATTGACACTAGTTGTGTATTCCGATGCTTTACTCCGGGTTGACTATATCCCTTGGACGTTCTATTTGACGATGAAACACAGAAATTGCATCGGAATTAAACAGAAAAGGCAGAATGCCAACATAAGTACAAGAAGACTGACTCCTCTTACTGACTAGGTTTTGAACCATTCCTGTGACACTAGTTATAGATTCCGATGCTTCACTCCAGGTTTACTGTATCCCTTGGACCTTCTTATTGACGATGAAACACAAAAATTGTGTCGGAATAAAATACAAAAGGCAAAAAGCCGACTTAAGTACACGAAGACTGACTCTTCTTACAGTCTATGATTTGAACCATTCCTGTGACACTAGTTACAGATTCTGATGCTACACTCCAGGTTTACTGTATCCCTTGGACCTTCCTATTGACGATGAAACACAGAAATTGCATCGGAATTAAATAGAAAATTCTCAATGTCGACGTAAGTACAAGAAGACAGACTCTTCTTACTGTCTACGTTTTGAACCATTCCTGTGACACTAGTCATAGATTCCGATGCTTCACGTCGGGTTTACTTTATCCCTTGGACCTTCTTATTGACGATGAAACACAGAAATTGCATCGGAAGTCAATACAAAAGGCACAATGCCGACTTAAGTAAAAGAAGACTGTCTCTTCTTACTGACTATGCTTTGAACCATTCCTGTGACACTAGTTATAGATTCCGATGCTTAAGATCAGGATTACTGTATCCCTCTCACCGTCTTAGTGACGATGAAACATAGAAATTGCATCGGAAATAAATACAAAAAGCACAATTCCGAATTAAGTACTAGAATAATGACTCATCTTACTGTTTATGTTCTGAACCGTCCCTGTGACTCTAGTTATAGATTCCGATGCTTCACTCCAGATTTACTGTATCCCTTGGACCTTCTTATTGACGATGAAACACAGAAATTGCATCGGAATGAAATACAAAAGCCACAATGCCGAATTAAGTACAAGAAGACTGTTTCTTCTTACTGTCTATTTTTGAACCAGTCCTGTGACACTAGTTATAGACTCCGATGCTTCACTCTAGGTTTACTGTATCCCTTGGACCTTCTTAGTGACGATGAAACACAGAAATTGCATCGGAAATAAATAGAAAAGGCACAATGCCGACTTAAGTACTAGAAGACTGACTCTTCCTACTGTGTATGTTTTGAACCATTCCAGTGACACTAGTTATAGATTCCGATGCTTCACTTCAGGTTTACTGTATCCCTTGGACCTTCTTATTGGCGATGAAGCACAGAAATTGCATCGGAATTCAATACAAAAGGCACAATGCCGACTTAACTACAAGAAGACTGACTCTTCTTACTGACTAGCTTTGAACCATTATTGTAACAGCAGTTATAGATTCCGATGCTTAACTTCAGAATTACTGCACGCCTTTGACCTTCTTAGTGACGATGAAACACAGAAATTGCATCGGAAATAAATACAAAATCACAACGCCGACTTAAGTACAAGATTACTGACTCACCTTACTGTCTATGTTATGAACCGTCCCTGTGACACTAGTTATAGATTCCGATGCTTCACTCCAGGTTTACTGTATCCCTTGGACCTTCTTATTGACGATGAAACACAGAAATTGCATCGGAATTAAATACCAAAAGCACAATGCCGACTTAAGTACAAGAAGACTGACTCTTCTTACTGACTCTGCTTTGAACCATTCCTGTGACACTAGTTAGGGATTCCGATGCTTCACTTCAGGGTTAATCTATCCCTCTGACCTATTTATTGCCGAAGAAACACAGAAATTGCATCGGAATTAAATACAAAAGGCACAATGCCGAATTAAGCACAAGAAGACTAACTCTTCTTACTGTCTATTTTTGAACCAGTCCTGTGACACTAGTTATGGACTCCGATGCTTCACTCCAGGTTTACTGTATCCCTTGGACCTTCTTATTGACGATGAAACACAGAAATTGCATCGGAATTAAATACAAAAGGCACAACGCCGACGTAAGTACAAGAAGATTGACTCTTCTTACTGACTATGTTTTGAACCATACCTGTGACACTAGTTATTAATTCCGATGCTTCACTCCAGGTTTACTGTATCCCTTGGAGCTTCTTATTGACGATGAAACACAGAAATTGCATCGGAATTAAATACAAAAGGCACAATGCAAATTAAGTACAAGAAACTGACTCTTCTTACCATATACGTTTTGAACCATTCCTGTGACACTAGTTATAGATTCCGATGCTTCACTCCAGGTGTACTGTATCCCTTGGACCTTCATATTGACGATGAAGCACAGAAATTGCATCGGAAATTAATACAAAAGGCACAATGCCGAATTAAGCACAAGAAGACTAACTCTTCTTACTGTCTATTTTTGAACCAGTCCTGTGACACTAGTTATAGACTCCGATGCTTCACTCCAGGTTTACTGTTTCCCTTGGACCTTCTTATTGACGATGAAACACGGAAATTGCATCGGAATTAAATACAAAAGGTACAATGCCGACTCAAGTAAAAGATGTCTGACTCTTCTTACTGTCTATTATTTGAACCATTCCTGTGACACTAGTTATAGATTCCGATGCTTCACTCCAGGTTTACTGTATCCCTTGGACCTTGTTATTGACGTTGAAACACAGAAATTGCATCAGAATTAAATAGAAAATGCACAATGATGACTTAAGTACAAGAAGGCTGACTATTCTTACTGACTATGTTTTGTACCATTGCTGTGAAACTAGGTATAGATTCCGATACTTCACTTCATGATTACTGTATCCCTCTGACCTTCTTATTGTCGATGAAACACAGAAATTGCATCGGAATTAAATACAAAAGGCACAATGCCGACTTAAGTACAAGATGTCTGACTCTTCTTACTGTCTATGATTTGAACCATCCCTGTGACACTAGTTATAGATTCCGATGCTTCACTCCAGGTTTACTGCATCCCTTGGTCCTTCGTATTGACGATGAAACACAGAAATTTCATCGGAATTAAATACAAAAGGCACAATGCCGATCTAAGTACAAGAAGATTGACTCTTCTTACTGACTATGTTTTGAACCATACCTGTGACACTAGTTATAAATTCCGATGCTTCAGTCCAGGTTTACTGTATCCCTAGGACCTTGTTATTGACGATGAAGCACAGTAATTGCATCGGAATTAAATACAAAAGGCACAATGCAAATTAAGTACAAGAAGACTGACTCTTCTTACTATCTACGATTTGAACCATTCCTGTGACACTAGTTATACATTCCGATGCTTCACTCCAGGTGTACTGTATCCCTTGGACCTTCATATTGACGATGAAACACAGAAATTGCATCGGAAATTAATACAGAAGGCACAATGCCGACTTAAGGACAAGAAGACTGACTGTTCTTACTGACTATGTTTTGAACCATTCCTGTGACACTAGCTATAGATTCCGATGCATCACTTCAGGTTTACTGTATCCCTCTGACTTCTTATTGACGATGAAACACAGAAATTGCATCGGAATTAAATACAAAAGGCGCAACGCCGACTTAAGTACAAGAATACTGACTCTTCTTAATATCTATGTTTTGAACCATTCCAGTGACACTAGTTATAGATTCAGATGCTTCACTCCAGGTTTACTGTATCCTTTGGACCTTGTTATTGACGATGAAACACAGAAATTGCATCGGAATTAAATAGAAAAGGAACAATGCCGACTTAAGTACAAGAACACTGACTCTTCTTACCGACTGTGCTTTGAACCAGTCCTGTGACACTAGTTATAGATTCCGATGCTTCACCTCAGGTTTACTGTATCCCTTGGACCTTGTTATTGACGATGAAACACAGAAATTGCATCGGAATTAAATAGAAAAGGCACAATGCCGACTTAAGTACAAGAAGACAGACTCTTCTTACTGACTTTGTTTTGAACCATTCCTATGACACTAGTTTTAGATTCCGATGCTTCACTTGAGGTTTACTGTATCCGTTGGATCTTCGTATTGACAATGAAACACAGAAATAGCATCGGAATTAAATACAAAAGGCACAATGACGAATTAAGTACAAGAAGACTGACCCTTCCTACTGTCTATGTTTTGAAGCATTCCTGTGACACTAGTTATTAATTCCGATGCTTCACTCCTGGTTTACTGTATCCCTTGGACCATCTTATTGACGATGAAACACAGAAATTGCATCGGAATTTAATACAAAAGGCACAATGCCGACTTAAGTACAAGAAGACTAACTCTTCTTACTGACTATGTTTTGAACCATTCCTGTGACACTAGTTGTGGATTCCGATGTTTCACTTCAGGTTTACTGTATCGCTCTGACCTTCTTATTGACGATGAAACACAGAAATTGCATCGGAAATAAATACAAAAGGCACAATGCCAACTTAAGTACAAGAAGACTGACTCTTCTTACTGTCTATTTTTGAACCATTCCTGTGACACTAGTTATAGACTCCGATGCTTCACTCCAGGTTTACTGTACCCCTCTGACCTTGTTATTGACGATGAGACACAGAAATTGCATCGGAATTAAATACAATAGGCACAATGAAGACTTAAGTACAAGAAAACTGACTCTTCTTACTGTCTATGTTTTGAATCATTCCATTGACACTAGTTATAGATTCCGATGCTTCACTCCAGGTTTACTGTATCCCTTGGACCTTGTTATTGACGATGAAACACAGAAATTGCATCAGAATTAAATAGAAAATGCACAATGATGACTTAAGTACAAGAAGACTGACTATTCTTACTGACTATGTTTCGTACCATAGCTGTGAAACTAGGTACAGATTCCGATGCTTCACTTCGGGATTACTGTATCCCTCTGACCTTCTTATTGACGATGAAACACAGAAATTGCATCGGAATTAAATACAAAAGGCACAATGCTGACTTAAGTACAAGAAGATTGACACTTCTTACTGACTATGCTTTAAACCATACCTGTGAAACTAGTTATAGATTCCGATGCTTCACTCCAGGTTTACTGTATCCCTTGGACCTTCTTATTGACGATGAAGCACAGAAATTGCATCGGAATTAAATACAAAAGGCACAATGCCGACTTAAGGACAAGAAGACTGACTCTTCTTACTGACTATGTTTTGAACCATTCCTGCGACACTAGCTATAGATTCCGATGCATCACTTCAGGTTTACTGTATCCCTCTGACTTCTTATTGACGATAAAACACAGAAATTGCATCGGAATTAAATATAAAAGGCACAATGCCGACTTAAGTACAAGAAGACTGACTCTTCTTAATGTCTATGTTTTGAACCATTCCATTGACACTAGTTATAGTTTCAGATGCTCACTCCAGGTTTACTGTATCCTTTGGACCCTTGTTATTGACGATGAAACACAGAAATTGCATCGGAATTAAACAGAAAAGGAACAATGCCGACTTAAGTACAAGAAGACTGACTCTTCTTACTGACTGTGTTTTGAACCATTCCTGTGACACTAGTTATAGATTCCGATGATTCACCTAAGGTTTACTGTATCCCTTGGACCTTCTTATTGACGATGAAACACAGAAGTTGCATCGGAATTAAATAGGAAAGGCACAATGCCGACTTAAGTACAAGAAGACTGACTCTTGTCACTGACGATGTTTTGAACCATTCCTGTGACACTAGCTATAGATTCCGATGCATCACTTCAGGTTTACTGAATCCCTCTGACTTCTTATTGACGATGAAACACAGAAATTGCATCGGAATTAAATACAAAAGGCACAATGCCGACTTAAGTACAAGAACACTGACTCTTCTTAATGTCTATGTTTTGAACCATTCCATTGACACTAGTTATAGATTCAGATGTTTCACTCCAGGTTCACTGTATCCTTTGGACCTTGTTATTGACGATGAAACACAGAAATTGCATCGGAATTAAATAGAAAAGGACCAATGCCGACTTAAGTACAAGAAGACTGACTCTTCTTACTGACTGTGTTTTGAACCATTCCTGTGACACTAGTTATAGATTCCGATGCTTCACCTAAGCTTTACTGTATCCCTTGGACCTTCTTATTGACGATGAATCACAGAAATTGCACCGGAATTAAATAGAAAAGGCGCAATGCCGACTTAAGTACAAGAAGACAGACTCTTCTTACTGACTATGTTTTGAACCATTCCTGTGACACTAGTTGTGGATTCCGATGCTTCACTTCAGGTATTCTGTATCGCTCTGACCTTCTTATTGACGATGAAACACAGAAATTGCATCGGAATGAAATACAAAAGGCACAATGCCGAATTAAGTACAAGAAGACTGACTCTTCTTACCGTCTATTTTTGAACCATTCCTGTGGCACTAGTTATAGACTCCGATGCTTCACTCCAGGTTTACTTTACCCCTCTGACCTTGTTATTGACGATGAGAGACAGAAATTGCATCGGAATTAAATACAATAGTCACAATGAAGACTTAAGTACAAGAAGACTGACTCTTCTTACTTTCTATGTTTTGAATCATTCCATTGACACTAGTTATAGATTCCGATGCTTCACTCCAGGTTTACTGTATCCCTTGGACCTTCTAATTGACGATGAAACACAGAAATTGCATCGGAATGAAATGCAACAATCAAAATGCCGACTTAAGTACACGAAGACTGACTCTTCTTACTGTCTACGTTTTGAACCATTAATGTGACACCAGTTATAGATTCCGATGCTACACTCCAGGTTTACTGTATCCCTAGGACCTTCTTATTGACGATGAAACACAGAAATTGCATCGGAATTAAATACAAAAGGCACAATGCAGACTTAAGGACAAGAAGACTGACTCTTCTTACTGACTTTGTCATGAACCATTCCTGTGACACTATTTATAGATTCCGATGCTTCACTTCAGGTTTATTCTATCCCTCTGACCTTCTTACTGACGATAAATCACAGAAATTGCATCGGAATTAAATAGAAAAGGCACATTGTCGACTTAAGTACAAGAAGACTGACTCTTCTTACTGTCTATGTATTGAACCATTCCTGTGACACTAGTTATAGATTCCGATGCTACACTCCAGGTTTACTGTATACATTGGACCTTGTTATTGACGATGAAACACAGAAATTGCTTCGGAATTAAATAGAAAACGTACAATGCTGACTTAAGTACAAGAAGACTTACTCTTCTTACTGACTACGATTTAAACCATTCCTGTGACACTAGTTAAAGATCCGATGCTTCACTTCAGGTTTACTGTATACCTTGGACCTTGTTATTGACGATGAAACACAGAAATTGCATCGGAATTAAATACAAACCACACAATGCCGACTTAAGTACATAAGACTGACTCTTACTACTTTCTATGTTTTGAACCATTCCTGTGACACTAGTTATAGATTCCCATGCTTCACTTCAGGTTTACTGTACCCCTCTGACCTTCTTATTGACTAAGAAACACAGAAATAGCATCGGAATTAAATACAAAAGGCACAATGCCGACTTAAGTACAAGAACACTGACTCTTCTTACTGTCTATGTTTTGAACCATTCCATTGACACTACTTATTGTTTCCGATGCTTCACTCCAGGTTTACTGTGTCCCTTGGACCTTGTTATTGACGATGAATCACAGAAATTGCATCGGAATTAAAGTGAAAAGTACACTGCCGACTTAAGTAAAAGAAGACTGACTCTTCTTACTGATTATGATTTGTACCATTCCTGTGACACTAGTTATAGATTCCGATGCTTCACCTCAGGTTTACTGTATACCTTGGACCTTCTTCATGACGATAAAACACAGAAATTGCATCCGAATTAAATACAAAAGGCAAAATGCCGACTTAAGTACACGAAGACTGACTCTTCTTACTGTCTATGTTTTGAACCATGCCTGGGACACTAGTTATAGATTCCGATGCTACACTACAGGTTTACTGTATCCCTTGGACCTTCTTATTGACGATGAAACACAGAAATTGCATCGGATTTAAATAGAAAAGGCACAATGCCGACTTAAGGACAAGTAGACTGACTCTTCTTACTGACTTTGATTTGAACCATTCCTGTGACACTAGTTATAGATTCCGTTGCTTCACTCCAGGTTTACTGTATCCCTTGGAACTTCCTATTGTCGATGAAAGACAGAAATTGCATCGCAATTAAATACAAAATGCACAATGCCGACTTTAGGACAAGCCAACTGACTTTTCTTACTGACTATGTTTTGAACCATTCCTGTGACACTAGCTATAGATTCCGATGCTTCACCTCAGGTTTACTGTATCCCTTGGACCTTCTTATTGACGACGAAACACAGAAATTGCATCGGAATTAAATACAAAAGGCAAAATGCCGACTTTACACGAAGACTGACTCTTCTTACTGTCTATGTTTTGAACCATTCCTGTGACACTAGTTATAGATTCCGATGCTACACTCCAGGTTTACTGTATCCCTTGGACCTTCTTATTGACGATGAAACACAGAAATTGCATCGGAGTTAATTACAAAAGGCACAATGCCGACTTAAGGGCAAGAAGACTGACTCTTCTTACTGACTTTGCTTTGAACCTTTCCTGTGACACCTGTTATAGATTCCGATGCTTCACTTTAGGTTTATTGTATACCTCTGACCTTCTTATTGACGATGAAACACAGAAATTGCATCGGAATTAAATAGAAAAGGCACAGTGTCGACGTAAGTACAAGAAGACTGACTCTTCTTACTGTCTATGTTTTGAACCATGCTTGGGACACTAGTTATAGATTCCGATGCTACACTCCAGGTTTACTGTATCCCTTGGACCTTCTTATTGACGATGAAACACAGAAATTGCATCGGAATTAAATAGAAAAGGCACAATGCTGACTTAAGTACAACAAGACTGACTCTTCTTACTGACTATGCTTTGAACCATTCCTGTGACACTAGTTATCAATTCCGATGCTTCACTTCAGGATTACTGTATCCCTCTGACCTTCTTATTGACGATGAAACACAAAAATTGCATCGGAATTAAATACAAAAGGCAAAATGCCGACTGAAGTACACGAAGACTGACTCTTCTTACTGTCTATGATGTGAACCATTCCTTTGACGCTAGATACAAATTCTGATGCTTCACTCCAGGTTTCCTGTATCGTTGGACCTTCCTATTGACGATAAAACACAGAAATTGCATCGGAATTAAATACAAAAGGCACAATGCCAACTTAAGTACAAGAAGACTAACTCTTCTTACTGACTATGATTTGAACAATTCCTGTGACACTAGTTATGGATTCCGATGCTTCACTTCAGGTTTACTGTATCCCTCTGACCTTCTTATTGACGATGAAACACAGAAATTGCATCGGAATTAAATACAAAAGGCACAATGCGGAGTTAAGTTTAAGAAGACTGCCTCTTCTTACTGTGTATTTTTGAACCAGTCCTGTGACATTAGTTATAGACTCCGATGCTTCACTCCAGGTTTACTGTATCCCTTGGACCTTCTTATTGACGATGAAACACAGAAATTGCATCGGAATTAAATACAAAAGGCAAAATGCCGACTTAAGTAAAAGAGATCTGACTCTTCTTACTGTCTATGATTTGCACCATTCCTGTGACACTAGTTATAGATTCCGATGCTTCACTCCAGGTTTACTGTATCCCTTGGACCTTCATATTGACCATGAAACACAGAAATTGCATCAGAATTAAATAGAAAATGCACAATGATGACTTAAATACAACAAAACGGACTCTTCTTACTGACTGTGTTTAGAACCATTCCTGTGACACTAGTTATCGATTCCGATGCTTCACTTCAGGATTACTGTATCCCTCTGACCTTCTTATTGACGATGAAACACAAAAATTGCATCGGAATTAAATACAAAAGGCAAAATGCCGACTGAAGTACATGAAGACTGACTCTTCATACTGTCTATGATTTGAACCATTCCTGTGACACTAGTTACAGATTCCGATGCTTCACTCCAGGTTTACAGTATCCCTTGGACCTTCTTATTGACGATGAAACACAGAAATTGCATCGGAATTAAATTCAAAAGCACAATGCCGACTTAAGTACAAGAAGACTAACTCTTCTTACTGACTATGATTTGAACTATTCCTGTGACACTAGTTATGGATTCCGACGCTTCACTTCAGGTTTACTGTATCCCTCTGACCTTCTTATTGACGATGGAACACAGAAATTGCATCGGAATTAAATACAAAAGGCACAATGCGGAGTTAAGTTTAAGAAGACTGCCTCTTCTTACTGTGTATTTTTGAACCAGTCCTGTGACATTAGTTATAGACTCCGATGCTTCACTCCAGGTTTTCTGTAACCCTTTGACCTTCTTAATGACGATGAAACACAGAAATTCCATCGGAATTAAATACAAAAGGCACAATGCCGACTTAAGTAAAAGAGATCTGACTCTTCTTACTGTCTATGATTTGAACCATTCCTGTGACACTAGTTATAGTTTCCGATGCTTCACTCCAGGTTTACTGTATCCCTTGGACCTTCTTATTGACGATGAAACACAGAAATTGCATCGGAATTAAATACAAAAGGCACAATGCCGACTTAAGGACAAGAAGACTGACTCTTCATACTGACTATGTTTGAACCATTCCTGTGACACTAGGTATAGATTCCGATGTTTCACTTCAGGTTTACTGTACCCCTCTGACCTTCATATTGACTAAGAAACACAGAAATAGCATCGGAATTAAATACAAACGCACAATGCCGACTTAAGTACAATAACACTGACTCTTCTTACTTTCTATGTTTTGAACCATTCCATTGACACTACTTTTAGATTCCGATGCTTCACTCCAGGTTTACTGTATCCCTTGGACCTTGTTATTGACGATGAAACACAGAAATTGCATCGGAATTAAAGTGAAAATTTACAATGCCGACTTAAGTACTAGAAGACGGACTCTTCTTACTGACTATGTTTTGAACCATTCCTGTGACACTAGTTATAGATTCCGATGCTATACCTCAGGTTTACTGTATACCTTGGACCTTCTAATTGACGATGAAACACAGAAATTGCATTGGAATTAAATACAAAAGGCAAAATGCCGACTTAAGTACACGAAGACTGACTCTTCTTACTGTCTATGTTTTGAACCATTCCTGTGACACTAGTTATAGATTTCGATGCTACACTCCAGGTTTACTGTATCCCTTGGACCTTCTTATTGACGATGAAACACAGAAATTGCATCGGAATTAAATACAAAAGGCACAATTCCGGCTTAAGGACAAGTAGACTGACTCTTCTTACTCACTATGCTTTGAACCATTCCTGTGACACTAGTTATAGATTCCGATGCTTCACTTCAGAATTACTGTCTCCCTCTGATCTTCTTATTGACGATGAAACACAGATATTGCATCGGAATATAAATAGAAAAGGCACAATGCCGACTTAAGTACAAGAAGACTGACTCTTCTTACGGTCTATGTTCTGAACCATCCCTATGACACTAGTTATAGATTCCGATGCTTCACTCCAGGTTTACTGTATCCCTTGGTCCTTCTTATTGACGATGAAACACAGAAATTGCATCGGAATTAAATAGAAAAGGCACAATGCCGACTTAAGTACAAGAAGACTGACTCTCCTTACTGACTATGTTTGAACCATTCCTGTGACACTAGTTATAAATTCCGATGCTGCACTTCAGGTTTACTGTATCCCTTGGACCTTGTTATTGATGATGAAAAACAGATATTGCATCGGAATTAAATACAAAAGGCACAATGCCGATTTAAGTACAAGAAGACTGACACACCTTCCTGACTATGTTTGAACCATTCCTGTGACACTAGTTATAAATTCCGAAGCTTCACTTCAGGTTTACTGTATCGCTTGGACCTTCTTATTGACGATGATACACAGAAATTGCATCGGAGTTTAATACAAAGGGCACAATGCCGACTTAAGTACAAGAAGACTGACTCTTCTTACTGTCTATGCTTTGAACCATCCCTGTGTCACTAGTTATAGATTCCGATGCTTCACTCCAGGTTTACTGTATCCCTTGGTCCTTCTTATTGACGATGAAACACAGAAATTGCATCGGAATTAAATACAAATGGCACAATGCCGACCTAAGTACAAGAAGACTGACTCTTCTTACTGACTATGTTTTGAACCATTGCTGTGACACTAGTTATAGATTCCGATGCTTCACTCCAGGTTTACTGTATCCCTTGGACCTTCTTATTGACGATGAAACACAGAAATTGCATCGGAATTAAATACAAAAGGCACAATTCCGACCTAAGGACAAGTAGACTGACTCTTCTTACTCACTTTGTTTTGAACCATGCCTTTGACACTAGTTACAGATTCCGATGCTTCACTTCAGAATTACTGTATCCCTCTGATCTTCTTATTGACGATGAAACACAGAAATTGCATCGGAATATAAATAGAAAAGGCACAATGCCGACTTAAGTACAAGAAGACTGACTCTTCTTACGGTCTATGTTCTGAACCATCCCTATGACACTAGTTATAGATTCCGATGCTTCACTCCAGGTTTACTGTATCCATTGGTCCTTCTTATTGACGATGAAACACAGAAATTGCATCGGAATTAAATAGAAAAGGCACAATGCCGACTTAAGTACAAGAAGACTGACTCTCCTTACTGACTATGTTTTGAACCATTCCTGTGACACTAGTTATAAATTCCGATGCTGCACTTCAGGTTTACTGTATCGCTTGTACCTTCTTATTGACGATGAAACACAGAAATTGCATCGGAGTTTAATACAAAGGGCACAATGCCGACCTAAGTACAAGAAGACTGACTCTTCTTACTGACTATGTTTTGAACCATTGCTGTGACACTAGTTATAGATTCCGATGCTTCACTCCAGGTTTACTGTATCCCTTGGACCTTCTTATTGACGATGAAACACAGAAATTGCATTGGAATTAAATACAAAAGGCACAATGCCGACTTAAGGACAAGAAGACTGACTCTTCATACTGACTATGCTTTGAACCATTCCTGTGACACTAGGTATAGATTCCGATGCTTTACTTCAGGTTTACTGTACCCCTCTGACCTTCATATTGACTAAGAAACACAGAAATAGCATCGGAATTAAATACAAAAGGCACAATGCCGACTTAAGTACAAGAACACTGACTCTTCTTACTGTCTATGTTTGAACCATTCCATTGACACTACTTATAGATTCCGATGCTTCACTCCAGGTTTACTGTATCCCTTGGACCTTGTTATTGACGATGAAACACAGAAATTGCATCGGAATGAAATATAAAAGGCACAATTCCGACTTAAGGAGAAGAAGACTGACTCTTCATACTGACTACGCTTTGAACCATTATTGTGACACTAGGTATAGATTCCGATGTTTCACTTCAGGTTTACTGTACCCCTCTGACCTTCATATTGACTAAGAAACACAGAAATAGCATCGGAATTAAATACAAAAGGCACAATGCCGACTTAAGTACAAGAACACTGACTCTTCTTACTGTCTATGTTTTGAACCATTCCATTGACACTACTTATAGATTCCGATGCTTCACTCCAGGTTTACTGTATCCCTTGGACCTTGTTATTGACGATGAAACACAGAAATTGCATCGGAATTAAAGTGAAAATTTACAATGCCGACTTAAGTACAAGAAGACTGACTCTTCTTACTGACTATGTTTTGAACCATTCCTGTGACACTAGTTATAGATTCCGATGCTATACCTCAGGTTTACTGTATACCTTGGACCTTCTAATTGACGATGAAACACAGAAATTGCATTGGAATTAAATACAATGAACACAATGAAGACTTAAGTACAAGAAGACTGACTCTTCTTACTGTCTACGTTTTGAATCATTCCATTGACACTAGTTATAGATTCCGATGCTTCACCTAAGGTTTACTGTATCCCTCGGACCTTCTTATTGACGATGAAACACAGAAATTGCATTGGAATTAAATACAAAAGGCACAATGCCGACTTAAGGACAAGAAGACTGACTCTTCATACTGACTATGCTTTGAACCATTCCTGTGACACTAGGTATAGATTCCGATGCTTCACTTCAGGTTTACTGTACCCCTCTGACCTTCATATTGACGATGAAACACAGAAATTGCATCGGAATTAAATAGAAAAGGCACAATGCCGACTTAAGTACAAGAAGACAGACTCTTCTTACTGACTATGTTTTGAACCATTCCTGTGACACTAGTTGTGGATTCCGATGCTTCACTTCAGGCTTTCTGTATCGCTCTGACCTTCTTATTGACGATGAAACACAGAAATTGCATCGGAATGAAATACAACAATCAAAATGCCGACTTAAGTACACGAAGACTGACTCTTCTTACTGTCTACGTTTTGAACCATTAATGTGACACCAGTTATAGATTCCGATGCTACACTCCAGGCTTACTGTATCCCTAGGACCTTCTTATTGACGATGAAACACAGAAATTGCATCGGAATTAAATAGAAAAGGTACAATGCCGACTTAAGTACAAGAAGACTTACTCTTCTTACTGACTATGTTTTGAACCATTCCATTGACACTAGTTATAGATTCCGATGCTTCACTCCAGGTTTACTGTATCCCTTGGACCTTCTTATTGACGATGAAACACAGAAATTGCATCGGAATTAAATAGAAATGGCACAATTCCGACTTAAGTACAAGAAGACTGACTCTTCTTACTGACTACGATCTAAACCATTCCTGTGACACTAGTTAAAGATCCGATGCTTCACTTCAGGTTTACTGTATACCTTGGACCTTCTTATTGGCGATGAAACACAGAAATTGCATCGGAATTAAATACAAACCGCACAATGCCGACTTAAGTACATAACACTGACTCTTACTACTTTCTATGTTTTGAACCATTCCTGTGACACTATTTATAGATTCCCATGCTTCACTTCAGGTTTACTGTACCCCTCTGACCTTCTTATTGACTAAGAAACACAGAAATAGCATCGGAATTAAATACAAAAGGCACAATGCCGACTTAAGTACAAGAACACTGACTCTTCTTACTGACTATGTTTTGAACCATTCCATTGACACTACTTATAGATTCCGATGCTTAGCTCCAGGTTTACTGTGTCCCTTGGACCTTGTTATTGACGATGAATCACAGAAATTGCATCGGAATTAAAGTGAAAAGTACACTGCCGACTTAAGTAAAAGAAGACTGACTCTTCTTACTGACTATGATTTGTACCATTCCTGAGACACTAGTTATAGATTCCGATGCTTCACCTCAGGTTTACTGTATACCTTGGACCTTCTTCATGACGATGAAACACAGAAATTGCATCGGAATTAAATACAAAAGGCAAAATGCCGACTTAAGTACACGAAGTCTGACTCTTCTTACTGTCTATGTTTTGAACCATGCCTGGGACACTAGTATTAGATTCCGATGCTACACTCCAGGTTTACTGTATCCCTTGGACCTTCTTATTGACGATGAAACACAGAAATTGCATCGGAATTAAATAGAAAAGGCACAATGCCGACTTAAGGACAAGTAGACTGACTCTTCTTACTGACTTTGATTTGAACCATTCCTGTGACACTAGTTATAGATTCTGATGCTTCACTTCAGGACTACTGTATCCCTCTGACCTTCCTATTGACGATGAAACACAGAAATTGAATCGGAATTAAATACAAATGGCACAATGCCGACTTTAGGACAAGATAACTGACTCTTCTTACTGACTATGTTTTGATCCATTCCTGTGACACTAGCTATAGATTCCGATGCTTCACCTCAGGTTTACTGTATACCTTGGACCTTCTTATTGACGACGAAACACAGAAATTGCATCGGAATTAAATACAAAAGGCACAATGCCGACTTAAGTACAAGAAGACTGACTCTTCTTACTGTCTATTTTTTGAACCATTCCAGTGACACTAGTTTTGGATTCCGATGTTTCACTTACGGTTTACTGTATCCCTCTGAATTTGTTATTGACGATGAAACACAGAAATTGCATCGTAATTAAATAGAAAAGGCACAATGCCGATTTAAGTACAAGAAGACTGACTCTTCCTACTGTCTATGTTTTGAACCATTCCTGAGAAACTAGTTATAGATTCCGATGCCTCACTTCAGGATTACTGTATCCCTCTGACCTTCTTATTGACGATGAAACACAAAAATTGCATCGGAATTAAATACAAAAGGCAAAATGCCGACTGAAGTACACGAAGACTGACTCTTCTTACTATCTATGTTTTGAACCATTCCTGTGACACTAGTTATAGATTCCGATGCTACACTCCAGGTTTACTGTATCTCTTGGACCTTCTTATTGACGATGAAACACAGAAATTGCAACGGAATTAATTACAAAAGGCACAATGCCGACATAAGGACAAGAAGACTGACTCTTCTTACTGACTTTGCTTTGAACCTTTCCTGTGACACCTGTTATAGATTCCGATGCTTCACTTCAGGTTTATTGTATACCTCTGACCTTCTTATTGACGATGAAGCACAGAAATTGCATCGGAATTAAATAGAAAAGCACAATAATGACTTAAGTACAACAAGACTGACTCTTCTTACTGACCTTGCTTTGAACCATTCCTGTGACACTAGTTATCGATTCCGATGCTTCACTTCTGGATTACTGTATCCCTCTGACCTTCTTATTGACGATGAAACACAAAAATTGCATCGGAATTAAATACAAAAGGCAAAATGCCGACTGAAGTACACGAAGACTGACTCTTCTTACTGTCTATTTTTGAACCAGTCCTGTGCCATTAGTTATAGACTCCGATGCTTCACTCCAGGTTTACTGTATCCCTTGGACCCTCTTATTGACGATGAAACACAGAAATTGCATCGGAATTAAATACAAAAGGCAAAATGCCGACTTAAGTAAAAGAGATCTGACTCTTCTTACTGTCTATGATTTGAACCATTCCTGTGACACTAGTTATAGATTCCGATGCTTCACTCCAGGTTTACTGTATCCCTTGGACCTTCATATTGACGATGAAACACAGAAATTGCATCAGAATTAAATAGAAAATGCACAATGATGACTTAAATACAACAAGACTGACTCTTCTTACTGACTGTGTTTCGAACCATTCCTGTGACACTAGTTATCGATTCCAAAGCTTCACTTCAGGATTACTGTATCCCTCTGACCTTCTTATTGACGATGAAACACAAAAATTGCAACGGAATTAAATACAAAAGGCAAAATGCCGACTGAAGTACACGAAGACTGACTCTTCTTACTGTCTATGATTTGAACCATTCCTGTGATACTAGTTACAGTTTCCGATGCTTCACTCCAGGTTTACTGTATCCCTTGGACCTTCTTATTGACGATGAAACACAGAAATTGCATCGGAATTAAATTCAAAAGGACAATGCCGACTTAAGTACAAGAAGACTAACTCTTCTTACTGACTATGATTTGAACCATTCCTGTGACACTAGTTATGGATTCCGCCGCTTCACTTCAGGTTTACTGTATCCCTCTGACCTTCTTATTGACGATGAAACATAGAAATTGCATCGGAATTAAATACAAAAGGCACAATGCCGAGTTAAGTTTAAGAAGACTGCCTCTTCTTACTGTCTATTTTTGAACCAGTCCTGTGACATTAGTTATAGACTCCGATGCTTCACTCCAGGTTTACTGTATCCCTTGGACCTTCTTATTGACGATGAAACACAGAAATTGCATCGGAATTAAATACAAAAGGCACAATGCCGACTTAAGGACAAGAAGACTGACTCTTCATACTGACTATGTTTGAACCATTCCTGTGACACTAGGTATAGATTCCGATGTTTCACTTCAGGTTTACTGTACCCCTCTGACCTTCATATTGACTAAGAAACACAGAAATAGCATCGGAATTAAATACAAAAGGCACAATGCCGACTTAAGTACAATAACACTGACTCTTCTAACTTTCTATGTTTTGAACCATTCCATTGACACTACTTTTAAATTCCGATGCTTCACTCCAGGTTTACTGTATCCCTTGGACCTTGTTATTGACGATGAAACACAGAAATTGCATCGGAATTAAAGTGAAAATTTACAATGCCGACTTAAGTACTAGAAGACAGTCTCTTCTTACTCACTATGTTTTGAACCATTCCTGTGACACTAGCTATAGATTCCGATGCTATACCTCAGGTTTACTGTATACCGTGGACCTCCTAATTGACGATGAAACACAGAAATTGCATTGGAATTAAATACAAAAGGCAAAATGCCGACTTAAGTACACGAAGACTGACTCTTCTTACTGTCTATGTTTTGAACCATTCCTGTGACAATAGTTATAGATTCCGATGCTACACTCCAGGTTTACTGTATCCCTTGGACCTTCTTATTGACGATGAAACACAGAAATTGCATCGGAATTAAATACAAAAGGCACAATTCCGGCTTAAGGACAAGTAGACTGACTCTTCTTACTCACTTTGTTTTGAACCATTCCTGTGACACTAGTTATAGATTCCGATGCTTCACTTCAGAATTACTGTATCCCTCTGATCTTCTTATTGACGATGAAACACAGAAATTGCATCGGAATATAAATAGAAAAGGCACAATGCCGACTTAAGTACAAGAAGACTGACTCTACTTACGGTCTATGTTCTGAACCATCCCTATGACACTAGTTATAGATTCCGATGCTTCACTCCAGGTTTACTGTATCCCATGGTCCCTCTTATTGACGATGAAACACAGAAATTGCATCGGAATTAAATAGAAAAGGCACAATGCCGACTTAAGTACAAGAAGACTGACTCTCCTTACTGACTATGTTTTGAACCATTCCTGTGACACTAGTTATAAATTCCGATGCTGCACTTCAGGTTTACTGTATCCCTTGGACCTTGTTATTGACGATGAAACACAGAAATTGCATCGGAATTAAATACAAAAGGCACAATGCCGATTTAAGTACAAGAAGACTGACACACCTTCCTGACTATGTTTGAACCATTCCTGTGACACTAGTTATAAATTCCGAGGCTTCACTTCAGGTTTACTGTATCGCTTGGACCTTCTTATTGACGATGAAACACAGAAATTGCATCGGAGTTTAATACAAGGGGCACAATGCCGACATAAGTACAAGAAGACTGACTCTTCGTACTGTCTATGCTTTGAACCATCCCTGTGTCACTAGTTATAGATTCCGATGCTTCACTCCAGGTTTACTGTATCCCTTGGTCCTTCTTATTGACGAAGAAACACAGAAATTGCATCGGAATTAAATACAAATGGCACAATGCCGACCTAAGTGCAAGAAGACTGACTCTTCTTACTGACTATGTTTTGAACCATTGCTGTGACACTAGTTATAGATTCAGATGCTTCACTCCAGGTTTACTGTATCCCTTGGACCTTCTTATTGACGATGAAACATAGAAATTGCATCGGAATTAAATATAAAGGCACAATTCCGACTTAAGTAAAAGAAGTTTGACTCTTCTTACTGACTATGATTTGAACCTTTCCTGTGACACTAGTTATAGTTTCCGATGCTTCACTCCAGGTTTTCTGTATCCCTTGGACCTTCATATTGACGATGAAACACAGAAATTGCATCGGAATTAAATACAAAAGGCACAATGCCGACTTAGGTACAAGAAGACCGACTCTTCCTACTGACTATGATATGAACCATTCCTGTGACACCCGTTATAGATTCCGACGCTTCACTTGATGTTTACAGTATCCCTTGGACCTTCTTATTGACGATGAAACACAGAAATTGCATCGGAATTAATACAAAAGGCACAATGCCGACTTAAGTAAAAGAAGTCTGCCTCTTCTTACTGTCTATGATTTGAACCATTCCTGTGACACTAGTTATAGATTCCCATGCTTCACTCCAGGTTTACTGAATCGGCTGGATCTTCATATTGACGATGAAACACAGAAATTGCATCAGAATTAAATAGAAAATGCACAATGATGACTTAAGTGCAATAAGACTGACTATTCTTACTGACTATGTTTTGAACCATTCCTCTGACACTAGTTATAGATTCCGATGCTTCACTCCAGGTTTACTGTATACCTTGGACCTTCTTATTGACGATGAAACACAGAAATTGCATCGGAATTAAATACAAAAGGCACAATGCCGACTTAAGGACAAGAAGACTGACTCTTTATACTGACTATGTTTTGAACCATTCCTGTGACACTAGGTATAGATTCCGATGTTTCACCTCAGGTTTACTGTACCCCTCTGACCTTCATATTGACTAAGAAACACAGAAATAGCATCGGAATTATATACAAAAAGCACAATGCTGACTTAAGTACAATAACACTGACTCTTCTTACTTTCCATGTTTTGAACCATTCCATTGACACTACTTTTAGATGCCGATGCTTCACTCCAGGTTTACTGTATCCCTTGGACCTTGTTATTGACGATGAAACACAGAAATTGCATCGGAATGAAAGTGAAAATTTACAATGCCGACTTAAGTACAAGAAGCTTGACTCTTCTTACTGACTATGTTTTGAACGATTCCTGTGACACTTGTTATAGATTCCGATGCTATACCTCAGGTTTACTGTATACCTTGGACCTTCTAATTGACGATGAAACACAGAAATTGCATCGGAATTAAATACAAAAGGCACAATGCCGACTTAAGGACAAGAAGACTGACTCTTCTTACTGACTATGTTTTGAACCATTCCTGTGACACTAGTATAGATTCCGATGCTTCACCTCAGGTTTACTGTATACCTTGGACCTTCTTATTGACGACGAAACACAGAAATTGCATCGGAATTAATTCCAAACGGCACAATGCCGACTTAAGGACAAGAAGACTGACTCTTCTTACCGACATTGCTTTGTACCATTCCTGTGACACTAGTTATAGATTCCGATGCTTCACTTCAGGTTTATTGTATACCTCTGACCTTCTTATTGACGATGAAACACAGAAATTGCATCGGAATTAAATAGAAAAGGCACAATGTCGACGTAAGTACAAGAAGACTGACTCTTCTTACTGTCTATGTTTTGAACCATTCCTGTGACACTAGTTATAGATTCCGATGCTTCACTCCAGGTTTACAATATCCCTTGGACCTTCTTATTGACGATGAAACACAGAAATTGCATTGGAATTAAATAGAAAAGGCACAATGCCGACTTAAGTACAAGAAGATTGACTCTTCTTACTGTTTATGTTTTGAACCATTCCTGTGACACTAGTTATAGATTCCGATGCTTCACTTCAGGATTACTGTATCCCTCTGACCTTCTTATTGACGTTGAAACACAGAAATTGCATCGGAATTAAATAGAAAAGGCACAATGCCGACTTAAGGACAAGAAGACTGACTCTTCATACTGACTATGTTTTGAACCATTCCATTGACACTACTTATTGATTCCGATGCTTCACTCCAGGTTTACTGTATCCATCTGACCTTCTTATTGATGATGAAACACAGAAATTGCATCGGAATTAAATACAAAAGGCACAATGCCGAATTAAGTTCAAGAAGACTGACTCTTCTTACTGTCTATCTTTGAACCTGTCCTGTGACACTAGTGATAGACTCCGATGCTTCACTCCAGGTTTACTGAATCGGTTGGACCTTCATATTGACGATGAAACACAGAAATTGCATCGGAATTAAATACAAAAGGCACAATGCCGACTTAAGTACAAGAAGACCGACTCTTCCTACTGACTCTTTTTTGAACCATTCCTGTGACACCCGTTATAGATTCCGACGCTTCACTTGATGTTTACAGTATCCCGTGGACCTTCTTATTGACGATGAAACACAGAAATTGCATCGGAATTAAATACAAAAGGCACAATGCCGACTTAAGTAAAAGAAGTCTGTCTCTTCTTACTGTCTATTATTTGAACCATTCCTGTGACACTAGTTATAGATTCCGATGCTTCACTCCAGGTTTACTGAATCGGTTGGATCTTCATATTGACGATGAAACACAGAAATTGCTTCAGAATTAAATAGAAAATGCACAATGGTGACTTAAGTGCAATAAGTCTGACTATTCTTACTGACTATGTTTTGAACCATTCCTCTGACACTAGTTATAGATTCCGATGCTTCACTCCAGGTTTACTGTATCCCTTGCACCTTCTTATTGACGATGAAACACAGATATTGCATCGGAATTAATTACAAAAGGCACAATGCTGACTTAAGGACAAGAAGACTGACTCTTCTTACTGACTATGTTTTGAACCATTCCTGTGACACTAGTTATAAACTCCGATGCTTTACTTCAGGTTTACTGTATCGCTTGGACCTTCTTATTGACGTTGAAACACAGAAATTGCATCGGAATTAAATACAAAATGCACAAAGCAGTATTAAGGACAAGAAGACTGACTCTTCTTACTGTCTATGTTTTGAAACATTCCTGTGACACTAGTTATAGATTCCGATGCTTCACTCCAGGTTTACTGTATCCCTTGGACCTTCTTATTGACGATGAAACACAGAAATTGCATCGGAATTAAATACAAAGAGCAAAATGCCGACTTAAGGACAAGAAGACTGACTCTTGTTACTGACTTTGGTTTGAACCATTTCTGTGACACTAGTTATAGATTCCGATGCTTCGCTTCAGGTTTATTGTATAACTCTGACATTCTTATTGACGATCAAACACAGAAATTGCATCGGAATTAAATAGAAAAGGCACAATGCCGAATCAAGTACAACAAGACTGACTCTTCTTACTGACTATGTTTTGAACCATTCCTGTGACACTAGTTATCGATTCCGATGCTTCACATCAGGATTACTTTATCCCTCTGACTTTATTATTGACGATGAAACACACAAATTGCATCGGATTTAATAGAAAAGGCACAATGCCGACTTAAGTACAAGAAGACTGACTCTTCTTACTGTCTATGTTTTGAACCATCCCTGTGACACTAGTTATAGATTCCGATGCTTCACTCCAGGTCTACTATATCCCTTGGCCATTCTTATTGACGATGAAACACAGAAATTGCATCGGAATTAAATACAAAAGGCACAATGCCGACTTAAGTCCAACAAGACTGACTCTCCTTACTGACTACGTTTTGAACCATTCCTGTGACACTAGTTATAAATTCCGATGCTTCACTTCAGGTTTACTGTATCCCTTGGACCTTCTGATTGACGATGAAACACAGAAATTGCATCGGAATTATATACAAAAGGCACAATGCCGACTTAAGGACAAGAAGACTGACTCTTCTTACTGACTATGTTTTGAACCATTCCTGTGACACTAGCTACAGATTCCGATGCTTCACTTCAGGTTTACAGTATCCCTCTGACCTTCTTATTGACGATGAAACACAGAAATTGCATCGGAATTAAATACAAAAGGCAGGATGCCGACTTAAGTACAAGAAGACTGACTCTTCGTACTGTCTATGATTTGAACTATACCATTGACACTATTTATAGATGCCGATGCTTCACTCCAGGTTTACTGTATCCCTTGGACCTTCTTACTGTCGATGAAACACATAAATTGCATCGGAATTAAATAGAAAAGGCACTATGCCGACTTAATTAGAAGAAGACTGACTCTTCTTACTGACTATGTTTTGAACGATTCCTGTGACACTAGTTATAGATCCCGATGCTTCACTTCAGGTTTACTGTATCCCTTGGACCTACTCATTGAGGATGAAACACAAAAATTGCATCGGAATTAAATACAAAAGGCAAAATGCCGACTGAAGTACACGAAGACCGACTCTTCTTACTGTCTATGATTTGAACCATTCCTGCGACACTAGTTACAGATTCCGATGCTTCACTCCAGGTTTACTGTATCCCTTGGACCTTCTTATTGACGATGATACACAGAAATTGCATCGGAGTTAAATACAAAAGGGACAACGCCGACTTAAGTACAAGAAGACTAACTCTTCTTACTGACTATGTTTTGAACCATTCCTGTGACACTAGTTATGGATTCCGATGCTTCACTTCAGGTGTACTGTATCCCTCTGACCTTCTTATTGATTATGAAACACAGAAATTGCATCGGAATTAAATACAAAAGGCATAATGCCGAATTAAGTTCAAGAAGACTGACTCTTCTTACTGTCTATTTTTGAACCAGTCCTGTGACACTAGTCATAGACTCCGATGCTTCACTCCAGGTTTACTGTATCCCTTGGACCTTCTTATTGACGATGAAACACAGAAATTGCATCGGAAATAAATACAAAAGGCACAATGCCGACTTAAGTAAAAGAAGTCTGACTCTTTTTACTGTCTATGATTCGAACCATTCCTGTGTCACTAGTTATAGATTCAATTGCTTCACTCCAGTGTTAATGTATCGGTTGGACCTTCATATTGACGATGAAACACAGAAATTGCACCAGAATTAGATAGAAAATGCACAATGATGACTTAAGTACAATAAGACTGACTATTCTTACTGACTATGTTTTGAACCATTCCTGTGACACTAGTTATTGATTCCGATGCTCCACTCCAGGTTTACTGTATCCCTTGGACCCTCTTATTGACGATGAAACACAGAAATTGCATCGCAATTAATTACAAAAGGCACAATGCCGACGTAAGGACAAGAAGACTGACTCTTCTTACTGGCTATGTTTTGAACCATACCTGTGACACTAGCTATAGATTCCGATGCTTCACTTCAGGTTTATTGTATCCCTTGGACCTTCTTATTGACGATGAAACACAGAAATTGCATCGGAATTAAATAGAAAAGGCACAATGTCGACGTAAGTACAAGAAGACTGACTCCTCTTACTGTCTATGTTTTGAACCATTCCTGTGACACTAGTTATTGATTCCGATGCTTCACGCCAGGTTTACTGTATCCCTTGGACAATCTTATTGACGATGAAACACAGAAATTGCATCGGAATTAAATAGAAAAGTCACAATGCCGACTTAATTACATGAAGACTGACTCTTCTTACTGACTATGTTTTGAACGATTCCTGTGACACTAGTTATAGATCCCGATGCTTCACTTCAGGTTTACTGTATCCCTTGGACCTTCTCATTGAGGATGAAACACAAAAATTGCATCGGAATGAAATACAAAAGGCAAAATACCGACTGAAGTACACGAAGACCGACTCTTCTTACTGTCTATGATTGGAACCATTCCTGTGACACTAGTTACAGATTCCGATGCTTCACTCCAGGTTTACTGTATCCCTTGGACCTTCTTATTGACGATGATACACAGAAATTGCATCGGAATTAAATACAAAAGGCACAACTCCGACTTAAGTACAAGAAGACTAACTCTTCTTACTGACTATGATTTGAACCTTTCCTGTGACACTAGTTATGGATTCCGATGCTTCCCTTCAGGTTTACTGTATCCCTCTGACCTTTTTATTGATGATGAAACACAGAAACGGCATCGGAATTAAATACAAAAGGCACAAAGCCGAATTAAGTTCAAGAAGACTGACTATTCTTACTGTCTATTTTTGAACCAGTCCTGTGACACTAGTGATAGACTCCGATGCTTCACTCCAGGTTTACTGTATCCCTTGGACCTTCTTATTGACGATGAAACACAGAAATTGCATCGGAATTAAATACAAAAGGCACAATGCCGACTGAAGTAAAAGAAGTCTGACACTTCTTACTGTCTATGATTCGAACCATTCCTGTGACACTAGTTATAGATTCCGATGCTTCACTCCAGGTTTACTATACCGATTGGACCTTCATATTGACGATGAAACACAGAAATTGCATCAGAATTAGATAGAAAATGCACAATGATGACTTAAGTACAATAAAACTGACTATTCTTACTGACTATGTTTTGAACCATTCCTGTGACACTAGTTATTGATTCCGATGCTTCACTCCAGGTTTACTGTATCCCTTGGACCTTTTTATTGACGATGAAACACAGAAATTGCATCGGAATTAATTACAAAAGGCACAATGCCGACTTAAGGACAAGAAGGCTGACTCTTCTTACTGGCTATGATTTGAACCATACCTGTGACACTAGCTATAGATTCCGATGCTTCACTTCGGGTTTATTGTATCCCTCTGACCTTCTTATTGACAATGAAACACAGAAATTGCATCGGAATAAAATTGAAAAGGCACAATGTCGACGTAAGTACAAGAAGACTGACTCCTTTTACTGGCTATGTTTTGAACCATTCCTGTGACACTAGCTATAGATTCCGATGCTTCACTTCAGGTTTATTGTATCCCTCTGACCTTCTTATTGACGATGAAACACAGAAATTGCATCGGAATTAAATAGAAAAGGCACAATGTCGACGTAAGTACAAGAAGACTGTCTCCTCTTACTGTCTATGTTTTGAACCATTCCTGTGACACTAGTTATCGATTCCGATGCTTCACTCCAAGTTTTCTGTATCCCTTGGACATTCTTATTGACGATGAAACACAGAAATTGCATCGGAATTAAATACAAAAGGCACAATGCCGACTTAAGTACAAGAAGACTGACTCTTCTGACTGTCTATGCTTTGAACCATTCCTGTGACACTAGTTATAGATTCCGATGCTTCACTCCAGGTCTACTGTATCCCTTGGCCCTTCTTATTGACGATGAAACACAGAAATTGCATCGGAATTAAATACAAAAGGCACAATGCCGACTTAAGTACAAGAAGACTGACTCTTCTGACTGTCTATGCTTTGAACCATTCCTGTGACACTAGTTATAGATTCCGATGCTTCACTCCAGGTCTACTGTATCCCTTGGCCCTTCTTATTGACGATGAAACACAGAAATTGCATCGGAATTAAATACAAAAGGCACAATGCCGACTTAAGTACAAGAAGACTGGCTCTCCTTACTGACTATGTTTTGAACCATTCCTGTGACACTAGTTATAAATTCCGATGCTTCACTTCAGGTTTACTTTATCCCTTGGACCTTCTTATTGACGATGAAACACAGAAAATGCATCGGAATTAAATACAAAAGGCACAATGCCGACTTAAGTACAAGAAGACCGACTCATCCTACAGACTATGTTTTGAACCATTCCTGTGACACCCGTTATAGATTCCGACCCTTCACTTGATGTTTACTGTATCCCTCTGACCTTCTTATTTGCGATGAAACACAGAAATTGCATCGGAATTAAATACAAAAGGCACAATGCCGACTTAAGTACAAGAAGACTGACTCTTCTTACTGTCTATGTTGTGAACCATACCATTGACACTATTTATAGATTCCGATGCTTCACTCCAGGTTTACTGTATCCCTTGGACCTTCTTATTGACGATGAAACACAGAAATTGCATCGGAATTAAATAGAAAAGGCACTATGCCGACTTAAGTACAAGAAGACTGACTCTTGTTACTGACTATGTTTTGAACGATTCCTGTGACACTAGTTACAGATCCCGATGCTTCACTTCAGGTTTACTGTATCCCTTGGACCTTCTCATTGACGATGAAACACAAAAATTGCATCGGAATTAAATACAAAAGGCAAAATGCCGACTGAAGTACACGAAGACTGACTCTTCTTACTGTCTATGATTTGAACCATTCCTGTGACACTAGTTACAGATTCCGATGCTTCACTCCAGGTTTACTGTATCCCTTGGACCTTCTTATTGACGATGATACATAGAAATTGCATCGGAATTAAATACAAAAGGCACAACGCCGACTTAAGTACAAGAAGACTTACTCTGCTTACTGACTATGTTTTGAACCATTCCTGTGACACTAGTTATTGATTCCGATGCTTCACTTCAGGTTTACTGTATCCCTCTGACCTTCTTATTGATGATGAAACACAGAAATTGCATCGGAATTAAATACAAAAGGCACAATGCCGAATTATGTTCAAGAAGACTGACTCTTCTTACTGTCTATTTTTGAACCAGTCCTGTGACACTAGTGATAGACTACGATGCTTCACTCCAGGTTTACTGTATCCCTTGGACCTTCTTATTGACGATGAAACACGGAAATTGCATCGAAATTAAATAGAAAAGGCACAATGTCGACGTAAGTACAAGAAGACTGACTCTTCTTACTGTCTATGTTTTGAACCATTCCTGTGATACTAAATATAGATTCCGATGCTTCACTCCAGGTTTACTATATCCCTTGGACCTTCTTATTGACGATGAATCACAGAAATTGCATCGGAATTAAATAGAAAAGGCACAATGCCGACTTAAGTACAAGAAGACTGACTCTTCTTACTGACTATGTTTTGAACCATTCCATTGACACTAGTTATGGATTCCGATGCTTCACTCCAGGTTTACTGTATCCCTTGGACCTTCTTATTGACGATGAAACACAGAAATTGCATCGGAATTAAATAGAAAATGCACAATGCCGAATTAAGTTCAAGAAGACTGACTCTTCTTACTGTCTATTTTTGAACCAGTCCTGTGACACTAGTGATAGACTCCGATGCTTCACTCCAGGTTTACTGTATCCCTTGGACCTTCTTATTGACGATGAAACACGGAAATTGCATCGGAATTAAATACAAAAGGCAGAATGCCGACTTAAGTAAAAGAAGTCTGACTCCTCTTACTGTCTATGATTTAAACCATTCCTGTGACACTAGTTATAGATTCCGATGCTTCACTCCAGGTTTACTGTATCGGTTGGACCTTCATATTGACGATGAAACACAGAAATTGCATCGGAATTAATTACAAAAGGCACAATGCCGACTTAAGGACAAGAAGACTGACTCTTCTTACTGGCTATGTTTTGAACCATTCCTGTGACACTAGTTATTAATTCCGATGCTTCACTCCAGGTTTACTGTATCGGTTGGACCTTCATATTGACGATGAAACACAGAAATTGCATCGGAATTAATTACAAAAGGCACAATGTCGACGTAAGTACAAGAAGACCGACTCTTCTTACTGTCTATGATTTGAACCACTCCTGTGACACTAGTTATAGATTTCGATGCTTCACTCCAGGTTTACTATATCCCTTGGACGTTCTTATTGACGATGAAACACAGAAATTGCATCGGAATTAAATACAAAAGGCACAATGCCGACTTAAGGACAAGAAGACTGACTCTTCTTACTGACATTGTTGAGAACCATTCCTGTGACACTAGTTATAGATTCCGTTGCGTCACTCCAGGTTTACCTTATCCCTTGGACCTTCTTATTAAACAATGAAACACAGAAATTGCATCGGAATGAATTACAAAAGGCACAATGCCGACTTAAGTACAAGAAGACTGACTCTTCGAACTGACTATGTTTTGAACCATTCCTGTGACACTAGCTATAGATTCCGAAGCTTCACTTCAGGTTTACTGTATCCCTTGGAACTTCTTATTGACGATGAAACACAGAAATTGCATCGGAATTAAATACAAAAGGCACAATGCCGACTTAAGGACAAGAAGACTGACTCTTCTTACTGACTTTGTTTTGAACCATTCCTGTGACACTAGTTATAGATTCCGATGCTTCACTTCAGGTTTATTGTATCCCTCTGGCCTTCTTATTGACGATGAAACACAGAAATTGCATCGAAATTAAATAGAAAAAGCACAATGTCGACGTAAGTACAAGAAGACTGACTCTTCTTACTGTCTATGTTTTGAACCATTCCTGTGATACTAAATATAGATTCCGATGCTTCACTCCAGGTTTACTATATCCCTTGGACCTTCTTATTGACGATGTATCACAGAAATTGCATCGGAATTAAATAGAAAAGGCACAATGCCGACTTAAGGACAAGAAGACTGACTCTTCTTACTGGCTATGATTTGAACCATTCCATTGACACTAGTTATAGATCCGATGCTTTACTCCAGGTTTACTGTATCCCTTGGACCTTCTTATTGACGATGAAACACAGAAATTGAATCGGAATTAAATAGAAGAGGCACAATGCCGACTTAAGAACAAGAAGACTGACTCTTCTTACTGTCTATGTTTTGAACCATCGCTGTGACACTAGTTATAGATTCCGATGCTTCACTCCAGGTTTACTGTATCCCTTGGTCCTTCTTATTGACGATGAAACACAGAAATTGCATCGCAATTAAATACAAAAGGCACAATGCCGACTTAAGTACAAGAAGACTGACTCTTCTTACTGTCTATGTTTTGAACCATCCCTGTGACACTAGTTAATGATTCCGATGCTTCACTCCAGGTTTGCTGTATCCCTTAATCCTTCTTATTGCGATGAAACACAGAAATTGCATCGGAATTAAATACAAAAGGCACAATGCCGACTTAAGTACAAGAAGACTGACTCTCCTTACTGACTATGTTTTGAACCATTCCTGTGACGCTAGTTATAAATTCCGATGCTTCACTTCAGGTTTACAGTATCCCTTGGACCATCTTATTGACGATGAAACACAGAAAATGCATCAGAATTAAATACAAAAGGCACAATGCCGACTTAAGGACAAGAAGACTGACTCTTCTTACTGACTATGTTCTGAACGATTCCAGTGACACTAGTGATAGATCCCGATGCTTCACTCCAGGTTTACTGTATCCCTTGGACCTTCTTATTGACGATGATACACAGAAATTGCATCGAAATTAAATACAAAATGCACAACTCCGACTTAAGCTCAAGAAGACTAACTTTTCTTACTGACTATGTTTTGAACCATTCCTGTGACACTAGTTATGGATTCCGATGCTTCCCTTCAGGTTTACTGTATCCCTCTGACCTTTTTATTGATGATGAAACACAGAAATGGCATCGGAATTAAATACAAAAGGCACAATGCCGAATTAAGTTCAAGAAGACTGACTCTTCTTACTGTCTATTTTTATACCAGTCCTGTGACACTAGTGATAGAGTCCGATGCTTCACTCCACGTTTACTGTATCCCTTGGACCTTCTTATTGACGATGAAACACAGAAATTGCATCGGAATTAAATACAAAAGGCACAATGCCGTCTGAAGTAAAAGAAGTCTGACTCTTCTTACTGTCTATGATTTGAACCGTTCCTGTGACACTAGTTATAGATTCCGATGCTTCACTACAGGTTTACTGTATCGGTTGGACCTTCATATTGACGATGAAACACAGAAATTGCATCAGAATTAGATAGAAAATGCACAATGATGACTTAAGTACAATAAGACTGACTATTCTTACTGACTATGTTTTGAAACATTCCTGTGACACTAGTTATTGATTCCGATGCTTCACTCCAGGTTTACTGTATCCCTTGGACCTTTTTATTGACGATGAAACACCGAAATTGCATCGGAATTAATTACAAAAGGCACAATGCCGACTTAAGGACAAGAAGACTGACTCTTCTTACTGGCTATGTTTTGAACCATACCTGTGACACTAGCTATAGATTCCGATGCTTCACTTCGGGTTTATTGTATCCCTCTGACCTTCTTATTGACGATGAAACACAGAAATTGCATCGGAAGAAAATAGAAAAGGCACAATGTCGACGTTAGAACGAGAAGACTGACTCCTTTTACTGGCTATGTTTTGAACCATTCCTGTGACACTAGCTATAGATTCCGATGCTTCACTCCAGGTTTACTGTATCCCTTGGACCTTCTTATTGACGATGAAACACAGAAATTGAATCGGAGAGTTAAATAGAAAAGGCACAATGCCGACTTAAGAACAAGAAGACTGACTCTTCTTACTGACTATGTTTTGAACCATCGCTGTGACACTAGTTATAGATTCCGATGCTTCACTCCAGGTTTACTGTATCCCTTGGTCCTTCTTATTGACGATGAAACACAGAAATTGCATCGGAATTAAATACAAAAGGCGCAATGCCGACTTAAGTACAAGAAGACTGACTCTTCTTACTGTCTATGTTTTGAACCATCCCTGTGACACTAGTTAATGATTCCGATGCTTCACTCGAGGTTTACTGTATCCATTGGTCCTTCTTATTGACGATGAAACACAGAAATTGCATAAGAATTAAATACAAAAGGCACAATGCCGACTTAAGGACAAGAAGACTGACTCTTCTTACTGACTATGTTTTGAACGTTCCTGTGACACTAGTTATAGATCCCGATGCTTCACTTCAGGTTTACTGTATCCCCTGGGCATTCTTATTGACGATGAAACACAGAAATTGCATCGGAATTAATTACAAAAGGCACAATGCCGACTTAAGGACAAGAAGACTGACTCTACTTACTGGCTATGTTTTGAACCATTCCTGTGACACTAGCTATAGATTCCGATGCTTCACTTCAGGTTTATTGTATCCCTCTGACCTTCTTATTGACGATGAAACACAGATATTGCATCGGAATTAAATAGAAAAGACACAATGTCGACGTAAGTACAAGAAGACTGACTCTTCGTCTTTAC